>NW_027507758.1:61108681-61681181 GCF_037356315.1 Lithobates pipiens
AGAGAGGAGAGAGAGAGATGAGAGAGAGAGAGAGAGAGAGAGAGAGAGAGAGAGAGATCCCTGGAAGCAAAACCGAGTAACCTGCAAACGGGTTAGTGTGGCATGTACAATACAGCATCAGCAGGGAACAGACAAGTCTAACACCATACAGTATATACAGAGCAATAGAGACACACACACAGGGCTGTATATGATGCACAGTACAGACTCGTCTGTACCCAACGCCCTGTACTGTGTCCCCCATAAAGTCCTGTACTGCCTCCTCCTTCCCCCACCTCTCTCAATGACCCTCCCCATCCCCTTCCCCCAGCATTTTTCTTAATTCTCTCTCTCCCCCCCCCCCCCCACCCCAACTACTCTGCCCTCACCCAACTCCCTCACAACCCTACCCTCCCAAACCCCCCCCCCCCCCCCCCCCCTCCACCTACGCAATAGGTATTGGTGAGTACTTGCAAAAAAAAGTGGTCAGTGCAACCCTAGCATTACTAATAAAATGAAAAAATGCCATAAATCTTTCCCATAGTTTGTAGACGCTATAAACTTTTCCGCAAACCAAATCAGTGTATGCTTAATGGCAATTTTTTTTTTTACCAAAAATACTTAGAAGAATATTTATTGGCCTAAACTGATGAAGAAATTTATTTTTAAAAGCATTTTTTTGGAGATCTTTATTACAGCAAAGGAATTGTTTTTCAAAATTGTGTTTTTTTTGTGTTTATAGCGGAGATAAAATAAAAATAAACACAACCCCCCCCCCCCCCCCCCCACATACACACGAGGCGTTTAAATACCACCAAAATAAAGCTGTGTGTGTGAGTCAATGTTTGGGTAAGTCACATGAACGCGCAATTGTCAGTTAAAGTGACGCAGTGCCGTAGTGGCCTCGTCATTAAGCAGGCAAATCTTCTGGCCTGTAAGTGGTTAAAGCAATGCAAAGAGTATATGAGATGTTTACTATAAACAAAATCAGAAATCCTCCCTAAACTGATTACAGTAAATGAAAAGCTGATTGTTTGCCACAAGTAAATGGATGTTAATCAATTTATCACAACTAAAGACCGACCAAAGAACCCTGCCATAATATAGCTGCTAAGTGGGTACACACTTCCAGTTGATCCCACCGTGGCAAAGTCATCTGGAAGTTCACCCCCTCCTCTTCCCAGCCGCCAGACCATTCACAAGGCGCAGCACAGGAAATGGTAACCACAGCACCCGAGAGCCAATTGAAAAATCGGCTCGGGTGAAGACACCGCTGGATCCAGGTACAGGCAAGTGTTTTAATATTGAAAGTCAGCAGCTATAAAATTTGCAGCTGCCGACTTACTTTTTTCTGATGGAGTCTGGAGCTCCTCTTTAAAATGTGAGCATTGCTTCATTTCACATATTAGTTTCAATACAATTGGGGAGATTTAACTAAAACTAGAGCACTCAGAATCTGGTGCAGCTGTGCATTGTAGGCAGCTTCTAACTTCAGCTTGTGCAATTATGCTGCGACAATAAATCCTGGAAGCAGATTGGTTTCTATGCAGAGCTGCACCAGATTTTGTATTCTCCAGTTTTGGTAAATCAATCCCTCTGTATCCTGTGCTCCTCGGAACATCACTATACCAGACCAGTTCAGCCAGCAACATACGGTACTTGGAAACGTAAAATTAGTACCAATTTGGTTTGGAAATCAAGGAACACTGGCAGCTTAAGTTACAGGGATAAAACCTCAGTGCATAGATGGCCATACACTGCAAGGTAATATTCATGCATGCCCAACTGCTTACAAATATGGACCAATATATAAATATTTTACCTAAATCCTTATAGTACATCATTTTGGTAAGAAGACTGCAATCAGACTAGAACGCGTGTCATCTTAGAGAGACAGGCTTACCTAAACAATCCATTCAATTTTTATCCAATCAGGTAGCCCCTCACACCACACAACTGTTGGTAGAACGTGAAGGCCACACAAGCAGATTGTAAACTCATCTAGGAAACCCTGACAATCTCAAAGCATTTAATGGGATGCGATTCCAGAGATAACTAAGGCAGAGTTAAAGGAGAGCTCCAGGAATTCTCTTGTAATGGACTGAGGGAGGTAAGCTGGCCAAACACGGCTCAAGTTTCAACTCATACCTGTTAAAATTTAAATTCCTGAGGTCCTGCTGACATCACTCAACTTTACAAATTTTTTTTTTTTTTTTTTTTTGTTATTGAAAAGGGGGTGGGGGGTAATTAAAATCAAAAGAAGTCAGCCAATCAATTGAAGCCACTATTCAGATGTTTGAACAGCTGCAGTTGCTGGCTGTCAGAATACAAGAATACAATAGTCCACAGCGTTAATTCCTCCATCCACAATGTTTAGCGCGGGTGGAGGAATCTATGAATTTCTTCTACAGCCCATTCTAAACGTGTACAGCCATATATAAATAATACATTTCTCAGGACAGCGGTCTGAAATCTCAAATGGTACCATCAGCTCAGTCTTCCCGTTTCCTATGATCTCAAATGGAAGTCACTACAATGGTGGACCCCAGGGACCTCTATATCCACTGAAATGCCGGGGGACCCAAAGCAGTGATCACAGGTAGGACTGTGCCGAGTATTGGAAGACCCTTATCCAGCATCAATCACACTTGCAAATCCTGCCACTGGGACAACTTGCCAGCAGCGGGATCACTATAGAGGGAAACACCAACTTTGCCTGGCCGGTAACATTTCCAAAGTGATGCCATGAAAACAGGCTGTCGTTTTTCTGCCCTCTTTAGTGATCTATTGTAGAGGTCGACCGATATATCGGCCGATATTTGCCGTTTTTTAAATAATCGGCATCGGCCGATTCTGCTGATAAAAAGCCGATTCTACAGTGGGACTTTGAAATGACTTCTGTAAGAAGTCAGTGTGAGTTGCTGAGTTGTCATAGCAACACATTCCTCCTCTCTGGGCAGACTGCCAAGAAAAGAACTAAATGTTACAATGTTTACACTGAATGAATGAAGTCATCTCTGTAGAAGTTCTCAGTTAAACCATTTAAATACTTTTCTTACACTTGTTGCTTACAAGTAAAAATCCTGTATTTTCTGCCAGAAAATCACTTAGACCCCCAAAAATTATATATATTTATTTTTTTTTTAGCAGAGATCCTAGGGAATAAAATAGCGGTTGTTGCAATATTTTATGTCACACAGCATTTGCACAGAGGTCTTTCAAATGCATTTTTTTGGGAAAAAAATACACCATTTAAAAAATAAAAATAAAATAAAAACAGTAAAGTTAGTCCATTTTTTTTTTTTTGTCCAAAAGTTTTGACTACCCGTTTTTATTTAATATATAGGTTTTTTTTTTTTTTTTTTTTTTTTATTTAGATCATACATACAAGTAAACTGATTGGAGGTTTGTTTTGTTTAATAAATGTTTAAGTGTAAGAAATTTTCTGTATCACTAATGAAGGCTGCTTTCACACTGGAGCGGGCGGGCGTTGATGGTAAAACGCAAGTTTTAGCGGCGCTTTACCATCATTTTAGCGGTGCTATTTGGCTGCTAGTGGGGCACATATAACCCAGCTAGCGGCCAAGGAAGAGGTTAAATGCGCCCATGAAGCACCGCTTCGGCAGTGGTGCCCATTCATATCAATGGGCAGGAGTGGTGGAGGAGCGGTATACACCACTCCAAACGTGCTGCTTGGAGGACTTTTTTTTTTAAGATCCTGCCAGCGCATCGCCTCAGTGTGAAAGCACTCTGTCTTTCACACAGACTGCAGGGGAGCCATTTTGCAGGCACTTTACAGGCGCTATTTTTAGCCCAAAAGCGCCTTAAAAAACGCCCCAGTGGGAAAGGTGTGTTAGATCAAGGGGGATTAAAAAAAAATAAATAAAATAAAATCGGCCTAACATATCGGCCCAAAAAAAAAAAAAAAAAAAAAAAAAAAAAAAAAAAAAAATCGGCATTATATATCGGCTATCGGCCACCATGATTTCTAAATATCGGCATCGGCATCGGCCAGAGAAAAACCCATATCGGTCGACCTCTAATCTATTGCTGGAAATAACTTACCAGCAACAGCGGGGGAGATTTACTAAGCATTGCACTGCAGAATCTGCTGTAGCTGTGCATGTTAGCCAATCCGTTCCTAACTTCAGCGCAGCTTGTTCAATTAAGCTTTGGAAATAACATGTGGAAGCTGATCAACCCCCCCAGTGTGACGCCTCACACTTACCTCCTATTCTGCTTCTCAAGTCGGGTTCACACTGGTACGACACAACTGTCATCCTACTTTGCCCTGCAACATCGGTCCTACTGCCATCCGACTTGAATGAACAGGATAAGATTTTGTTCTGACTTTGAGATAGTCTGACTTGTCCTTTGACCAATCAAAACAATCCCGGTGTGACATAAATTCCTTTTACTGCAGCTATAATCACCCCATCGGATGGTTAGGACAAGGATCCGACTTCAATGATATTCAATGGGCTAAAGCAGGACCAAAGCAGTGCAGGAACCTTTTTTCAAAGTTGGACCAGTTAAGACGGCCCTCATAGGGAATAACTGATTTACACACGTCATTCAAAAGTCGGAGTGTTTTTCATAACAGTGTGAACCCAGCCTTAATGATCATTCCTTTACATCAAAAGAGAACCCGTCACAGCAAGGTGCCCAAGTGAGAAAGTTCAGATGACAGCTGTCATTCTCATATTAGTATGGCCAAGAGAACCTGGAAGAAGTCTCCAAACTTCGGCCCTTTTCTTGCCCTTGTGGCACTATTCACCCCACTAATATGAGACACTATTCTGAGCACTGACACCAACAATGGGGCATAGGTCCTGCCACTGACACCAACAATGGGGCACCATTCCCCCCCCTAATACCAAAGATGAGGCACTGTTTATTCCCACTGATGCAAGAGATATGTTCTACTTCCATTGGCCAGTCCAACCCCCCTTAAGACTGAAGGACAATCAACTGGCCCTTTATTTAAAAAAAGTTTGGAGACTCCTGCTCCAGAAGTAGCAGGGATCAGGAACAGCTTCCACCAGTGGCATTTCACACAGGCACAGTGCTGTGTTCTCCCCTATCCTCGACGTGCTTTCCCAGCACAACCTCTGCCATGAGCCCATTGGCTCAGTCCTCCCGCTCCCTAATATCTCAATGGAATTAAGTGACCACAATGATGGCCACATAAACCTCCATTTCGAGGACAATTTCCATTGAAACACCAAGGACCAGGAGCACTGATCACAACAATAGATCGCTAAAGAGGGTAGAGAAATCACTGCCTGTTTCCATGGTGTCACCCTGGAAATGAGGCCTGAAATTGTTGCCCTCTCCAGAAGCCCAGTCACTGGCAGAGTTCATTTTGGCAGCAAATTTTGTTTTAGTCTTAAACTAAAATGCCATTTTAGTCCCATTTTAGTCTTCAGCAATTGTTTTAGTCGTATATCTCCAGAATATTTTAGTCGACTAAAATGTTCTACGTTTTAGATGACTAAAAATTCTCCAGTACATTTTAGTTGACTAAAATCTAATGGTGTAATTAAATTGTAATGCATTACTTAACATTTCTATACTATTTCCAAAACTCATTATATACTGCTGGAGTGAAACAAAAAAAAAAAAAAAAAAAACCTGAATAGGTTATTATTTATGGTACTGAGGTATGAACATGCACTACAGACCAGTGTTAATTTTGACATCAAATTTCAATTTAGCTTTAGTCTTTTGTCTAAAATGGCATTTTAGTTCTAGTCCCATTTTAGTCATCTCAATCGTTTTAGTTGTATTTTGGTCGACTAAAATGTTTTAGTTGACAAAATAAACACTGGTCACTGGTAAGTTGTTTCCAGCAATAGATCACCAAATTGAGGACAGAAAAACCACCACCTGTTTCCATGGGGTCACCCTGGAAACACTGTTGCCAGCGTTTGCCTCTTTAGCAGTCCTGTTGCTGGCGAGTTGTCCCCAGCAGTGGTACCATATCTGGAAATCCTTTTCCCAGGAAAGGAAAGGACAGCACAGAGGAAATATAAGGCAGAGTTCCACTGCTTGGGGAAAACTCATCAGCAACAGGAGAACTCTAGAGGGAAAGGCTATCAACTGCATTTCTAGTGTGACACTACGGGAACGGGATGGCTTTTTATGTCCTCTTTAGCGATCTATTGCTGGGGACAGCTTACCAGCGACTGGATCACTAGGGAGGGCAACAATGGCCTGATCAGACAGCATTTGTAGGGCGACGCCAGCAATCCATTGCTGGGGACCATTGACAGGACACCTCCCTCCTGCTGTGCTTTTCATGACATTTCAGGAGATCAAGAGAACCTGTCCCAGCCAGGTGCCCAGGTGAGAAGTGTCAGATGTCATTCTTCTAGCACTATAAGTGAGGCTGGACACACATCAACACGCTTTCCCAGCACCACATCTTCTGCACTCCCATTGGCTCAGTCCTACCGCCTTCTAATATCTCAATGGAATTAAGTGACCACAATAATAGCCCCATAAACTCTATTTCCATTGAAACACCAAGGACCAGAAGCACTGATCACATGGTACATAGCTGGAGATCCTTTTCCAATAAAGGACAGCACAGAGGGAAATGTGAGGCTTGAGTCACAATGGTCAATCCCACTGCTGGGGGACAACTCGCCAGCAACAGGACCGCTATGGCATTGCCAGTGTGCGACGCCATGAAAACAGGTGGTGAGATGCTCAGGACAACTTACCAATGATGGGACTGCTATAGAGGGTAACACCAGCCTTGGCTAGCAACTGCTTTTCCAGGGCGATACCATGGAAACGGGTAGTGTTTTCTCCTGTCCCCTTTAGCAATCTATTGCTGGGAACAACTTACCAGGGACTGGACCGCTAGAAAGGGCAACAATGGCCTAAACCACACAGCATTTCCCCGGTGACGCCATGGAAACGGACAGTGATTTCTCTCCCCTCTACAGCAATCTATGGCTGGGGACCCCCTCCTGTGTGACACCTCCCCCTCCTGCTGTGCTTTTCATGACATTACAGATCAGAAGAGAACCTGTCCCAGCCAGGTGCCCAGCTTCAGATGACAGCTGTCATTCTCCTAGCACTAGGGATGAGTGAAGCTGAACACAAGTCAGTTCATTGCTCCAGAAGTAGCAAGGATCTGGCACAGCTTCCAGCTGAAGCTTCTCACACAGGCACGTTGCAGTGACACTGGGTGGGTAATGCTCACCGTGCTTCCCCGGCACCACCTCCACGGTTGGCCCATTGGCCCAGTTCTCCACCAGATTGTTGGTCTCCTCCCGGTCCAGGGCGGCCCCTTCTCCGGCCGATCTCTCCCCCCGGCCCCGGGTCTTCTTCCCCCCGTGCGCGTGACCGTGTCCTCCTCCTCCGTGCGAGTGCCCGTGTCCGGCCCCGGCGCTGTCCCGGAACATACACAGGCCGATGAGGTTAATGAGCAGCCCGCCGGCCCCGACCCCCATCACCACCAGCGGCTGCTCGATGGCCTGCGGCTCGGTGAAGCGCTCGATGGCCTCCAGCACGATGGTGAAGCAGAGGGCAGTGAGGAAGATGGCGTTGACCAGGGCGCCCATCACCCCGGCCCGGATCCAGCCGAAGGTGTTCTTGTCGGTGGAGCGGGTCTTCTGGGCGAAGCGCACGGCGATCAGGCCGACCAACAGGGCGATGACATCGGACAGCATGTGGAAGGAGTCGGAGAGCATGGCCAGGGAGCCGGTCAGCCGGCTGATCACCACCTCCACCACGAAAAACACGAAGGTCAGGCTGAGCATACATAGCAGCCGCACTCGCTTGGAGTTCCACATCTTGGCGGAATGTCGGGGACAAAGGTCGCTGGAGAGAGAGGAGTGGCGGCCCGGCGCAGGCTGCGGAGACGAATATAGGCCGGAGACCGGCGGCGGCAGCGGCTTCTCGCTCACTGGGCATCTCTGACGTCCGGAGGAGGAAAATAATACAAACTTTTGCACCCGAAACCGTCTTTTCCACACGGAGCGAGATGAGGAGCCCCGCCCAACCGCTAGCGCCTGCCTGCCATTGGCCGAGCCGGGGAAGGGGGACATGATGGAGTGCGCGCACAGCCTGTAGCCATGGCAACGGCCGCCATTACCTGAGGAAAAAACGCTTTGTTGCCGCTGGAGCCTGACTGACTCTAGGCGCGACGCTATTGGCCGAGCCCGCGGTGGCTATGGCAACGGCGCCGTGACCAGAGCCTTCTGTCTCTGTGGCAACAGCTCTGTAGTGGAGCTGTTCATTGCTATGGCAAGGGCACGCTGAACAGACCTGTGTGACCAGGGATTGTTGAAACTGAGGGCCCATTGACACTAGCTGTAAAACACCCCAAAGTATGAGGGCTCACTTACCTGAATGTGCACACAGCCATGGCTGCCATTACCTGAGAAAAACGCTCTGTTGGCACTGAGCCTGACTGGCTCTACCCATAATCCCATTGGCCGAACCCGCGGTGGCTATTGGCAACAGCGCTGTGACCAGAGCCTTCTGCCTCTGTGGCAACAGCACTCTGGTGGACCCGTTCATTGCTATGGCAAGGGCACCCTGACCAGACCTGTGTGACTTGGGATGGGTGAAACGGAGGGCCCATTCAGACTAGCTGTAAATACATTAAAACACCTCATAGTGTGGGGGAGCCTGAATGTGTGCACAGCAATGACCGCCATTACCTGAGGAAAGCGCTTTGTTGCCACTAAGCCTGACGGGCTCTACCTAAAATGCCATTGGCCAAGCCCGCGGTGGGTATAGCAACGACACTAATACCAGAGTCTTCTGTCTTTGTCGCAACACCGCTGTGGTGAAGCTGTTCATTGCTATGGCAGGGGCACACTGACCAGACCTGTATGACTAGGGATCATCAAAACATTACAACCCATCACACTTACCTGAATGTGTGCACAGCAATGACCGCCATTACTGACTTTAGTCGAAATGCCATTGACTGAGCCTGCAGTGGCAATGGCACCATGATAGAGCCTTTTATCTCTATGGCAACATCGCTCTGGTGGACCAAATATTGCTATGGCAAGGGTACCCTGACCATACTTGTGGAAAAGAGAATGGGCAAAACTGAGGGCCCATTCACAGTAGCTATAAATACATTAAACCCTATCATAGTGTGGGCTCATTTACTTGAATGTGCACACAGTTTATAATCACAGCAATGACCGTTAATACCTGAGGAACACGCTTCGTTGCCACTGAGCCTGACTGGCTCTACACATGGCGACATTGGCCGAGCCCACAGTTGCTATGGCATCATGCCAGCCGAACATCTTTTATCTCTTTGGCAACAGTATGCTGGTGGAGCCGTTCATTGCTATGGTAAGGGTGCCTTGACCAGACCTGTGTGACTAAAGATGGGCAAAACCGAGGGCTCATTCACACTAGTCATATATACATTAAAGCACATCATAGTGTGGGGTCTCACTTGCCCAAATGTGTGCACAGCTTGTAGCCAGAGCAATGGCTGCCATTACCTGGGGAAAGTGTTCTGTTGCCACTGAACCTGACTGGCTCAACCCATAATACCATTGGCTGAGCACACAGTGGCTATGGCATCATGATGAAACCTTTTATCTTTTTGGCAGCAGTATCCTCAGGAGAGTGCTCTTTTACCCGCTGAGCCTGACTTACACTAGCTGGCCAAACCCGCAGTGGCTATGGCAACAGCACAGTGACCAGAGCCTTCCATCTCTATGGTTTAGACCAGACCTGTATGACTAGGGATGGGCGAAACTGAGGGCCCATCCACACTAGCTGTAAATACAGTAAAACACATCATAGTGTGGGGGCTCACTTACCCAAATGCACACACAGCTTATAGCCTATGGCAGCGATGGCAAACCTGGGCACTCCAGATGTTTTGGAACTACATTTCCCATGATGCTCATGCACTCTTCATTGCAGTTGAGCGTCATGGGAAATGTAGTTCCAAAACATCTGGAGTGCCAAGGTTCGCCATCACTGGCCTATGGCATCATGATGAAACCTTTTATCTCTTTGGCAGCAGTATGCTGGTGGAGCCGTTCATCGCTATGGCAAGGGCACCCTGACCAGACTTGTGTGGCTAGAGGGCCCATTCAGACTAGCCATAGATACATTAAAACACATCATAGTGTAGGGGGGCACTTAAATGAATGCATGCACAGTTTACAGCCACAGCAATGGCCGCTGTTACCTGAGGAGAGTGCTCTTTTACCCGCTGAGCTTGACTGACACTAGCCGCAACTCTATGGCCAAACCCGCAGTGGCTATGGTAACAGCACAGTGACTGGAGCCTTCCTTCTCTATGGTAATAGCGCTGTGGTAGAGCCATTCATTGCTATGGGCACCCTGACCAGACCTGTATGACTAGGGTTGGGCGAAACTGAGGGCCCATTCACACTAGCTGTAAATACAGTAAAACACATCATAGTGTGGGGGCCTGAATATGTGTGCAGCAATGACCGCCATTACCTGAGGACAGCATGACCGAGCCTTTTGTCTCAATGGCAACAGCGCTGTAGTGAAGCCATTCATTGCAAGGTCACCCTGAGCAGACCTGTGGGAGTAGGATTGGGTGAAACTGGGGCCACTCACACTAGCTGTAAATATATTAAAACACATCATAGTGTGGGGGCTCACTTACCCGAATGCACACACAGCTTGTAGCCACAGCAATGGGAGCCATTACCTGAGGAATGCGCTTTGTTGGCACAGAGCCTGACTTTAGCCACAACACCATTGGCCAATCCTGAACATGGCCAGAGAATTCTGTCTCTATGGCAACAGTGCTGTGGTGGAGACTTCATTGCGATGACAAGGGCACCGGGACCAGACCTGTGTGACTAGGGATAGGTGAAACTGGGGACCTATTCACATTAACTTTAAATGCATTTAAACACATAATAGTGTGGGGGCTCATTTACCTGAATGTGTGCACAGCAATGGCCATCAATACCTGAGGAAAGCACTCTGTTGCCACTGAGCCTGGCTGGCTCTAAACATGACCCCATTGAGTCCACAGTGGACATGGCAATGGTACCACGACAGCGTCTTTTGTCTCTATGGCAACAGCACTCTGGTGGAGCCATTCATTGCAATGGTAAGGGCACCCTGACCATACCTATGTGACTAGGGATAGGCAAAACCGAGGGCCCATTCACACTAGCTGTAAATACATTAAAATACACCAGTGTGGGGGCTCACTTACTGAAGTGGGCACAAAGCTTGTAGCCACAGCAATGGGCGCCATTACCAGAGCACTCTGTTGCTGTTTTGCCTAACTCTAGCCGTGATGCCAGTGGCTATGGCAGTGGCGCCATGACAGAGTATTCTGTCTCAGTGGTGGAGCAGCCATTCATTACTTTGGCAAGGGCACTGTGACCAGACCTGTGTGACTAGGGATAGGCAAAACTGAGGGCCCATTCACACTAGCTGTTAATACATTAAAACACACCATAGTGTGGGTGCTCACTTACCGAAGTGTGCACGCAGCTTGTAGCCACAGCAATGGGCATCCCCATTACCTGAGAAAAGCACTTTGTTGCCATTTTGCCTAACTCCATCCGTGACATCAGTGGCTGTGGCAATGGTGCCATGACAGAGAATTTTGTCTCTGTGGTAGAGCCATTCATTTCTATGACAAGAGCACCCTGACCAGACCTGTGTAACTAGGAAAACTGAGAGCCCATTCACACTAGGTGTTACATAAACCCATTAAAACACACCGTAGTGTGGAGGTTTGCTATCCCGAATGCGCACACAGCTTGTAGGCTTTGCAATGGCCGCCTTTACCTAAGCGAAGTGCTCTGTTACTGTTGGAGCCTGATTGACTCTGCCTGCAGTGCCATTGGCAGAGACCACAGTGGCTATGGCAATGGCACCGCGACAGAGCCTTCTGTCTTTATGGCAACAGCACTTTGGTGGAGCCATTCATTCCCATGGCAAGGGCACCCTGACCAGCCTTGTGTGTGACTAGGGATGGGCAAAATTTAAGACCCATTCAAAGTAACCATTGTAAACATGTAAAACACACTGTAGTGTGGGGGCTCATTCACAGGCATATGTGTTTTTTTTCTGCACGGAACATAGGTTCTTGTCAGCAGAGCTAGCAGAAGATTATTATTATTATTATTCTTATTGTACAGGATTTGTATAGCGCCAGCAGTTTGCGCAGTGCTTTACAACATGGGGCAGACAGTACAGTTATAATACAATTCAATACAGGAGGAATCAGAGAGCCCTACTCGTTAGAGCTTACGATCTAGGAGATACCACATAAAATGTCTGCCGAAAGTACCCACATTTATGGGCCATACACACGATCTGCAAATCAAACAAAAAATACCTCTTTAGGCGCGATCGTACGATAATCGGATCGTTAGTATAGAGCTTTCGGGAGCCGATCACGACAGTTCATCCGATATTATTCGATTGGATAAGCACAACAATTTTCCTCGTACGATACTAGATCGTCCGATTTTCATTTAGTCAGTACAGTTACCATCCAAAAATACAATACAAATACACTACAACCCATGACATCACTTCTGATTTTTTTTTTTCTGTCGTATGAGAATTTTCGTGACCTATTCAATTTCTACTTGCGACTGCTAAACGAAAAAAGTCGGACAATCTGTCATCCAATTTTCAGATCGTGTGTACAGGGCATTAGATGTGTAAAGCCTTTAGATTTTTCATTCCAGTGAATGACTACACTTGTGCGCACATACATGTTTATGCGTGTATGTACATAAAATCTGCAGATTTGTGCAGCCCTGGATGCAGCTGTGTCCTACTTTTTTTTTTGCATGGCTAAACACAGTGCACATTTTTGCATGTAGACGCAGCTGTGTGTATGGGCTCATTGATTACTATAGTGATGAGTTTAGATGCACACAAAACTATACGCTATGGTCATCTAAACCTAGCATTTTTTTCTGCCTTTGTGAACATGCCTTTACCTGTAAAAGCATTATTTACTACAATGCACATCACATGCGATAGTGCGTTGTGTCATTCTGAATAGCACCCCACACACTAAGGCCTCATTCACACGGGCAGGGGACATAGGTAAAAAGCAGGATTTTGTGTGGTGGTGGTGAAACCCACATCTTTTGTTTACCTTACTGCCATAAGAACAGATCAGATTAGCACATTTGCCAGATGGCGCACAACTTGACACATTGGGGGTTATTTACGAAAGGCAAATCCACTTTGTACTGCAAGTGCACTTGGAATTGCAGTCGCTCGAAATCTAAGGGGTAGATCTGAAATGAGGGGAAGCTCTGCTGATTTTATCATCCAATCATGTGCAAGCTAAAATGCTGTTTTTTATTTTCCTTGCATGTACCCCTCGGATCTACAGTGACTTTACTTTCAAGTGCACTTGCAGTGCAAAGTGGATTTTCCTTTAGTAAATGACCCCCATTATGTTTTGTAGGCGCTACGCCTGCCAAACGTGCCAATTAAAGCCATTGAGATCATACCATAAATGCAGCTATTTAGGGATTGCAATGTAAACTCCCTCTTGGGATCAAAAAACAGGCATTGAAGAAGACGGCAGTATTTCCTTCTGAACACTCCCATGGCTCTCCACTGTCCCTGATTTCGAGGGACTGTCCCTGATTTGGAGTAATGCCCCTCTGTCCCTCTTTCCCCCTCATTTGTCCCTCATCTGATCTATATAGTTGTATAAAAAATGCACTTTATATCTTTCAAAAAGTGTTTCCCAGTGCTAAACCTTTCATCCAAATGATAAATTGCTGCATTTGTAAATTTTAAAAGCCAATATAATGGAATAGTAGTGGTAAAAAAAAGTCCCTTGTGGATTTAATTAACCTTTTTTTTGGTTAATTCTCCTTTAAAGGGGGTGTGGCAGGGGGCGTGTCCTATGCCTGCATAGAATTGCTAGTAGGTGTCCCTCATTCCCATCTCAAAATGTTGGGAGGTATGCACTCCTAAAATGACTTTAACCACTTCCCGACCAGCGCACGACAATGTACGTCGACAGAATGGCACGGGCAGGCATATTGGCGTACAGGTATGTCCAATATTCAATGCCGCCCTGCCATCGGGAGCGCGCCGCCGGCGACGCGCTCCCGCGCTGGTTGGGACCCCCGTGAGTCCGGTCGCGGGACCCAGTTGGCATCCCCGGTTGGCATCCCCGCGATCGTCTCACGGAGCGGCCGAATGGAGGAAATGCTGAGTAAACAGCATTTCTCCATTCTGCCTAGCAACTAGTGACGCTGATCTCTGCTCCATGTGATTGGAGCAGAGATCAGTGTTCACTAAATGAAAGCCCAACCCCCCCACAGTTAGTAACACACCCCTAGGAACACTTAACCCCTACACTGCCACCCACTGGTTAACCCCTTCACTGCCAGTGTCATTTACACAGGAATCACTGCATTTATATAGCAGTGATTAATGTATAAATGACAATGGTCCCAAAAATGTGTCAAAAATGTCCGATGGGTCCCCCACAATGTCGCAGTCACAATAAAAATCGCTGATCGCCGCCATTACTAGTAAAAAAAAAATAATAAAAAATTATTAATAAAAATGCTATAAAACTATCCCTATTTTGTAAACGCTATAACTTTTGCGCAAACCAATCAATAATCGCTTATTGCGATTTTTTTTTACCAAAAATATGTAGAAGAATACGTATCGGCCTAAACTGAGGGAAAAAAATGTTTTTTTATATATTTTTGGGGGATATTTATTATAACAAAAAGTAAAAAATAATGCGTTTTTTTCAAAATTGTCGCTCTATTTTTGTTTATAGCGCAAAAAATAAAAACCGCAGGGGTGATCAAATACCACCAAAAGAAAGCTCTATTTGTGGGAAAAAAAGGACGTCAATTTTGTTTGGGAGCCACGTCGCACGAACGCGCAATTGTCAGTTAAAGTGACACAGTGCCAAATCGCAAAAAGTGGTCTGGTCTTTGACCAGCAAAATGATCCGGTCTACAAGTGGTTAAACCGCAATCGGATAGTCTGATGCCCATGTGCAAGAGGCATAATAGCTCAATGGGGTTGCTTGATGTGCATTTAGAACGCACCTCACACACAGGTTAACAAATTCCCATTGACTTCAATTGAGCTGTACACATGGCAGTTTTGGCAGTTCAAAGGCTGCACTTGACCTAATTTGCTTTGCGCTGCACTTCTTTGGATGCAGCATGCCCTATTAGGCTGCTTTTACACTGCTTTTTCAGGCGCTAGCAGTGTGATTTTAACCCCCGCTAGGGGCCGAAGAAAGGGTTAAAACCATCTCTGTTGTGGCGCTTCCAACAAGCTTTTCAGGTGCTTCACAAGCACTGCCCATTCGTTCTTCTGCCCCAAAGATGCTGCTTGCAGGACTTTTTTTTCCGTCCTGCAAGCGCACCGTCCCAGTGTGAAAGCATTTGGGCATTCACACTGGAGTGGCATGGGAGGCAGTTTTCAGGTGCTTTACAGGTGCCATTTCCAGCGCTAAAATGCCTGAAAACTGCCTCAGTGTGAAAGTAGCCCTAGGGCTCATTCACATTAGTGGTTGGGGAGACGGTAAAACCCCATGGTTGAGGTTGGCATTTTTACCACCCCCAACTGTGCTCCCCCTTTAGCTGCAGAGGCAGCAGCCAGGGGTGTACACATGCCACAGCCTGTTTTGTGTCCGTGGCAGGAATTATACCCACTGTTGCTTTTGAGTGAATGGGGTCGCTCTGAAAGCGATGCTCCGAATTCGAATCGCTCTTCACAGAACAAGGTGAGTGTGATTGAGCTCAAAAGATGCATTTGAACTACAGCCAAAATGGGTCAAAATCAACCTTTTCCTGGCAAATGCTCCATTTTCTATTTTATATCCAGCTGCAAGTGTACAAATTAAAAATGCAGCGTTTCACCAAAACATCAGACATGAACCCACCAAAAAAAAGGGAAAATACGTAAATATAAAGAACACAATAAACTACCCTAAATACACCCCAAAACCCCACACCCTTCAAATCAAGAAACAAAAAAAACAGCTTTTCTTTTTTAAAGAATATTTCACCTACACAGCTCTGGGAGTGAAGGTAAAGTGGCATTTAACCGCTTAAGCCCCGGACCATTTGGCTGGCCAAAGACCAGAAAGTTTTTTGCGATTCAGCACTGCGTCGATTTAACTAACAATTGCATGGACATGCGACATGGCTCCCAAACAAAATTGATGTCCTTTTTGTTGTTTGAAACTGTTAAATCGATGGGTTTACTTCTCCTTTAAATTAATGGGTTTAGTTCCACTTCAGAGAGTGGCAGTTATTTTCTATTTAAAGTGTAATTAACCACTTGCCGACCAGCCGTCCTCATTATACTGCGGCAGGCTCGGCACGGCGGTACACACCGCCGTAGGTGTACGTTGGCCGATTTAAAGGGAGCACCCCGCCCCGTGGTGCGACGCTAGAGCCGATGAGCGTGACCAGTGATCTCCACCGGCATCCGGCGATCGCTCCTCAGAGAGCCAGAACAGAGATCTGTCAATGTAAACAGACAGATCTCCGTTCTGTCAGGGAAGTAGAGAGAGATCTGCTGTTCCTAGTGATAAGGAACAGCGCTCTCTCTCTACTCCCAGTCAGTCCACTCCCTCCCACAGTTAGAAACACCTCCCTAGGCAACACTTAACCCCTTGATCGCCCCCTAGTGTTAACCCCTTCCCTGCCAGTGACATTTATACAGTAATCACTCTGATCGCTGTATAAATGTCAGTGGTCCAAAAAAAAGTGTTAAAGGTGTCCGATCTGTCGCAATGTCACAGTCCCACTAAAAATCCCTGATCACCACCATTACTAGTAAAAAAGAAAAAATGTATAATAAAAATGCCATAAATCTATCCCCTATTTTGCAGACGATATAACTTTTGCGCAAACCAATCATATACGTTTATTTTCTTTGGGAAATACTTAGAAAGATGGGATTTCCATTAATATTTATTAAATGGATACAAAAAATATATAAAAAAAACCATGTCATCGGTAAAATTGGGAGGAAGGCTCTCGTCCCAATTTCAGCTGCATAGAGGCACGAGGCAATGGCTGCCCTCTCTCTCCGGCACTCTTTGCGATTGCAATAGAGCCAGTGGCAGAGGCTCTTAGGACCTCACCGAATATTCAGGGACTTCGGATTGGTGGGCTGGAGGAGAGGGTAGCCTTGTATGCCACTGATATGTTGCTGTTTCTGAGAGATGCAGGTCCTTCATTGAAAGGAACTCTAGAACTACTGAATACTTTTTTAGTGTTTACAGGGCTTAAAGTGAATTGGGATAAGTCTTTGTTATTCTCTATTGACAAAGGGGCACAAGACACAGCTCCCCCAGATCTACCGTTAAAATGGGTATCAGAATTTAAGTATCTAGGTATAATAATATCTCGACAGGTCAAAGACTTTAAAATGCTAAATTTAGATCCAGTAATACAGGAGTGTAAAGCCGCGTACACACGGGCGGACTGTATGGCCAACTTAGTCCGTCAGACAATCCGACGGACAGTCCGTCCTACTTTCGAATGAACGGACTTGACCACACACGGATGCAAAACAGTCCGTCGAAAGTTTGCGCGATGACGTGTACAGCACGTACGACGGGACTAGAAATAGGAAGTCCAATACACAGCAATGCAACCTTTCGCCGTGTAAATCCTTTCTGAGCATGCGCCATACTTAGTCTGTCGAACTAGCCTACTCACGAGCGGATTGTCCGCTGAAACCAAAGTACGACGGACAATATTACGGAAATTCCGAAATACTTAGTCCGCCAGACTGCACGCTGAAAAAGTCCGCTGAAGCCCACACACGAGCGGACTGTCCGCTGAAATGTGTTTCGACGGACTAAGTTGGCCAGACAGTCCGCCCGTGTGTACGCGGCTTAAGAAAAAGCTAAAGATCTGGGAGGCATTGCCCCTGTCACTGCTGGGACGTATAAATTTAATAAAGATGAAGATTCTTCCTAAATTTCTGTATTTATTTAGAAATTCTCTGCAGTGGTTGCCTAAGAAGTTTTTTACACAGCTACACGGTATGTTTTCTACATTTATATGGAAAGGCAAACCAGCTAGAATTAAACTAAGCGTACTTATGCGTCCGGTGGTACAGGGGGGATTGGCTTTCCCAGACCTTTATAAATATTATATGGCTACCCAGTTGGTGACGATAGGGAGATGGCTGAATCCGGATGGATTTGACTCTACCACGATGGTAGAGGCCGCAGTGGTCCAGTCGCGGGAGGCACTGTAGTCATTGCCGTCCCGTGGATTAAAATATAGGTCAGATCTGACTCCCTCGATGATTACGACAGTAAAAATATGGAGAGCAGCCATGGCAAAAGAGGATCATTTGAGAGGGGATTCATCCCCAAACACTCCATTATGGAGAAATCCAGAGCGCCCACATTTGGATTCCATCCAAGATCCAGGGGCATGGACTAGATTTGAGATTAAAAAACTATCACAAATTGTACCCGAAGGGAGAATTATTTCATTTGCCGAAATAAGGAAATGTTGGAATATACCTGGAAACTACACTTTTAGATATATGCAGTTGGTCCATGCTTTTTTGGCTCAGTTCCTGGAGGGGATCCCACAATTGATAGAAACAGAATTAGAGAAAATGGTAAGGAAAAAGACCAAAAAAAAAGCAAATTTCAATTTTATATAGCTACTTATCCAAAACTACATTTTCAGATACAAGTAAGCTATGTGAAAGCTGGACAAGAGATGTTCCAACATTAGCAGATAAAAACTGGGAGGAGATATGGAGATCTCCACTCCAAATATTAGTATCTCTGCGAGATAAATTAATACAATTTAAAATAATACATAGAAGTTATTATACGCCGTACAAATTATAAAAAATATTTCCAACAAACTCTCAAAACTGCTGGAGATGTACAGGCACCCTAGGAAATTTCATCCACATATTGTCCAAAGATAGTGATATTCTGGAGGGAGGTTTTGAGAGTAATTACTATAGTAACATCAGTCTCTTTAAGCTCCCTTTTACACTTGGGCGGTGCGGCCGTCGGCGGTAAAGCGCCGCTATTTTTAGCGGCGCTTTACCGTCGTTTTAGCGGCGACCTGTGGCGGCTAGCGGGGTGGTTTTAACCCCTGCTAGCGAACGAAAAAGGGTTAAAACCCTTTATAGCCGCGCTGTCCCATTGATTTCAATGGGTAGGAGAGGTGAATACACCGCTCCTTTCACCGCTCCAAAGATGCAGCTAGCAGAACTTTTTTCACCGTCCTGCTAGCGCACCGCTCCAGTGTGAAAGCCCCTTGGGCTTTCACACTGGAGTGAAAGGGCCGTTTTTTTCAGGCGCTACACAGGCGCTATTTTTAGCATTACCCCTATAGGAAGGAGAATACAGGTGGGTCTGTTGCTTTTTTTATGCTAGAACGACAATAGTGCTGAATTGGAAGAAGGTGGAAGCTCCAACGTTAACACAGTGGAAAAATGTAGTAAATAGTAATCTACCACTATATAGGGAAACATATTGGAGTAGAGGACATGGAGAGAAATATGAGAGAGTATGGGCAAGTTGGATAGAAAATTCCATAACGGCATCAGGATAAAACAGTATGGAGATAGGGCAAGCCACACCAAAAGGGGGAGAAAAAAAAAAGTAAGAGGGATATGAATGTATAAATGTATATGTACAATTTTATAGTATTTGAGGACATTACTATGAATGGATTTTACGGAAGCTCATAAGAGAGCTATGAATATAAATGGTGAAATGTATAATGGATATGTAAAAAAACTAATAGATATTTTTAAAAAAATATACGCTTATTGCAAATTTTTGTAATAGAATACATATTGGCCTAAACTGATGAAGAAATTTTATTTTATTTCTTGAATATTTATTATAGCAAAAATAAAAAATATTGAGTCTTTTTTGAAAATTGACTTTTGTCTTTTTTTGTTTATAGCACAAAAGATGAAAACAGCAGAGGTGATCAAATAGAACCAAAAGAAAGCTCTATTTGTGGGGGAAAAAAACATCAATTTCATTTGGGTGCAGCATCACACGACCGCGCAATTGTCAGTTAAAGCGATGCAGTGGCGTATCGCCAAAATTAAGGGGGTAAATCCTTCCGGGGCTGAAGGGGTTAAACCGATTTAACAGTTTGCCAAAACAGTTACATTCATGGCACGCCATAAATAATAACAATTGTTTCTGCTCTCAACTGAACTGTCAAGTCGTCAAATGTCTTGTTTCAAAGCTGATCACATGGGTCAGCACCATGGTATCACAGGTCAAAGAGAGTCTACGTTGGCAGCTTCCTTGGCGGTAAAGGATAGGAAGGTTTAGTTCAATTTTAAAGGCTCAATACACAAAGCTAATACACCAGAATAACTAACTAAAAAAAGAGTAAGTTATTTTCTGATGATTTTCAAAGGATTTGAAACATGCAGTAATTTTTATTGAAAAAATGATAACTAAAATCTGATTGGCTGTTGGATGAAACTTCTCTACTTTCCTTTGTACTAATTTACATGAATGAGAGTAGAAAACACGCTGATTTTCTAGACTGCTGGAGAGATGATGAGACAGCAGCTGGCAGTCATTAGGGAGTCCCAAAGCTCCTGTATCAACTTTAGGATTAGACCCTAGGGAGGCAGCACTGCGCCTTCCATAAAAAGAACCGCAATTATTAACCCCTTAAAGTGGATGTAAGGCTTCTCCTATACCCAGTGAAGAGAACAGCCTCAGATGATGCTCAAAGATGAAACAAATCTCCCTACATAAGTTTTACACATATATCTTCTGTCTACCTTTATTCACTGTTTAGAAAGTGCATGTCCTGTTAGAATTTTCTCTTCCTGTTCCAGCAGGGGGAGGGGAGTCTTGCCATACACTGTGAGACAGCTGATTGGAGGAAACACACCCCCTCCGCACATAAGCAGAGACTTGCAGAACTGTGCTGAATTGACCAGCTGTCTGCTAATCTATTTATAGCACCCGCCCTGATACAAATTTCAGTCTGGTTTTATCAGTTTTGGAAGAACTTGTCTGAAGTTATCAGGCTGATAAAGGAAGAATGGAGCAGGAGAAAGCCACGGGACTTAGGGCTTTGGAGAGAGTTAAAGAGGAAGTAAACCCTGATGGGTGGCACTGTGGGCACTGCTGGGTGGCACTGTGGGCACTGCTGGGTGGCCCTGACGGGGAGGCACTTATTTATTGATGAGGTGGCACTGGCAGGGGGCAGGTGGGCACTGGCAGGGCTGGCCGTGATCGGGACTGGTGTCCCGATCACAGCCGCCGGTGATCGGCTAATAGCCGATTACCGGCTCCGTTGTATCACATGATCAGCTGTCATTGGCTGACAGCTGATCACGTGGTAAGGGGTCGGGATCGACCCCTTGCTCGGATCCGTGATCAGGCGAGTCTCATAGACTCGCCGATCACAGAGCACGCCGCGCGCGCCCCTCAGGGGGCGCGCAGGCCGCTCGTGCGCGGGACGACGTCAATAGACGTAGTCCCGGCAAAGGAGGTCCGCGCTGTAGCCATCATTTGGCTATAGCGCGGATCTCAACTGGTTAATGTGACTTTGACAATAATATTTTGAGTTTCTAAAAAAAAGTCATACAAATGACTCTTGCTGATAGAATTTTTTTGGGATGGGGGATACTTCAGTTCTTCTTTAACATACACTATATTACTAACAGTATTGGGACTCCTGCCTTTACACGCACCTGAACATTAATGGCATCCCAGTCTTAGTTCGTAGGGTTCAATATTGAGTTGGCCCACCCTTTGCAGCTATAACAGTTTCAACTCTTCTGGGAAGACTGTCAGGTTTAGGAGTGTGTCTATGGGAATGTTTGACCATTCTTTCAGAAGCGCATTTGTGAGGTCAGGCACTGATGTGGAGGAGAAGGCCTGGCTCGCAGTCTCCGCTCTAAATTATCCCAAAGGTGTTCTATCAGGTTCAGGTCAGGACTGTCAGGTTCCTCCACCTCAAAAATGCTCATCCATGTCTTTATGAACCTTGCTTTGTGCACTGGTCGTAATAATTTAGTGGAGGGGGAATTATGGTGTGGGGTTGTTTTCCAGGGGTTGGGCTTGGCTCTTTAGTTCCAGTGAAGGGAACTCTTAGCCCTTGTACACACGGTCGGAGAATCTGTCGGAATGAGTCTTATCGGACCGTGTCGTCAGATAATCCGACTGTGTGTGGTATGCAATATCCTCTACTTAGCTACTACTCCCAGATAGTCTTGGGAGGCCTGGCTGCAAAGACCCCTTTCGACTGCTCTACTCCACAGTCCTCTCTCCACTGGTTCTGCACCCATCTCTCAAACTGCAATCTCCCAGGTCTCTCAGGCATGCCTTCCCAGTTCTCCCGACGGTGCTCACTCATCAGCCCTCCTGGCTGCCACCTGTAGTCCTTCAGGAGACTCTTTTGCCTTGTACACATGGTCGGACAATCCGACCACAAAATCCGTCGGATTTTTTCAGACAGATTTTGTCCTAAACTGGTGTTGCATACACACGGTTGGACAAAGTTGTTGGAAAATCCGATCTGATGATGTTCGTTTGTTACGACGGGACTATGTTGAGGCTAGTAGCCAATAGCTTTGGTCTTGTAATTTGATCTGAGCATGCGTGGCACTTTGTCCGATCGGAATTCTCTACAAACGATCGGAAAAAGTTCGATCAGATTTTTTTGGGCGGAAAATTTGAGATCCTGCTCCAAATTTTTTCCGACAGAAAAAGTCTGATAGAGCCCACACACGATCGGATTTTCTGATAATATAATCAGATCGTACCTTTTCCATCTGAATTTCTGACCGTGTGTACAAGGCATTAGCATGTTCTCTCCCGCTGTCCTCTCTTCTGCTCTCTCATGTGCATCTGAATCTGGGATCTCTTCACTCCTCCTGGATGCACCCGAGCCCCAGCCCAGTGTCACTCCCAGACTGGGGAGCTCCCCGTGGGCCCGACAGCCTCCACACCCTCTAACTCCAGCTCTTCCACCCAACAACTCCTCCCCAGCTGGGCCTGCCCCCTGCCAATCCAGATACCTCAGGCAGCGCCACCTCTCCTCCCCTCCCCTCCTCTCTTTCCAGGACCTTCTATAATGAAGGGGAGGTGATGGTGATTTCACCTATCAGCCACCCAGCTCTCTCTTTCTGAGACACTTCCAGCCCAGAATGAAACAAACAGGGCTAGCCAACAGCTAGGCCTGCCCAATTTCTCCTACTCTGTCAAAAATCCTCACTTCTAGCACTTACTAACTAGAGGGTGCTACATAAGAATGAATCATATTGGGATGCTGTTGATGCTATATTAAAGTGGTTGTAAACCCTTACAAACCACTTTGACCTACAGGTAAGCCTAGATTAAGGCTTACCTGTAGGTCCAAGAAATATCTCCTAAACCCATACGGCTTAGGAGATATTTACAAAAAGACAAGCAAAAAGACAAGCACTGTGGTCTACGGCGCATGCGCCGTAGACAGCGGCGTGCAGGCGCACTGAGCCGGCCTCAGATCACTGCGATATGCGGCTCATGTTGGCTCCCGTGCGCAGCTCCAGCGAATCACAGCGCCGGAGCAGCGAGACCCGGAAGTCACTCCGGGATACATGGCAGCGGCGAAGATGAAGACAGAGGACCGCTTTGGGGGCTTCATTCTCAAGTAAGTTATTCATAATGAGCTAGTATGCTATGCATACTAGCTCATTATGCCTTTGCCTTGCAGGTTGCCTTTTTTTTTTAATAGCCTTTACTTCCTCTTTAAAGCCAAAGAATAATACAAGCATAGAAAAATATATTACACATGAAAATTATGTGATGCCAACCTGTGGTTGCTGATATTGACCTTGAGAATTGTACTATTCCGTAACCCAACATACAGTTTAAAGACATCTCCAAAGCATGCATTGCTCCAGGGCATTGCCCAGCTCCCCATGCCCATTGCTGGACAATCCCTAGCCTATAAGCCTTAGAAATGGTCAAAATTGATTTTTCAAGATTCACGTCTTGTCAATTTCAATAGGGTCCAGATTAAAGTTAAAAATTGAACAGCCTATGAACTGAAGCCATGCACAGTCACTCATCACTCAACTGTGACAGCCAGCTACTTTTTTTTCTTCAGCTTAAATGAGGAAACCAATCAATACATATAAATATGCTACATAGCCCATACATTTTAGGAAATTATGTAAGAATTTGATTGGTTACTGCTATGAACACAACACCGAGCCCTGTGTTCTCTAGTCCTGCCATTCGATGTGACATGGCACAGTGTCAGTAGCTTATATATCTTTGATTACCAATTGCTACCAATGAGATCTAAGAATTCAGCTGTCATTTTTTTTCAGGGAAGGTTTGGATCTGATTTCTGATTGGTCATTGTAGGGCTTTGCAGAGATTTCCTAATTCTGGAACTTTGAAACAGAAGGCCCTATGAGGAAGAGATCGGAAGTGTGTGTACGTCAAAACCTGGTTACACAATCTTTTTTCCGCTTTCCTTCCTCCTAGTGATCACATTTGCAATCAGCACAAAACTGCACACTGCTCTCCAGCTATGACTCAGGAGAAATTGGCTGGAATGCTTGAAACACTGTATGACCTGTAATTAAGCCGGTCACTTTTTACCTTGTGTCAATAATGGCTGATCTTATCACCGGTGTTATTAAGTATATTTGTATTTCACTTGAAAAGTTACTTCTATAGAATTTATGATAAGTCTGAAAAAGCATCTAGAGAAATGGCTTCTGTGTACTTTCACTGTGGTTTAGACCTTACAATATTTTTTTGCATTTTAACATACTGTATATGATAAATATAACTATATATATATATATATATATATATATATATATATATATATTCAGCAGTATATTCGTTATTTCAAGTACGGTATCTACTGTATATAGAGCTGTCAGTTTACACAGTGCTCTACATACAATTCATTCACATCAGTCCCTGCCTTCAAGGAGCTTGCAATCTAAGGGCTCTAGCTTACATGCTGAAATTAGGGCCAATTTAGGGAAGCCAATTTAGAGAGGAGCCACTTACCCTACGTTCACACTTATGTGCTTTTTGTGCGTTTTACAGAAACGCACTACAGTCCATTTAACACGGTTTTCGTATCGTACATGTTCAAGGGGGTTCCAGTTTCCGATAAGCACAGCCCAGGATTGGGGTGGGTGGAGCAGCATGGGGTACCTTCCGGTGTGGGGAGTATTCTACCTCAAGGTGGGCTTCCACTCTCAGCGATGAACATACACCATGTACACTATTGGGTCCCAATGTAAATGTACATCTTCCCACTGTGATTTTCAATTAGGAGGGACATGCTGAGCCTTTTCCACTACCACCTGTCCAACGTTTTCCACTACTATTCCCCAGTAGCAGAGTGGGCCCCACCGTGCACCTTGCGTGGGATCCACGTGTGCACTTGACCTTGCTCTGGAATGTCCATACCTCTGTATAGGATGGGGTTCTCTGCTGTGCAAGTCTGCTACTGTTGCTATTGGAGACAGGTTGCAATGGAAGGTGTGCCAACAACATCTCCCTCGCTGCCAGAGGCTGGTCCACCTATAATAGGTAGACGCTACGGACAGGCTGCTTGACTGACTGTAGACTTTTGTTGCCCATGGCAATGACAGGAATGGTAGGAATGAGTAGGAATGCACTGGGCTGACTCTTCATACCCCAGTTTGCTAATGACCCAAAATTGTAAAAATGTGCCAGTTACTTGCACTGCACTACTTTAAATAATTTCAGACCAGGCCGGAGGAAAAGTTTAGCAATTTACTGGATGAAAGTGCAAAATGTTACAGGATCCAACTAATTAAAGAAGTCTCTTTCCTAGATCCCTATTTCCTAATCCTACTCAGGATATGTGTTGCCCTGGCATACGTGCAGAGGTAGAGTAGATGTATAATACAGGGTCCATCAGTGGCATTCTCCAGCAGCTGGTGTCTTTAGGACGAATTCCAAGTTGGTGGGTTTCACATCTCTCTCTCTTCAGTGGCTGTACACCTCACAGGGTAACATAGATTAGATGGACCAACAGCAAGGCTCTCGCACTCCCTCTGGAACTCTCTGGTGCTTTTTTTTTCTATTTCTCTTCTCTTCCCCCCAGGCTCAGGACCACGGTCCATTTATATAATCACAGGACCAGTGGGTCAGACCCAAAAAGCCAGCCAAACAAAAAACCTTGGACCTAAGTTAACCTAGCATTTCCAACACCTAACTGGCTCATTTTAACCTGCTTACTGGTACCTCTTAGCATAAGCAATAGGTGAAGCAGGTCTCTGTGTAGCAGCTATAGACGGACAGTCTTTAGTCCTAATGCTTCAGGCAGAGAGTGTTGGGGCTCAGTTGTACTGTTGGTGCACATGAAAATAATCCTAGTCAAGCCTGCAGGGAGTAATAAGGCTACTAGATGGCTGTATGATCAGTTCCTAAAGGGCTCAGTCTCTCCAGCAGTTGATAGTAAATCCCCACAGCAGCAGCTCACCAGTCCCAGTGATATTGCAGCTCACCACCTGGTCACACACAGTGATTAGTCTATTTTCTGCTCTGCACCCAGGTGACTGTTGGCACTCCTGGGCTTAGCCCTCCAGATCCTGTTTAGGCCGCTATTATGCAGCAGGAGTTTTGCAAACTGGACAGCGATGTGCACTCTCCGGGCTCCCTCTTAGTAGGAGAAGCTGTGTCCTGTACAGCCTGAGGAAATGCAGCTTTTTCACCTCCTTCTTCCGGTCCTGATTTTCTGGTGTATGTTGACTGGCAGGGTTGTGACCATCAAAAGACTGTCTGAACAAAATACAAAATAGTTCACATGTATTTTGTTGTACCCTGGAGGTTGCACTTTAACTGTTTTATTAGTGTTTTAAGGACCCAGGTATAAGTCATAGCCTTTATAAGGAAGCGTGGAGGATCCCAACGGCAATTTGGATTAATATGTCTCGGGGGCACAGGGCTAAACCTTGAAACTGCCTCTAGAATTGCCACTATTGCAACAAAAATCCAGAGCACAAACTGCACTTTAGGGGTCAAGTGCTTTATAGCTGATCATACACTGTTCACATTTTGGCCAGTTCCTGATGAACCAGCTGAAAGTCCCTTAGTGGGTGGCTCTGTCGGCTCTCTCCGACCCGACATCCTGCGATTAAAGAATCAACGAAGCAGTGCAGACAACTGTTGGCATAGCAGTTACTGCATCCAATCAGAGGCAGCCGCTGTTTGGGTATTCTGACAGCCTCCACCAGCAGCTAACAAAAAACAATAGCCTAGTTGGGGGGCAGGGGGGATCATTCATCAGCACCGTATAGTGTGGATGGAGGAATCTCTAGGCTGAAAGAAAATAAAAATCTAATAGTGTATGCTCAGGCTAAATCTTCCCACTGTTGGCATTTTGTAAGGACCAAATATTTACAGTAGTATAGTAACAATGGACAACAATCAGTGTGTGCAGTTCCTGATCTTGTGATCACTGTGACAATCAAAGATTTGTCATAGTAAGAAAAAGCATTGTTGTGCGAAAAACTTCTCTTTGTATCTAGCTATGGTCTTCTTCCTGTTAGATCATTTTTATCCATGAAAAATTGTATTTATTCTTACCGAGTAACAAAACCAACTTCTGATTCTCATTCTATATTTTTTCATGGGCGGAAAAAATTTATATTTTCATTTTTTTTCCCTATCAGGGACTATTGTCTTGTCTGTATTTAGCAGAAGGCATACCCAGCCCATCGTTCCCGGGGGAACTGACAGTCCTTTGGGTGGGATTTTTTTTCAGCATAGTTCTATTGTTCATGGATAAATAAGACTGATGCTGGGAGTGTCTGGCTGTCCTCCTCCATTATAATTACATGCTTGTTTGAGCATAAGCATGCGCATTAGTGTAACAATTGTTGGAATAATAATCAAAAGCCTCCAAATCAGTGTTCCTCAACTACCAGGTCACAAACTGCTGCAGGGTTGCAGCCTTCCTCCTGCTGGGTTGTAGACAGGTGCAGGGTGCACAGATCAGAGCGGTTGTGATTGGTCAGCGTGGTCACATGCTGCCGAATCAGAACCGTCCCTATGAAAAAAAAGAAGAGTGTGATTTTCAAACCCGCTGACAGTGAAACGGGATCACCCATGGAGGAAAGTGTAGGGACAGAGACTGGGGGTGGAGGAATGTAGGGTGTAAGTTTACCTTTTTAATTTTTTTTTTTTTTTTTGAAAAGGTGAACTAACACTTTAAATTGATGCTAAAGTTACATTTTTTCTAACAAAAAAGATGTTATACTTGACTGCTCTGTGCAACAATATTGCACCCCAGATGATAAGTAGACTAAATGCATGGGGTCGAGTCCTATCCAGGCCATTGCGTGCTGCATGTCCTTGTTACCAAACTTACTAGGTGTTTTGACAATCGTTTTTACCTCCAAGTTGATGTAAGTGTTCTGTAGGTTTTTAAATAAATCAGCTTATTGCGGTTTTACATTATGTGGAGGCTTTTTTTGTCTTTTTGGATCTTTGGATCATATGATGCAACCAAGTGAGTGATGACACTACTGCAAGGTGTAGACGAGAGATCTTTTGAACTGCCCTTTGGACCATTTCCTAGGAGATTTATATCTATACCAGATTATTTGACTCAGTGTTGCTGGTATCCACGCATTCCAGTAAGTACATTACCCTTTTCGGTTGTGGATATTCTCAACTTGGTGATATGTATATATATATATATATATATATATATATATATATATATATATATATATATGGAATGTCATGGCTGCCTTCTGCCTTAAAGGGATTTTTTACTACTTAATTTTTGGACTACTGAATTCATATATCACTGCCTATGTAAGGCAGAGCTCTGTTCTGTCAGCAGGGATGTGATGAATTTTCTTTCCCTGCAAAGTACATCCTTTAGTAAAAACAGTAGACAAAAACACTGGTTAGGCACACATTTAACCCTTTGATCATCAAAATTGTGTAACCCCTTCCCAGCTAGTGTCATAGTACAGTGACAGTTAGTTAGTACAGTGATAGTGCATATTTTTAGCACTGAACACTGTATTAGTGTCACTGGTTCCCACAGTGTCAAAAGTGTCAGATTGTCTTCCGCAGTATCACAGTCCCGCTATAAGCCGATGATCGCCACCTTTACTAGTATAAAAATGAATGAATTAAGGAATTAAAATTGCAGTATCTATATCGGACCAATTACGGTCCCTGGGACTACATAGGAGTTAAGTTAGTAGGTTACATCAAGTAGATGTAGCAGAGGGGGAAAGGGATCTACCCCTCACTGTTTTCCATGTTACGCATTGAAATACATCTGTGCAGAACCGAGAGCGAAAAGAGGTATTCCAGAATTAAGACTATATTATATATGCATTTCCCTCCCAAGCTTTGCATATCTCTAGTGAGATGAGTGTGGAAGGCACGGAATATTATGAAACCTCATTGCTTGATGCTATTTCTACATTTCATAAGTTATATAGTGTTTCTTTATGGTTTAATATTTTTTTTTTCTGTCTACGTTTGATTTTCTCACATAAACCTAATATGTGGATGATGATACATCAAATTTAATATCAAAATATAATCTTCTGTGCTGTAACCGAATCATCTCCAGTTTGATGATGAACAATTACTTTCTGTTACAATGGCAAATGCTAAATTTTTTGAATAAAAATATTGAAAAGAAAAAAATTGCAGTATATATCCCATAGTTTGTAGATGCTATAACCTTTGCACAAATCGATCAATATACGCTTATTGGAATTTAGTTTTACCAAAAATATGTAGCAGAATACATAATGGCCTAAATTTATAAAGAAATTAGATTTTTTTTCTTTTCAAAGTTGTCAGTATTTTTTTGTTTGTAGCTCAAAAAAATAAAAAACCCAATGGCGATCAAATACCACCAAAGGAAAGCTCTATTTGTGGGAAAAAAATGACATAAATCTAATTTGGGTACAACATTGCATGACCACGCAATTGTCAGTTAAATAGTGCCGCATAGCAAAAAATGGCCTGGTCATGAAGGGGGGTAAATCTTCTGGAGGTCAAGGGGTTAAGGCCCCATTCACACATGCGTTCCCGCTTGCAATTTCCTGTGGGCAATTTTCACGCAATTCTATTGACTTCAATGGGCTGCCCTATGCACTTTCGTCGCCCCAAAAAAAGCTCTTGCTCCTTCTTTGGGACAAGCGTCACACAATCGCAACAAAATCACATCATCTTTGAGGTGCCATTTAAAATAAATGGCACCCAAATGCGCATTGCGCTTTTTTCTAGCGATTGCCACGTGATTTGGAATCGCCGGCAAAATCGCATTGATTCCACTTGCGATTTCAAATCGCCACATGTGAATGGGGCCTTAAGAGTAACGCCCTGTACACTCGGTCGGATTTTCCGACGGAAAATGTGCGATCGGATCATGTTGTCGGAAAATCCGACCGTGTGTGGGCTCCATCTGACTTTTTCCGTCGGATTTTCCGACACACAAAGTTTGAGAGCAGGATCGAAAATTTTCCCACAACAAAATCTGATCGCATAAATTTCCGATCGCGTGTAGACAATTCCGACGGACAAAGTGCCACACATGCTCAGAATAAACTAAGAGATGAAAGCGATTGGCTACTGGCCCATTTTTAGTCTCGACGTACGTGTTTGATGTCACCTCGTTCAGAACGATCGGATTTTCCAACAAGTTTGTGCGACCGTGTGTATGCAACACAAGTTTCGGCCAAAATCCGTCGGAAAAAATCTGACGGATTTTGTGGTCGGAAAAAATCAGACGGATTTTGTGGTCGGAAAATCCGACCGTGGGTACAGGGCATAATAGTTACAGTGCATGAAGTGACCCAGACTTGCCAACTCAACATGCAATCAATACGAGCAAAAAGATGATTGGTAAATATATAAAAATATATATATATATTACATAACATGTATTAGAGTGCCAGATTAGTTACTTGAAAAATAAAAGTAGTTTAATATTGAACAAAGTCATTCAGGAATTAATCCTGGTTCCCATCAACCTTTTTTTTCCACCACATTCCACCACAATTATAACGATAATCTTTTACTTAGAACATTAATGTAAACAGCTAGGAATGCACTCCTTGCTGAGTCTGCAAATTATTTGATACCAATTTCCCAGGAGCCTCAAAGTATTAAGAGGGACATAAAGGATACTGTATGCTGCTAGCACAATGAAAATCCCATGACCGCACAATAGCTTCGACTGTTAAATACAAAGGGAGGTCAATCTAAAGGTACGCTCAAGTGAAGCATGAAAATCTGCATTTAAAGCTGAACTCCAGGCACAAAAAGTTTGTTCCTCAATGGCCTCAAAGAATATAAATCCACTTTGTGTTCATCAAATGCTCTTGCAAACCCAAATTTTAAAATGAGTGGTGACATGCTCATGGCCTGGGCAGAGAACAAAACTGACAAGGGAACCCAGCAGGCTCCACCCATTACAGGCTTCCTGCAGGAAACTAGAGGAGTGGGCGGAGACAAGACCAGTCACCCTGCACAAAGAGAGAGAGCGGCAATGACAGGTCTTTATTACAGGAAGCTCCTGCACAGAAGGAAGGTGATACGCTGAATAAACAGACAAAATCCTATCATTGGGTAGCCATGTTAGCACCATGCAACGTGACCTGACAGCCTGCAATTGAAAAATGTAAATAGGTGTAGAATAGACAGCTGAATAGCCCCTGTATCCTATCAAATGTAAGCACTTTTCAGGCATTCTGACAGGTAGTGTCAACAATACAATATTTGATAGAAAAGATTAATCCAGCCACATTGTTTAGTGTGAATGGAGGATTCAGTTAGATGTGCAGTTGGGGGGGGGGAGGGGGGGGTGTCTGCAACCACCCTGTCTTAAGCTGCAATAGGCAGCGGATGGTGGTGTTTACATGCCACGTTCGCAATGCTTTGCACCCGTGGCAAAGTTAACCTGAAATGTAGCAGGGTGTTTGCTTGCATTTGTTGGCATAAATGGGGCGAAAACAGGCAGTGAAGAGGCGTTGCCTCACTTCCTCACCCATGGCTCCCAACTGTCCTTGATTTCGAGGGACTGTCCCTAATTTGGAACAAAGTCCCTCTGTCCCTCTTTCCTCCTCATTTGTCCCTCATTTTGGTCTGATCTATATAGTTGTAAATAAAATGCACTATTTCTCTTTTAAAAAGTGTTTCCCAGTGCTAAACCTTTCACCAGTTTCTAAATTGCTGCATTTGTACATTTCAAAAGCTGGTAAAAAGGAATAGTAGTGGTAAAAAAAAAAAAAAGCTTGTGGGTTTACCTAATTTTTTTTTGTATAATTCTCCTTTAAGGGGCTTGGCAGGGTGTGTGTCACATGCCTGCATGCTTTTGCTAATAGGTGTCCCTCATTCCCATCTCAAAAAGTTGGGAGGTTTGCTCACAGCCTGTCAGTACCCCCTGAAGCTCAATCCGGATGCATGTCTAAATGATGCATGTCATTAGGACGCATGTCAAAATCTACCCTTAAAGTTCTCCACAAGCTGAATTAAAGAAATCTATTTGTGTGATTGGCCAGCTTTAATGTTTTGGTATGTGTATTCACCATGTTAGGAAAGGATATATATTATAATATATTGTTTGGGAGGGTGTCAGGTACTGCTCTTCTATTACAAGGTAAGAAATCCAAGTATTAAAACTAGGGTCACATTACCGTGTCATGTCTGTTCCTGACACCAAGAAAAACACACTGCTCTTTGGCAGACGTGCAGAGATGTCATTAATTCCTAATGGTACCTGCGCACATTTTGTGTGTGCAAAACTGCATGGTGCTGTAGCAGCATCCAGTTTGATGCAGTGCAATTTTTAAGAAATGGTCAAGGACTTATGCCGCGTACACACAATCGGAATTTCGGCCAGCAAATGTCCGATGAGAGCTTTTCATCGGAAAATGAAACCGTCTGTATTCTCCATCGGAATTTAGCTGGCCGAATTCCCGCCAGAAAAAATTTGAGAGCACTTTCTCAATTTTTCTGATGGAAAAACGTTCTATTGGAAAATCCGATCGCGTGTATGCAATTCCGACGCGCAAAAACTCACGCATTCTCAAATTCAACTACGAGATGGAAGCTATTGGCTACTGTGTATAGAACTTCCTTTTTCTAGTCCCGTCGTATGTGTTGTACGTCACCGTGTTCTTGACGGTCGGAATTTGGTGTGACCGTGTGTATGCAAGACAGCTTGAGCGAAATCTCGTTGGAATTCCATCGGGAAAACCATCAGAGCTTTTTCCGACCAAAATTCTGATCGTGTGTATACAGTATTTACCCACATTTCTCACAGGTAGGGCAGCCCATAGAAATTAAAAAAAGGTCGGGAATTTTTCCCCGTGTTTTTCATGGGCAGGACAGCCCTATAGGCAATGTGCATGCACAAAAACGCACTCATAGGTGTGAACCAAGCCTCATTGGTTACATTTTGTGATATTTAGTTTTTAGTTAGACAGGTAATCAACTTTAGTATGACTTTAAGGCCTCATTCACACAGACACTGAGGTCCGTACATTGTGAATTGGTTTGTTTGTTTATGCACCTGGAGCCGCCAGGAGCTGTGTGCAGGCCATGTAAGTCCATGGGGACACAGGCACTGCATGCTCAAAGACACTCACCCTAATTTGGCAGGCACGCTGGTGAGGGTGCGCAGTCCTGAAAGCAGAGTGTGTGTTTAGGGTAGCTCATCACATAGCTCCCAACTGTCCCTAATTTCGAAGGACTGTCCCTAATTTGGAGCAATGTCCCTCTGCCCCTCATTCCTCCTCATTAGTCCTTAATTTTGGTCTGATCTATACAGATGTATATAAAATGCACCTCTTATCTATAAAAAAAGTTCCCCAGCACTAAACCTTCCATCTGATTTCTAAATTGCTGCATTTGTAAATTCCAAAAGCCCTTAGACCCCTTTCACACTGGGGCGTTTTTCAGGCGTTTTTCATGCGCTTTAGCGTTAAAAAAAGGGCCTGAAAGAAGCTGCAACTGCAATCCCAATGTAAAAGCCCGAGTGCTTTCACACTGAGGCGCTGCGCTGGAAGAGCATCAAAAAAAGTCCTGCAAGCAGCTTCTTTGCAGCGCTTTTGGAGCGGTGAATACAACGCTCCTAAAACGCCCCTTCCCATTGAAATCAATGGGAACCGCTTGTAAAACGCCCGAAAAAAGCCAGAAAAACGCTATTGGCAGCAGCGTTTTGTGGGCGCTTTTAACCCTTTAGTTGGCCACTAGCAGGGGTTAAAAGCGCCCCATTAACGCTCGAAAAACGCTGGTAAAGCGCTGCTAGTTTAAGCGGCGCTTTACGAGCGTTTTTCGGGCGCTGACATTTCACATTGGGACTGCACATGAGGCTTCTTTCAAGCGGTTTACAGCCGTTTTTTTTAACGCTAAAGCGCTTGAAAAACGCCTGAAAAACGCCCCAGTGTGAAAGAGGTCTATAGCAGAATAGAAGCCAATCTTGTTTTCTTTTTGTACAATTCTCCCTTAAGGAGGTGTGGCAGGGGGTGTGTCCTATGCCTGCATACTTTTACTGATAGGTGTCCCTCATTCCCATCTCAAAAAGTTGACAGGCCTGTCAAATTATGACAAGCGGCTGTGTCTGTACAGCCGCTACGTACCCAAAGGTGCATGCAGCACTTCGCTGCTCCTGCCACAAAAAATAAAATGTGAAAGGGCTTCAGTGCCCATGTGAATGAGGCCCCTAAGCCTAAATGCAAAATGCAGTTAATCAAAGTGGTTGTAAAGGCTTGAGTTTTTTTTGTCTTCCTGTATCCTAAGCATGAAGTGCAGGGCTTTTTTATTAGCTGGAACTTGGTGGAACTCAGTTCCACCACCTCTGGCTCAGGCCCTCCGCTCTCTGCTCACCACTATAAAGTGTAAACCCAGAAGTCCGGCTTCTTTGTTCACAAGTGACAGCTTTGTCTCCCAACGGCTCAGTGATCTGATCTGTTGAACAGCTCTCACTGAGTACAGGATGGTTACAAGGGAGATGCCAGTGACCGGGTGCAGTGCAGATCCCGATACCCCCACTGGATGATCTCCCTGCAAGTGAGAGAGGCAGAGCCACGTACAGTGTATGGGGAAGTTCTAGAGCCAGCTGGGTTCTTTAGCTTAATACTGTAATGCCGCGTACACATGGTCGCATTTTCCGACAGAAAATGTTCGATGGGAGCTTTTTGTCGGAAATTCCGACCATGTGTAGGCTCCATTGGACATTTTCTATCGGAATTTCCTTCACACAAAATTTGAGATCTGGATCTCAAATTTTCCCCGAAAACAAAATCCGTTGTCGGAAATTCGGAATGTGTGTACACAATTCCGACGCACAAAATTCCATGCATGCTCGGAATCAAGCAGAAGAGCCGCACGGGCTATTGAACTTAATTTTTCTTGGCTTGTCGTACATGTTGTATGGCACCACGTTCTTGACGTTCGCAATTTCCGACCAACTTTGTGTGACCGTGTGTATGCAAGACTAGTTTGAGCCAACATCCATCGGCAAGAAATCCATGGATTTTGTTGCCGGAATGTCTGATCAATGTCAGATTGTGTGTACGGGGCATAACACAAGCAAGACATGTAGAAGATGGTGGAGCTTTTAAGGAGGGAAGGAGAAGATGGGGGCAGTGGACGGGAGGTTGCATGCAAAGTCAGAGCTGAGAAAGGGTGAAAAATAGATCTGGATAGGAGATGCAGAGGTAAGCAGCTGTAGAAGAAGTCTGAACTTTGCATTCTGTGTGTAGTGCACTCCTGAACTTTGCACTGTATTTAATGTAGTCCTGGTATTTAATGCTTCCACTGTTATGCCCTGTACACACGGTCGGACATTCCGACGACAAAATCCGTTTGATTTTTTCAGACGGTTTTTGGCCCAAACTTGTCTTGCATACACACGGTCGCACAAAGTTGTCGGAAAATCCGATCGTTCAGAACGAGGTGATGTAGAACACGTACGACGGCACTATAAAGAGGCCAGTAACCAATAGCTTTCGTCTCGTAATTTATTCTGAGCATGCTTGCCAATTCTCTACACACGATCGGAATTTAAATGGTCAGATTTTGTTGTCGGAAAATTTTAGATCCAGTTCTCAAACTTTGTGTGTCGGAAATTCCGACAGAAAAAGTCAGATGGAGCCCCCACACGATCGGATTTTCCAACAACACGATTTTCTGTTGGAAAGTCCAACCCCAGGGCATTAGTGACATTTGACCACACCCACTATTTAATGCAGTTTGGAGGGTGTGTATGTGGGGGGGTTAGGGGTTCATGGTTGAGTTCCTGCACCCATTTAGTGAGAAAAAAGCCCAGATGAAGTGAAAAAAAACTTCTTTGTGCAGCAGCCTGTCCTAAAACTTACCTTACCCCAATCGCGATCCAGCCGTGTACACGAGAGCCTCGGCTCTCCAGGCACTCTCCCTCCTCACTGGCTGATAAGGCATCCATTGGCTCCCGCTGCTGTCAAATCACAGCCAGTGAGCCAATGAAGAAAGAGAGAGGGGGCGGGAACGAGTCGCAGCTCTGTGTGTGAATGGACACGCAGAACCACGGCTCAAGAACGAGCCCTGCCTGCGTGCCCTCATTGCAAGCTGCTTGCTCTGGGGGCTCTGGGCAGGAGGGAGAGGCCAAGAGCACTGGCGTGGGGGGGGGGGGCAAGAAGTGGAGGGTTGGGGCTGCTCTGTGCAAAACTGCTGCAAAGAGCAGGTAAGTTTGTTATTAAAATAAAAAAAAAACGCCTTTAATATCACTTTAACCTTGCAGCAGAGAGCTGGAAATGTCCTCCGAATAGCTGTCAATCAAAACAATTGGGCATGCAGTTTTTGTGCAGGTAACTGATGCATACCATAGGGTTGCCACCTGTCCGGTTTTGACCCGGACAGTACGGGTTTAGGAGGCTGTGCCCGGGTTTCCCTCTGCCTCACACCCGGACAGCTGACAGGGGTACCATGGGGCCTCCTTTTACGAGCCCCAGCACACAGGGGGATCTGGACAGCAGGGGCATCGGAGCGGCGGGCGGGGGGAGCAATTATAGAGCAATCAAAACATGGGAGAGAGAGGCGACAGACAGCTGCTGGTGCAGAAGGTTTTAATAAAATAAATGCTTAAAAGCAAACAATCCACTCACTCTCCATGTCAGAGCTGTATATGTCAGTCTGTGAAGTTGGACGTCCCATCCCCCCTCCGATCTGCTCTTATCACTGAATCTCTGGAGGAAGCCGAGGATACAGAGCTGCGGGGAGACTGCAGTGAGCTGCCAGCCTGGGATGCTGTGACCAATCAGAGCATTCCAGAGGCTTAACCACGCCTCCATCATCAGAGGCTGACAGTTCACATGAGTTTCCCGATTCAGTGATAAGAGCAGCGTGGATCGGAGGGGAGGATGGGACAGCCAACTTCACAGACTGACATATACAGCTCTGACATGCAGAGTGAGTGGATTGCTTTTAAGCATTTATTTTATTAAAAACTTCTGCACCAGCAGCTGCCTGTCGCCTCTCTCTCCCTTATGTTTTGACCCTTCTGTGTTTGCCACCCCCTCTGTAACTGCCCCCCCTTCTCTGTAATTTCCCCTCTCCTCTGTATTTGCACCCCTTTCATCTGTAATTGTCCCTCATTTCTCTGTAATTGCACCCCTCCTCTGTATTTGCACGGGCCCCTCCTGTCACACCGCACCGCCTCCTGTCACACCGCACCCCCTCCTGTCACTCTGCACCCCCTCCTGTCACACTCTGCACCCCATCCTGTCACATCGCACCCCCTCCTGTCACACTCTGCACCCCCTCCTGTCACACTCTGCACCCCATCCTGTCACATCGCACCCCCTCCTGTCACACTCTGCACCACCTCCTGTCACACTCTGCACCACCTCCTGTCACACTCTGCACCTCCTGTCACACTCTGCACCACCTCCTGTCACACTCTGCACCCCCTCTTGTCACACTCTGCACCACCTCCTGTCACACCGCATCCCCTCCTGTCACACCGCAGCACCCCCTCCTGTCACACTCTGCACCCCCTCCTGTCACACTCTGCACCCCATCCTGTCACATCGCACCCCCTCCTGTCACACTCTGCATCCCCTCCTGTCACACTCTGCACCCCCTCCTGTCACACTCTGCACCACCTCCTGTCACACTCTGCACCACCTCCTGTCACACTCTGCACCACCTCCTGTCACACTCTGCACCACCTCCTGTCACACCGCAGCACCACCTCCTGTCACACCGCAGCACCACCTCCTGTCACACCGCACCCCCTCTTGTCACACCGCACCGCACTGCCCTACTGACACCATTTACTGCTCTACTGACACTGTCAACTGCTCTACTGACACAATTTACTACCCTACTGACACAATTTAGTGCCCTACTGACACTGTCCACTGCCCTACTGACACTGTCCACTGCCCTACTGACACCATTTACTGCTCTACTGACACTGTCCACTGCTCTACTGACACCATTTACTGCCCTACTGACACCATTTACTGCCCTACTGACACCATGTACTGCCCTACTGACACTGTCCACTGCCCTACTGATACCATTTACTGCTCTACTGACACTGTCCACTGCCCTACTGACACCATTTACTGCCCTACTGACACAATTTACTGCTCTACTGACACTGTACACTGCCCTACTGACACTGTCCACTGCTCTACTGACACCATTTACTGCCATACTGACACCATTTACTGCTCTACTGACACTGTCCACTGATCTACTGACACAATTTACTACCCTACTGACACCATTTACTGCTCTACTGACACTGTCCACTGATCTACTGACACCATTTACTACCCTACTGACACCATTTACTGCTCTACTGACACTGTCCACTGATCTACTGACACCATTTACTGCCCTAATGACACCATTTACTGCCCTAATGACACAATTTACTGCCCTAATGACACCATGTACTGCCCTACTGACACTGTCCACTGCCCTACTGACACTGTCCACTGCCCTACTGACACTGTCCACTGCCCTACTGACACTGTACACTGTCCTACTGACACCATTTACTGCTCTACTGACACCATTTACTGCCCTACTGACACTGTCCACTGCCCTGCTGGCTGACAGTGTCCAATTTTAAGGTAGGCTATTGTCACTGACATTTCTTTTATTAATCGAATCATATTTTATGGGTACACTAAATGCTTTTGTTTTATTTAATCATGCCCATTTAAGTCCCTCCACTGTTAATGCAATTTGGCTATAGCAACTGTTCTGTGTAGCACACTTCATTACTACTCTTTTTGGGTAACCCAAGGTATTTTACAATCCTATAGCGTGTACTACAAAAAAATTGCCATGCGCCGTGAAAATGTTCGGGTTTGGCTTGAAGAAAAGGTGGCAACCCTAGCATACCAGCGCTACTAAAATAGTTTTTTGCATCAAAAAAAATAATAATCTGGTTACGAAAGGGTGAGAGTCTCCTCAATCAGAACTGCAAATAAACTTCCTGCCAATAACACACTTGTATGACTCATCCTGTTTACCAGGTCTGTCATTATGATGGCATTGGTACAAAGAGAGCACTCTATGTGCTTCCACCCACCGGCATTAAATGAATGAGATATATAATGCCTTGGAACGTGGGCAGCAAAGCTGGCATTTAACCCTATGGAGACATACAGGTGATTAAATCCATCCAAATGAACAAACCCTCTGATACAGAGATCTCCATAGGCTTTCTTCAGCCCCAGACCCCCTAAACAATGCTTCAGCTATCATCTAATCTGCCTCCATCACATAAGCATGACTCATCTCCTTCCATTAACTACAAGGTTCCAGGTTTCCATGGCTGCAGAATAATGACATGTATCGAGAAGGTATGGCTGTCCTTTTGGTCCTATAGATGCATGTAATGTGAACAATTGAAATACAATCGTCCATTGTTTTAAAGGACCTGCTGTCACATGAAGTGCTCTTACTTTTATTATTAACCACTTACAGACCGGAAGTATTTAACCCCTTCACGACCAGACCATTTTTTGCGGTACGGCGCTGCGTCGCTTTATCTGACAATTGCACGGTTGTGCGACACTGTAGCCAAACAAAATGTATGTCCTTTTTTCCCCACAAATAGAGATTTTGTTTAGTGGTATATGATCACCTCTGCATTATTTATTTTTTGCTGTTATAAAACAAAAAAAGAGTGAGAATTTTGGAAAAAAAAAACAATATTTTGTAAATATCCCCCCCAAAAAATCAGTTTGGGCCAATATGTATTCTTCTACATATTTTGTATTTAAAAAATCACAATAAGCGTATATTGATTGGTTTGCGCAAAAGTTATAGGGGTTGGTTTACTAAAGGCCAATAGACTGTGCACCTTGCAAAGTGCAATTGTACTCTGCAAGGGCAGTTGCTCCAGAGCTTAGTAAATGAGGAAAAGCTTCACTTTGCATAGAATATCCAATCACATGCAAGGAAAATAAAATCACTGCCTCTTCATCACCGAAAGCTGGTTAACCTCTGACTGCAACACCATCCTCACCGAATTGGTGCCGGAAAACTACAGGATCCTAACCGAACACCGGATAGGGAAAAAAGGAGGAGGCCTAGCAGTGATCTTTAAAGGTCACCTGGATCTCACTAAACCATCATCTCAGAACCCAGTGTCTTTTATGGAAACCCTGACGCTACATTTTCAAACAACACCCCATGACACCACTCATATTCTACTGTGCTACAGACCACCGGGACCAAAGTCCAATCTTCTTTCACCCCTCACGGAATCCTTTGCAATGCACACCCTAAAATTCAAAAATTTCCTGGCACTCGGAGATTTCAACCTTTGGGCAAACGAGCCTAAAGACCCCATCGCAACTGCCTGCATCAATCAACTAGAAGAACTGGGTCTACAGCAACTGATAAAGACTCCCACGCATGGGTCAGGACACACCCTGGACCTCATTTTCAAACAGAACATCGACGTCAACATACTCGACAACATAACTCTGCCATGGACGGATCACCACGCCATCAAATTCAAAATCACTACCAACATGACCAACGCAAAACGGAAACCTGTAACAACGCACTGGACCAGATCGCATAAAAAACTGTACTCCGAAGCCTTCAAAACCACTCTGTCCAAAAAAATATCTACAATAACCTTAAACCACTCTACGGAGGAAACACTCAACTCCCTGAACAAGGCATTACTGCAATCAGCAGACTCGGTAGCACCAAAACGCAGGGCTCTCAACAGGAAGAAAAATGCTGGATGGTTTAATAGCTCCCTCTCCGTACTAAAGCAAGAACGCAGAAGAGCGGAAAGAACATGGAGAAGAAATCCCACCGAGGAAAACCTATTTAACTACAAAGGTCTGACAGAGAATTATCGGAAAGCAATCTTCAAAGCCAAAAAGGACCACTTCTCATATACAATCTCAACGGCCGCAAACCAACCACAGGAACTGTTTAAACTGGTTAATCAATCAATGAATCCGGTGTGCCTAGAACCCCCAGAAAGCGAATCCCAGGATTACTGTGACAAACTGTCGGATTTTTTCATCGATAAAGTCAAAACCATCAGGGAAACAATTTGTCAGAAGAAAACATCCAACCTCAGCCAGCAAATACATAAAGAGGATGTCCGCACCAACATACCGCAACCGCCAAAATTTTCACTATCCCCAATTACCGTAGACACCGCAAAAAACATCATTAATAAACTGCGTGACAGTACCTCACCTATTGACATCATCCCCACAAAACTACTGAAAGAATGCTCCGACATCGTGGCTCCAACCATAACCCACCTCATAAACCGATCATTCCACGAAGGGATTGTTCCCAGCATCCTCAAACAAGGCATCGTCAAACCTCTACTCAAGAAACCAAACCTGGACCCTCAGGATCCAAACAACCGTAGGCCGATTACAAGCCTCAACACCATTTCTAAGATCATGGAGAAAGCTGTAGTACATCAGCTACAACTTCACCTGGATACTCACAAACTCCTGGACCCGCTGCAATCAGGCTTCCGCCCGGGTCATGGAACAGAAACGGCTCTCCTCAAGATTTGGGATGACGCCCTCGAAGCAGCAGATGACGGAGAGCCGTGTCTCCTCGTACTGCTAGACCTAAGTGCAGCGTTTGATACAGTAGATCACAATACTCTACTCGTCCGCCTCACAGAAGTAGCCGGAGTCCAAGACATAGATCTCCAATGGTTCGCGTCCTTCCTAGGAAATCGGTCACAGACAGTGAAACTAGGAAAATTCCTCTCCAAAACTCGGGCAGTCACCTGCGGAGTCCCTCAAGGCTCTCCGTTGTCACCCGTTCTCTTCAACATTTACATTCGCCCACTCCTTCAAATCATCAGATGCTCAGATCTCTGCTTCCACTCTTACGCTGACGACACGCAACTTTATTTCCGGATCAATGGAAAAAAAGATCACCAACAACAACTTGAAAACTGCCTCAAATCAATAGAGGACTGGATGACCACCAACTCCCTCCAGCTGAACCAATCAAAGACAGAGCTTCTTATCTTACACCCAAATCATAAGCCCGCAACCAAAACCTCCTGGTCTCCACCAACCATCTTTGGGCAGACTATCTCCCCAAAGACCAAAGCGAAGAGTCTCGGGGTTATTTTAGACGCACAAATGTCAATGGATGCGCAAATAGGATCTGTAGTCAGTCGATCTCACCATCTGCTGCGAATGCTTCGCAGACTCATCCCTTTTATCCCAAAGAATGACAAAGCAGTGGTGATTGTTCCAAATCATTAATTCACGACTGGACTACGCAAACTCGCTTTACATAGGATTACCACAATATCAACTTGCGCGATTACAACTGATCCAAAACACGGCGGCAAGGCTGATAACAGGAAAAAAACCCTGGGAATCCATTTCTCCTTCACTGAGGAGCTTACATTGGCTAACCGTAAAAAATCGGATCACGTTCAAGACCCTTTGCCTCACCCACAAATGCGTGCATAGAGAAGCTCCGCAATACCTAATGGAGAAAATAAATCATTACACACCAAACCGCAGTCTTCGATCAGCCAACAAAAACCTCCTCCTCGTGCCCAAAGCCCGGTATAAATCCAAGGGTGATCGGAGATTCGCTGTCCAAGGGCCTCGGCTATGGAATGCTCTACCAATCAACATCCGCCTGGAAGAAAATCACCTGGCTTTTAGGAAAAAACTCAAGACCTTCCTCTTTTAGCAGATGATCAAAGCTCGCCACAGCGCCTAGAGGCGATTCAGTTCGCATTGTGCGCTATATAAGTATTTCATTCATTCATTCATTCATTCATATTTTTTGCTTGCACATGATTGGTTGAAGAAAGTCAGCAGAGCTTCTGCTTATTTACTAAGCTCTGGAGCAACTGCTCTTGCAGAGTGCAACTGCACTTTGCAAAGTGCACAGTCTTTTTGCCTTTAGTAAATCAACCCCATAGTGTCTACAAAATAGGGTATAGATTTATTTTACTAGTAATGACAGCGATCTGCGATTTTTAGCGGGACTGCGACATTGCATCGGACACTTTTGACACTTTTTTCGGACCACTGACATTTATACAGAGATTAGTGCTAAAAAATTGCATTGATTACTGTGTAAATGCACTGGCAGGGAAGGGTTTAACACTAGGGGAGCAATCAAGGGGTTAAATGTGTTTCCTGGGAGGTGTTTCTAACCGTGGGGGGATTGGACTGACTGGAGGAGGAGAGAGATTGCTGTTCCTAATCACTAAAAACAGCAGATCTCTCTCTTCTGGCCTGTCCGAACGGGGATCTGTCTGTTCACATTGACAGATCCCCATTCTGGCTCTCTTTGCCGCGATCGCGGGTGACCGGCGGACATTGTGGCCGCCGGCCACACACATTGGGTCCCCCACCTGTTATGGCTCTTAAAGGTGCCGACGTACACCTACAGTAATTTGCGTGAACGAGCTGACGTGCCGCAGTATAATGACAGCCGCTGGTCGGGAAGTGGTTAAACTTCATTATCCTATATTAAATTATAGCAGTAGAGTGTTGTGCCAGGTTAGTCGGTAATAGGAGAAGGAACATGTTAAAGTGGAACTCCGGACAACCTAGATAATAAAAATGCAAGAACATCTTAAAGCGACACTGCACCTTACTAAAGTTTTTAAATCAATGCATACCTGTAAAAGAAGACTATACTCACCTTTCCTGCTGCCCAGACTGCCAAACGTTGCTCCGTTCCCAGATAGGAAGCAATTGTGCTGCAAGTTTGAAAATGACTTGCTAAGCTAATGCTAGACTTGCCAAGCTTCACAAGTTTGTTGCACAATTGCAGCAAGTCCGCATTGCATGACTCCAGATGAACCTTCTTTGCAAACATTCTGCAAGTCTGCTGCAAGTCTGCAAGTCTGCTGCACATTCTGCAAGTCTGCTGCAAGTCTGCTGCAAGTTCTGGTTCAGTTATGTTTTGCAATAGTCATCCCACCACAGGGGTCACTGTGGTAGAATTTTCATGCTGTAGACTTGTAGAGCTATTGCTGTGAATGAATGAATGAATGAAATACTTATATAGCGCACAATGCGAACTGAATCGCCTCTAGTGCTGTAGACTCACCACTGCAACTTTGCTCTTGCTAGAGACTTGCAAATTTGCTACAATTTGGAAAAGTGTCAAGTAGAACTTGTGCTTTAAGGGCTCTGCAAGTGTACAACTTGCCAGTGAAAATGTGCAGCAAGTTAACAGACTTACAATTCAGCACTGCCACAAATTTGTGGTAAGTTATCCTTGTTAACTGGGTTCCTGAAAAATGTTCATGTGAAGTGAAAAAGCAATGCTACCAGGGGTATTGGAATAGCCATATTCCACAGGACCCATGAAGGCCACAGTGGGTACAGCTATCTCAAAGGAATAATTGAGGCCAGGGGTTTTGTTTGCAAAGGCTGTGTAGCACATGCAGAACACGCATTGAACATTGCATGACTGGGGCTAAAGCTAGATATGTTACAAGTAGGCTGCACACTCTTATAATAGTAAACAAACATTTTAAAATGTATTAAAATATGGACGGTATCAGTAGGGCAGAGGATGGTGTCAGTAGGACAGTAGTGGACTTGTCAGTGGGGTAGAGGTTGGTGTCAGTAGGACAGTGGATGGCGTCAGTAGAGAAATGGACGATGTCGGTAGAGAAATGGACGATGTTGTTAGAGAAGTGGACGGTGTCGGTAGAGAAGTGGATGGTGTCAGTAGCGAAATGGATGATGTCGGTAGAGAAGTGGACAGTGTCAGTAGGGCAGTGGATGGTGTCACAGTATTTTTTTATTTTTATTATTTTATTTTTCTTCTTTTTTCTGCAATTTTATTTTTATATTATTTTTCAAAATATTATTGATTTTTTTTTTTTTTACGGAGTCCCATAGGGGGACTTTGGTGAATATGAGGGGTCTAAACAGACCCCTGATGGCTCACAGTTTACTATAGTTCAGTTATGAATGGACACAGTGAGTGATCAGTACATATCATTCACTGTGTTTATTCAGAAAAGGAAGGGGAATGTAAATTACATATTTATCGGTCCCTTTCTCCACTCTCTATCCTGAAACATCTCCCTGTGGCGGGAGAGGAGAGAAGGGAAGCCGTTAGAGCTGTGGTCGGCAACATGGGTTGGGGGGTGCAGCAGGGGGAATCTGTGGCTCATAGGGTGATTAGGGTGTGCCCAGGCACACCTGACACAACTTGCGTGCATGCCTCTCTTTTCCCTAAATATATCAAAATAATATTTTCACTAAAATACACTAAAATCATTATTAGCGGATACAAACACAACATAACTTACAAAATTTCTGCTAAATCTAAAAGATAAAACTGAATCAGGTTAATATTAAGGTCTTGGGACTCATTCACATGTGTACTGTGTCCTGTACTGTGTGAATCAGCAGTTTGTTTATGTGGCTGGAGCAGACATCCCAAGTCTCCCACGAGGTGTGGGAGTCTCCCGCATTTTGGCTGCGGCTCCCGGACAACCGTGAGGCACTTGTAATATCCCGACTGCCGGGCCGATCCTGGATGGTCCCATGGTTCACAGCAGGGAATGATCGGTGTGGCAGGAGGGACAGTTGTGAACACTGATCTCCCTGTATAGCTTTTTAGCCGACAGACACTTCTCCTCCTCTCCCTCCTGCAGGTTTTGGCTAAAAATCTATACAGGTATATCGGTGTTCCTAGCTGTCCCTCCCGCCGCATCAATCATCCCCGGCTGTTTCCTGTGTGCTCCTCTGGCCGCTCCTCCGGCCCCTGTCCTCCTTCTCCGACCCCCCTCTGTGTCTTTCTCCTTCGGCCCCCTGTCCTCTTTCTCTGGCCCCCCTCCGTGTCCTCCTCCTCCTCTAACCCCTCATCCCCAGCAGCCGGCTTCCCTCCTCTCCTCTCCGCCTGCTGTGGGGGAGGGGGTTGGGACTGTCAGGATGGATAGCGGAGGAAGGGTCTGGTAAATATGTCATTTACCGACCCCTTCATTTTATAAATTGGACATAGTGAGCGATCGCTACTAATCGCTCCTGTGTCCTATGAAAACTGTGGGTAAACTATGTTTACTCTGCTTCAGTTTATGAATGAACGGGAGCCTCTGTCTCTCTTCTATTCATCTTCAGTGCCGACAAAGGCACTGGGGAATCTGTGTCCTTAGTCATTTTCTCTGTCTCAAAGGGGAGATATAAGCGGCCCACCAACAGGGCTGATAAAAAATACAATAGATATTAAAAAATGTAACTGTAAAAAAAAAAAGTGTTATTACTCCCCCTGCCCTACTAACACTGCCCACTGCCCCAACCCTCTCCCCTCAAAAATCATTGTGAAAAAAAAGAAAAACAAATTATAATTGTATTGTATAATTGTAAAAAAATCAATACGTAAAAAATAAAACACTACTGACACCGTCTACTGCCCTACTGACACCATCCACTGCCCTACTGACACCGTCCACTGCTGGTGTATGGCTCCAAACACAGTGTGCATTCAGGGCCACTCACCCATACCTGCACATCTGTCAAATTATGACCTGAGGTTGTGTTCATACAGCCGCTGCGTTTCAGGTAACAGGCAGCTCCAGCCCCATGAACAAATCACTCACACTCATTTCTATCGGGTGGAACTGGAAGAAGGGGTGCAGCCAGCCTCGCGGCCCGCCTTCTTCTGCTCTGGTGCATGCGTGAGGCCAGGACCTGAAGTTAGTTCTGTGTGACAGTACACAAAGGGTGTCCATCATTTTTTCTAGTAGTGGCTGCTGATATGCTAACCTGTCATGCTCAAAAATCACTATACAGCCCTAGCTTGCCATTGTACTACCCTAGCTTGCCCCTATACTCAGTGCTGTCTTTAATATTGATTGGAATCTAGGCAAAATTTTTCTTGCCCCCCACCCCCACATAGGACAGTTGTTTGGGGGACTTGGCTACCCCTCTGGTTCCAAGGAGGATTGGAACGATGGAAGGGGACACAGATACTGGAATCACTCATCCTGTGGCTCCCTACTGCAATTAAAAGCCAAGAGGTGGAGAGGCTGGCTGTGCTGCAGGCAGAGCCACAGTGGGACACTGCCACAGTAATAAGGCAGTACAGTTGGCCCTCCTGCTTACAGGTGCTGGGACCCCCCTGTTAAACTGATGGGCCTGGTACAGGAGGGCTGGCTGTACCCCCTTATCAGCGGCCATGACCATGTGTAATGTATAATGTTGTGGCATGATGGTTCAACCATTTTTGGAATAAAGCAGGTAGTAAGGCAACAAATCACCTCCTCAATAACCACAAAACAACTTCTGAAAAGCGATCCGTGGTGGAGCAGAAAAATTATAATTTTACAGGATTTATACAACACCAGCAGTTTGCACAGCGCTGAACATATAATACAGGTAATGAGAAGGAACAGAAGAACAAGCCCAAAAACTTGTATAAAAAAGTATGTGCTTCAATGCCTGACTCACTATGATGCTGTTTGATTGCTTCCTGATGTTTAGTTACCTAATCTGGCCGATAACCTTATGTTTGTAAAAGCTCCATCTCTGTCTGGTGCATGAGCTATTTAAAGATTATGGTATAAAGCAGCGGTCTCCAAACTGTGGCAATGGGGCCAGATGTGGCCCTTTGCTTGCCTTTATCTGGCCCCTGGGGTACGATTCCTCCCACTGACACCAACAAAAGGGCACTATTCCTTCTACTGACACCAACAATGGAGCACTATTCCTCCCATTGCCACCAACGATAGGGCACTGTTCTTCCCACTGCCACCAGTGATGGGCAGTATAACTCCCACTGCCACCAACAATGGAGCACTATTCCTCCCATTGATATCAACAATGGGGCACTATTCCTCCCACTGACACCAACTGTTTCTCCTCCTAATACCAAAGATGGGGCATTGTTTACTCCCACTGGGCACAGTCCGGCACCCCTAAAATCTGAAGGACCCCTGGTATAGAGTTTATCTGTTTTTGTTTTTTTTCTCAGTACGAGCCACATATTCACACAAGCTGTATTTGTTAAAGTGGAGTTCCACCCATTTAAAAGTCAGCAGCTACAAAAAGTGTACCTGCTGACTTTTAATAATCAGACACTCACCTGTCCCATGGTACAGCGATGCGAGTGCATGAAGCCTCGCTCCTCTTCCCCTCCTCTCTGAGCATTCTAACACTGCGCATGTACGAGCTGCGCTGCGCAATGTGAATGGCTGGGCAATCTTCTGGGACCTGTGACGTGTCCCAGAAGATTGCAGGGAGGGAGGGGGGAGAGGTGATCTTCCTTCCGGCGCCGCGGTGCCAGAGGAGGAAGTGGGAGCTGGTTGCGTGTAAAAACAGGGTACTCGCTCCTCTCCCACAAAAATGACATGCCAAATGTGGCATATCAGGGGGTCACCAGTACTTAAAGCAGAAGTTCCATTTTTGGGTGGAAATGCTCTTTAAGTGGTTTAGTTTAGTTTTTTTTTTTTAAGGCATTTGGTGCCTGTATTTTCTATTTCATACACAGGTTGGCGCACCACCTACTACTGTGCCTTTTTTCTCTTGTATCATCATCGAAAATTCAAATAAAAAAGATTTCTAAAAAGAAAAAAAAAAAAAAAAGCTTGTATGAAAATGAAAAACACGCTTGAAAAAAATTCCATCAACACAGGCCCTTACTGTATTTCTTCCCTTCAATGAAATCAACATCATGTTCTTTTAACAAACATCAGTCATATGATACCCAAATGCAAGTAAAAACAGTGGCACTTTTTCTCAAGGCAGTTTACTTCTCACACAGGACCAAGAACTTTCCTTTCCCACAGGGAAGACACACTCACAAATCAACAGGAGGTCCACTGCCAGTGGTGCCATACTTCCCTAGGATGGGGAGCCTAAACACCAACTAGACTTGTGCAGTTCGTTTTGTTCTGAATAAATATTCAGACACATTTTTCATTATTCGGAGATTCGGATATATCCAAATACCTGAATTACAGTATAAACGCTTTTCCCAGTTCTCCAGCGCCCTTACGTGAGCGCTGTGACTCTCTGGTCCTAGCCTCGACGGGACAAAATCCGGAAAAATGGGGTTCGTAAAAGTTGTGAAGAACAAGGCTTATTTCAAGAGGTACCAGGTTAAGTTTCGCAGAAGGAGAGAGGGCAAAACTGACTACTATGCCCGCAAGAGACTGGTCATCCAGGACAAAAACAAGTACAACACCCCAAAATACAGGATGATTGTTCGTATCACTAACAGAGACATCATCTGCCAGATTGCCTATGCCAGGATTGAAGGTGACATGATCGTCTGTGCTGCCTATGGCCATGAACTTCCCAAATTCGGTGTCAAGGCTGGGCTGACGAACTACGCTGCCGCCTATTGTACGGGTCTGCTGCTGGCTCGCAGGCTGCTGAACAAATTTGGTCTTGACAAAGTGTATGAAGGCCAGGTGGAAGTAACTGGAGATGAGTACAATGTGGAGAGCATTGATGGTCAACCTGGTGCCTTCACCTGCTACCTGGATGCTGGTCTCACCAGGACCACCACTGGAAACAAAGTCTTCGGTGCACTCAAGGGAGCCGTTGATGGAGGCCTGTCCATTCCTCACAGCACCAAACGCTTCCCTGGCTATGACTCAGAGAGCAAAGAGTTCAACGCAGAAGTCCACCGCAAACACATCCTTGGCCAGAATGTGGCGGACTACATGCGTCTTCTAATAGAGGAAGATGAGGATGCATACAAGAAGCAATTCTCCCGGTATATAAAGCATGGCATCACAGCTGACCAAATGGAAGACATATACAAAAAGGCCCATGCTTCAATCAGGGAGAACCCAGTACACGAAAAGAAGCCCAAGAGAGAAGTCAAAAAGAAGAGGTGGAATCGTGCCAAGTTGTCCCTGGCACAAAAGAAAGACCGCATTGCTCAGAAAAAAGTCAGCTTTCTCAGAGCTCAGGAGAAGATTGTCGAAAGCAGCTAAACTGGGCCTCCTGCAATTTTCTACAAGAATCTCATAAAATAAATCTATTGATGCTAAAAAAGAATTACAGTATAAACAAAGTTTATTGAATGCTCCGAATAAGGAAATAAATTCGTCCAAATTTCCAAAATTCTAATTTAAATTAGAATCTAATTTTACATCGAATTCCAGTCAAATTCGAACTGTAAACATGTTTCTGAATTTAAAGACTGTGTGTGTTATTAGAGTACCATAATGCTGTTTTAGTTAAGCCAAAGATTTATAGAGTCATTGTAATCATTTGATTAAGATTTTTCTTTTGTTTGCTCACTTTGCCACATTCGAATCAAAAAAAAAAAATAACGTTTTAGATTGGCTGATTCAAAACTTAGCGATTTGAATCGAAAAAAAAATCGATAAATTCGAAGAAAATTTGAAAAAGACATAAAATGAATTCCGAATACGAATTAAACGAATCAACCGAATTTAACGAAACTAAATTACTAGATTAACCAAACAAAACAATTTTTTTTTGGGCATGTACATGTCTAACACCAAATGCACTTATTACAGGTACTTACAGTATATAGCGCTGTCAATTTACACATATACATTGTACATTCACATCAGTCCCTGCCCTCGAGGAGCTTACAATCAAAGTCCCTAACTTGCATTCATATAGTGGGCATACAAAAGAATCAACCCCCTTTAAAATAATCACATTTTGTTGCTTAGCAGCTTGAAATGAACACAGGCAGTTTTTGTGTTATACAGCTATATTTATTCAGTGCAAGTTATAACATCCAAGTGAAAGATATAACAACATATCAGAAAAAAAAATCTAAATCACTGGAGGTTATTTACGAAAGGCAAATCCACTTTGCACTACAAGATGCCAAACTGCGCCCCCCTTTCCCTTAGAGTTAGGGTCAGGGTGCCCTCTACCCCTGCAATAAACCATTGCGCCAGGGGCAGCCGTCCCTCCTGCCCACCCCTTGTCCCGGCCCTGCTAGTACTTACTGCCCAGCACCAACAAGAAAAATTCTCTAAAACTTGGGGAACTTGGAATCAATTTGTGTTTTCTGCAGAAGGAATGGCCCTTTTCGGAACATGATATAACGCATACATTCTTTTAACCAGACACTTTGGATGTCCTAAACCAAAGCCACTTGGCTCCCCCTCCACCCCACCCCTCCTTATTTCTCTTTCCTCCCTTTCTTCTCTTTCTCTCCTCTCATCTTACCTTCTCGCTTTTTATTCTTTTTTTTCTCTTCTTTCCACCTTCTTTCATTGTTGAAAATGGAAAATGAGTAAGGGCAACCACCGGTCTTACCCCGGGATCCACCTTTTATCGTTTCTAACGAACAACTGATGAGTGAAATGAATAGATACCTACTTTGAATCCTTACTGCCATTTTTCATTGATGTCTGTTCTGGACTTTATATACAGTTTAAACTAATGTTTGAGATACATGTCAGCTCTTTATCTGCTGTTTTTAATAATTTTACAAAATGAATGTAATGACCTATGTTCGCCTGTTGTGGGCTTCAATAAATATTATATTTGAAAAATGGTGTCGAAACATGTCTAAAACTTCAAATATGACCCATTTACAAAAAACAAAATTTGTCCAGGAGTCAAAATCACAAAGGTAAAAAAATAAATGTTAATTTAAAAAAAAAAGAAATGCCAAAGAGGAACAGAATGACATCAATCTGGCCAATAAATCAATAAAGACAAACTTCCATTTACTGCTGCCGTTATTTTTAAAGAAATTGCAGTAAAAATTGATCCAAGATCCATACTGTTTCAACACCTACACTGTAGTGCCAGAACGGTAGCAAGAAACACTGAACACATAGGCGACTATATGTTCAGTGAGACAATTAAAGCAGTAAAAAAAGGCCCATTTCATTAATTTAATATGTGATGAAAGCACTGACCATAGTGGTAAAAGTCAACTGATTATTTACCACCGCTATGTAGACACTGATAAATCTGAGATTTGTTCTGATTTTTTAAGCTTAATTGAGATATCAGAACATTGCAATGCTGAAAACCTAACTGCAGCCATCATAGATTGCTTGGAGAAAGAGCAAAATCAATATCCTATCTAAAAAATTGTTGGCTTTACATCCGATGGTGCATCTGTAATGCTAGCAAAATGTGAACGTGTGTCGAAGAAGCTGAAGGATCACTTTGGAGATTTATTTGTGCAACACCGTATGACTCATCGACAAGCGTTAATGGCTAGAGATGCTGAAAGCGTCATTCCTGACTTTGTTGAGGATACCATAAAAGCAACCTTAAAACTGGCTTAAAAGAGAAGCTAGTGTCCCCCGCTGGCTCTAAGACTGGGGAATGAGCGATGAAACATCACTGATTGCTCAGTTCTCAGAGCAGGGAGCTGGTAATCTGCACTCATTGGAGCACTGGGCTGTAGTGTGGGCGGCAGTGGCTGGCTCAGGCTCTCAGTGGGTCGCAAACTTTCCCCAGTCTGGACCAGCTCTTTGATGTCATATGACAGCAGGCTTCAGCCCGTTGTCAGCTGAAAACAGGTCACAGGAGTGCAGAACGAACTGCATTCCTATGAGCCACATGAGAAGTACAGCCAAATGAGCTTTTACTTCTCCTTTAACCACTTCAGCCCCTGATTGATTTACCCCGTTAAAGACCAGGCCATTTTTTGCAATACAGCACTGCGTGGTTTTAACTGACAATTGCGTGGTCATGCGATGCTGTACCCACACAAAATTGATGTCCTTTTTTTGTCTCACAAATATAGCTTTCTTTTGGTGATATTTGATCTCCTCTGTTGGTTTTATTTTTTGCACTATAAACAAAAAAAGACCGACAATTTTGAAAAACAAACAAAAATATTTTTTTACTTTTTGCTATAATAAATATCCAATTTTTTTAAAAAAAATTTAAATTTCTTCATTAGTTTAGGCCAAAATGTATTCTGCTATAAATTTTTGTTAAAAAAAAAATCGCAAAAAGCAATTGGGACCAGTGACATTTATACAGCGATCAGAGCTATAAAAATGAACTGATTACTGTATAAATTACACTGGCAGGGAAGGGGTTAACCACTAGGGGGCAATCAAGGGGTTAAGTGTGTCCTAGGGAGGTGTTTCTAACTGTGGGGGGGGGGGGTTGACTGACTGGGAGTGCACACGCCTGCTGTATCCATTACACAAAGCGCCGCACCCGTATGCGATTCACGCAATAGAGCTTCCCTGTCGAAGTATAACTGCGGCGGCTGGTCGACAAGTGGTTAAGGAGGTTGGACCAGACACATAAAGATTTCTCTCATCCAGAGATTCCCTCATCTATGCTAAACAACCTTCAACCAGTTCTGAGACAGATCTGTATACAATTTACCAAATATGCCAAAAGTGGCACCATTTGTTGCACAACCATGGGACAGATTTATATTGAGCATCTACGACCCCCACTGTGTCTTTCTCAGTTTTTTTCCTGTTTAAGGTCAGCCCCATGTACAGACAGATTCCTAAATCATAGAGAGCTACTGCTGTACTCTTAAGCCTCTTACACACAATCAGATTTTCTGATGGAAAATGTGTGATGACAGGCTGTTGGCGGAAAATCTGACCGTTTGTACGTCCATCAGACAATTGTTGTTGGATTTTCCATGGACAAATGTTGGATGGCAGGTTTTAAAATTTCTAGTGGACAAATGTCTGTTGTCGGATTATCCGATCATGTGTATACAAGTCCATTGGACAAAAGTCCAAAGTACAAACGCGCATGCTCGGAAGGGCGAGCCAGAAGTGGTCGGTCTTGTAAACTAGCGTTCGTAATGGAGAATTAACATTCATGACGTGGCAAATTATGAAATCTCGAAATGCACAATTCTCTTCTTCTTTAATGGGATAATAATGAAGCTGCTTTGCTGGTGATACTGATGGAGTTATTGCAAACGGATTTTCAAAGGCTTTTTTTTTTCTAGTGTTATCAAGAATAATATTATTATGCTTTTTATTTTTCATTTGGCCAAGTTACCACAACATGATTATCCTGTAGTTTTTAAGATCAAAGATACAACTATGTTGGTGTCCCTTGTTAATTTTACATTGTATTTTTTTAAATGTAACTGCCTACTCCCATACTGTCATTTGAAGTAAAGCACATAGCTAAATACACAATTTTTTTATTGTGCATTAAAAAAAGAAAACAAATAAAATTAGACGTGCTATCTACCAATAGAACTTAACCAAAAAGTGCATTCTATGCATCCAAAAATATAGAAAATAGACCAAATCAAATCATTATTCAACCAAAAAATAATGTCAAAGCAATAACTCCAAGGCCAATAATAAATAACACGTTATCTCCTCCGATTCTGCAACTTGTCTGGTTGACGAACGGCCATTCAGAAATGAACTGAAAAATGCAAAATGAAAAGTGTGAAATGAAAAGCGCAAAATGAAAAGAGCGAATCAACACTCACCAAACTTTTACTAACACGAAATTAGCAGAAGGAGCCCAAAAGGTGGCGCTAAAGAGCTGAAAAACAACGTAGTACATCACTACATTCGTAAATTGTTGGCCAACAATTGTGTGCGATGTGTATGCAAGACCAGTTTGGGCCAATGCTCTTCGGACAAAATTTCACGGTTTTGTTGGCGAACAATCCGATCGTGTGTATGAGGCTTTAGAGGAAAGGTATGCAAATCCAAGAGGAACACAGAAATGATATGCAGATTCATGCCACACAACGAGTACAGTCAGAGCTGTGAAATTTAGCTTTTCCCGATACCTACTGATTTTATGGGTTCTTATTATGCTGGTGAGCTGCTAATTGCACACATCCTGGCCCATTTCCCACAGCGGATTAGGTAGATATACGCAGCACACCCATTTCAAATATGCAGCAACCGAGTCCAAATATAACTCATCATTAAATAAACCACAATAGATTTGTCAGCTTAGCTCTGCTTTTACATTTACATAATGAAGAGAAGGTAGCAGCTAGGGAGCCTGTAAGCTACAATTAGCACTAAAAAAATTCAGTGTACTGTATGCATTGTCTAAGACAGGCTCTACAAAGTTTAAACTGTACTATTCAGTACTTGGCCAACTTGTAGTTCTCCTGCAGCCAGCCTAGCCTACTTTAGAGGGTACTACCCTACAGCTGCTAATGATAATATTACTAATAATAATTTATACAGCACCAAGATTTAAAGTGGTTGTAAACCTCAGACATTAAATATGAACAAAGCATATCTCTCTATACAGTGGCGGCTGGTGCTCCATTTTTTTGGGGGGGGGGGGCAAACAAATCACTCGCCACCCCACCACCGGGCAAACAAACCACCTGCCCCCCCCCCCCCCACCACACACACAGTCCCAGTACTACTCACCCCTTGGACGTGGCTGCTCTAAGCCTGAAGCCCGGGGCTGATATCGGCTCCATCACAGTTTCTTGATTCTTTGGGCTGGGTATGGGCTTCCTCATAAGACTGGCAGCAGAGCCTCTCACCCCCAGGGTCCCCACCCATGGCACTGCAGGCTGAAGCTCTCTGGATGTCCTCCTCTGCTCACTCTGGGGGGGGGGGCCTGCCCGGTCCATACATGGAGATCCCTCCTGCTGGACCCGAGGCTCAGGCAAAGGATGGCTCTGGGAAAAGGACAGAATATAAGGTTGCCGGGCTCACCGCACCTCTGTCCAATACGGTTGCTTCTCTTCTTGGCCAATTGGGTCTTATGACCTGCTTCCTGATTGGCGGGGAGGAGAAGCCAGAAGACAATAGGGAATATTAATTTGCTATTGTTACACAAATGGGTGGACTCATTGTGCCCTGAGCCTACCCTTTTTTGAAGCCAATTAGAGCCTCTGTACTCATGTACTTAAAAAAAAAAAAACATTGAAATCCATGCATCCAGTGCCCTACATGAATTAGGGGGGCGGCACCCCTAATGGACAGGCCGCCACTGCCTCTATGCATAGTTGGCAACATTGTAAAAAAAAAAAATCGGGACACTTTTTTGGCAGTGGGCGTAGTCATGGTATAATTAGGGGACGGGGCATGCGTTTATAGGTGTGGCACAGGAAAAGGTAAAAATGCGCCGCACATAGCGCGCTGCGGCGAAAAATTTGCGTGGTTTACGTAAAATAGTGGGGCGTGGCTCAAAGGGTGTGGTTAGAGTCTGAGATGAATGCGGGATGGAGAGGGAAAGGAGGGGGATGGAGAGAGGGGGGGGGGAGAGGGAAAGGAGAGACAGCAGCCCCCCGATCCTACACCACAATAGCAATATGTGTTTTCCAGAGTTTGACAATCAGCAGATAAAGATACTCCAAATACCTGGTGTTGGTGCTTCAATCATCCCTGATGATTGTTATGGTGTCAGGATGATTGAAGCGCATTATTTCTATTATTACATTGTAATATAAAATGAAATCATTCAACTCACCATAATGCAGAATCAGTGGGAGCCCTGAGCGCGTCACTAGCCACGTTGCCTGCCACCAGATGCCATCAGGTGTCCCAAGCGGAGTCTGTCCTTACATCAAGTGCCCCATCAGAGGTACCTTCCTCACATCTGTGTCCATCAGCGGAGCCCCTCCTTACATCTGGTGCCCCTCTGACATCCACAGACCGCCCCCCCCTCCACATCCTGCACAGACCTGCCCCCACATACTCCACAGACCGGCCCCCACATCCACAGACTGGCCCCCGACATACAACTGGCCCCCGACATCCACAGACTGGCCCCCCACATCCACAGACTGGCTCCCACATCCACAGACTGGCCCCCACATCCACAGACTGGCTCCCACATCCACAGACTGGCCCCCACATCCACAGACTGGCCCCCCACATCCACAGACTCGCCCCCACATTCACAGACTGGCCCCCCACATTCACAGACTGGCCCCCACATCCACAGACTGGCCCCCACATTCACAGACTGGCCCCCGACATACCACTGGCCCCCACATTCACAGACTGGCCCCCACATTCACAGACTGGCCCCCACAGACTGGCCCCCGACATCCACATACCAAGACTGTCACTGGCCCCCGACATCCGACTGGCCCCCGCCCCGACATCCACATTGACAGACTGGCCCCCGACATGCCGCCGTTGCCGTGCGCAGACATTTAACTGTGGCGCCGCCCACCGCCCTTTACACTGACACAAACACACATTAGCAGCGAGGGTGGGTGGCGCCACAGGTGTAGACCAACTTCTGGTCTTCTTAAAAATGGCGACCTCTAGCGGCCGACGGCAAAAAAACTGGAAATTCAATTTCCCGGGACAAACTGAATTTCGCGGGACATTTCCCGGGACAAAAATTAATTTGGGACAAATGTCCTAATCGTGGGAATGTCCCGCGAAATTCGGGACAGTTGGCAACTATGTCTATGGTGTGTACATTTGTCTCAATTAAGAGCACTAAATGTCACTTTTGTCTGCTGCTTTGCTCCTCGTTATGAATGACCTCTGCCACGTTTTCCTGACACCAAGAGAAAAATGGTGACAGGGGAGGGACCTCTGGCTAATTGACAGACTCAACTCTGTTCTTGTGTGCTGTGTGGAGAGGGGTGTGTCCTTTCCCTCCAATCAACTCTCAGAGCTCTTCTCACTGAGCTTTGCACAGTGTAACTTCAGCACTCTGAATCCTTTTTTCTGAACTCTCAGACAAGCTTTATAATTCAGCTCTTTGAACAGATGTAGAGAAGAAGGGGCTGCAGATAAACAGGTAAAACTTATGTAGGAGGGTTTGTTTAATCTCTGTGTATCACCTGAGGCCAGTCACTTCACTGGGTATATGTAAGGGTTTACAAGCACTTTAACTCAGCAAGGCACAACATGAAAAGGGCATACAAGGGCTTTAAAGCGGAGCTTCACCCATAAGGGGAAGCTCCACTTATCTGCCTCCCCCCTCCACTGCCACATTTAGTACCATTTGGGGGGGAGCGGGTACCTGGTTTTGAAAGGTACCCGCTCCCACTTCCGGCTGAGTATACCCCGCCTCCTTCCCTCCCCATTACCGGACCATTTACAGAGCGCATTGCGATTCGCTCATGAGCAGTAGGAAACCGGCTGTGAAGCTACAAGGCCTGTTTCTCTTAGCCAGCGTCCAAGAGCCGATTCAAGAATTGGCTCGGGTGAGGACACTGCGGAATCCCTGCACAGGTAAGTGTCCTTATAGTAAAGGTCAGCAGCTACAGTATTTGTAGCTATTGACTTTTACTCTTTGGAGTGGGGGGGGGGGGGGGGCTCTGCTTTAAAGTAAATCTCTCACTTTTAAATCTCTCTCACAAAGACACAGGTTCTCTTGCTAGACCTATGAACCCTCCCCTCTTCTGATACTTATCTTCCCTGCCAGAATATTAACATCAAAGCTCCTAATCTTCATACTTGTTCAGGCAGAGTGATTTAGGCCTTGTTTAAACTTGCGGTTGAGGGGCAGTAAAAACACACAGTTGAGCCTAATTTTTACCGCTCCCCCTAAGCTGCAAAGGCTGTGGTTGGGGGTATACATATGCCAAAGCCATGATGCTTTTCACAGTGAGCACAACTGCCCACCAAACACAACCCATTCAGGTGAACTGGGCCGCAGGCCTGCAATCCACGTGCAATGCATACGGTTGGCGGTGCAATGGTGCAGGTTTTTGATGTTTAAAAAAAAAAGTGGTGAGCAGATGACATATCACCTCCTCACTGCCTGTCAAATGCCCTCTGATGAGTGATCCATCATGGATTACTCTTCAGAGGGCACAGCAAGTGTAAAATGATCCCTAACAGTACTAAAGCCAATGGCCCTTGTATCGCTGAGTACAGGTTCCCTTTAAAACTTGACACACAAGATTTATAAATGCTCTCCTGCTGATTAATGGAGGTAATTATATTCAGCCAGTGCATGACCTGTGTTTACTCAACTATAGAAATTGTGTGAGTCACATGTGTCAGGATATAAAGGGATGAAGGGTCAACGCTAAGCTTGCCCTTGCTAGAGCATCATGTCGAGCTATCAGATCTGGGTGGGATCAGGCTTCTTTATTTATGGCAAGCCTAATCACACTAATAGCTACAGTATCTCTTGTATGGGTTCTATTATAGGAAAATGGTCATTAAACAAAGCCTGCAATCTCGTGCAAGAAAATAAGCACAAAACTAGAGCCGTTTTCCTGATTCTTTCAGCTGGTCATGACAACCCTGGCATATGCACAGTGCGATGGAGTTTATGCATGCACGTGTAGATGGCGAGCAGTGTGGTTGGGGGCAATAATTCACACAGTTGGGTGCAATAGAAGACTTGTATTTGAAGTAATGCAGTAACAGTTTACAACAAAGCTGGTGGGAAGGCTACCCAGCCGGGTGCACTCACAGTTTCCAGCACGTAGATGAAGCAGATTCCAGCTGGATTGACAGGGTCTGTTGAAAGGGGAAAGAATGTGGTCTGGCTGTTTAGTGCCCAATCAGGAAGGTGTCCAGTAGAGATGCGACCCTACGCTTTCCCTCCGCATCAGCAAACTCTCCCCTGCTGCTGTCCCTAACTGATGGGGTACCTTTCCCTTTTCTGCCAATTCACAAAAATGCACACCAAGCCTGGGAGCCAGGGCCTTAAATAGGCTCTGCCTGACCCAAGATGGCTGCTAGAGTCACATTGGGTGGCAGCATGCAATTGGATACCTTCCCCAGTGATCCAGGTAACCATAGAGGAACCATGTTCCTCCTGACTTCCTCTCCAGCTCCAGTGACGTCATCGCTGCTCCGGCGAATCACAGCGCTGGAGCAGCAAGACCCACGGAGACCCACCAAGAAGATGGACGCACGGAATAGCACCACCTGCAGGGGAGAAAATGGACTGCACCTGCCTACACTCACTTCAGCACCTGGGATATGTAATTTCAGTATCTCAGGAGGCCTATGGCCAGGGGTGGGCATTGTTCTCACTGTGCATGGCTGGGAACTGTTGAAAAAAGTGCTTTACCCCTTCCCCCAAATATCAAGGCTTCAGGTTGTATGAGAGCACTGTGCACAGCATGGGTGGTCAATCTGTGGCCCTCCAGCTGTTTTTGTGGAACTACAAATCCCATCATGTCTCTTCCTTTGGGAATCATGCTTCTAAAGCTGCACGATTCTGGCTAAAATGAGAATCAAGATTTTTTTTGCTTTGAATAAAGATCACGATTCTCTAACTATTCGCGGCTTAACATCATCTTTCACATTACACAAAAAAAATTGGGCTAATTTTACTGTTTCGTTTTTCTTTATTCATAAAAGGTGTATTTTTTCCAAAGAATTTGCGTTTGAAAGACTGCTGTGCAAATACAGTGTGACATAAAATATTGCAACAACTGCCATTTTATTCTCTAGGGTCTCTGCTTAAAAAAAAAAAAAGCATAATGTTTGGGGGTTCCAAATAATTTTCTAGCAAAAAAAATACAGATTTTTAACTTGTAAAACAAGTGGCAGAAAATGTTTAGTCTTTAGGTGGTTAATCTGACATCATTTATAGACCATGTTTCTCCCTATCAGTTCTTGAGATAAACTTGGCAGGCAGCCTGGATTTTTGTTTATTTATTTATTTATTTTTTTCCAGCTGTCAGAAGTGAGCAGAGAACTCTACACTTGCTACATAGAATCAGGAAATGCTGTTTTAAGATCGGGAGGGGAGACATGATGGGACGGAATTGTCCAAAAAAGTTTTGGAAGATATGGTCGGCGTGGGTGGAGCCAAGACATCTCACGGTATAGCCTAGGGTTGCCACCTTTTCTTCAAGTCAAACCCGAACACTTTAGTGGCGCACTATACATATATTTTGCTACTAAATAACATTTCTAATCATATGAAGTTAATAACAAGAGTTCCCCTTTACATCGGAGTCCACAGAGTTCCCCCTTTACATCTGAACTTGCAGAGTTCCCTTTCACTGTAAGGGGGGACTCTCCAGACTCTGATGTAAGGGAGATCTCTGGGGACTCTAACATAAGGGATTCTCTGGGAACCCTGATCTAAGGGGAACACTGAGAACTCTGATGTACGGAGAGGACTCTGATGTAAGGGGAAAGACTGTGGCCTCTGATGTAAAGGGGAACTCTGATATAAGGGGTGCTCTGAGAACCCTGATTTGTCTTAGCCCTTGTACACACGGTCGGACATTCCGACAGAAAATGTCCAATCGGACCGTGTTGTCCGATAATCCGACCGTGTGTGGGCTCCATCGGACTGTTTCCGTCGGAATATTCGACGGACCAAGTTTTGCAGCTTGGCTATAAAACTTTCCCACAACATGATCCGATCGGACTTTGTCCGATCATGTGTAGAGAATTCCGATCAGACAAAGTGCCACGCATGCTCAGATCAAATTCCTACACTAAAGCTATTGGCTACTAGCCTGAACGTAGTCCTGTAGTAACGAAATAACGTCATCACGTTCTGAACGATCGGATTTTCCGACAACTTTGTCCGACCGTGTGTATGCAACAGTTTCGGACAAAATGCGACGGATTTGGTTGTCGGAATGTCCGACCGTGTGTACAAGGGCTTAGTGTACTTACTCACAGATGGATGGATGGTGAGATGGATGGTGAGCTCACTCACCTCTTAACAGTCAGCACCTCTCATCCAGTTGGATTTGAGGCTGCTGGACTTCAACTTTCTGGCCCAAATTTCCCTTTTCTGAGGCACAGTGCAAGGGATTGGAGCGTGGGCAGATAAAGAGGGGTAGGGGTGGGGGGGAAGAGGTGCAGATCGAGCCCTCTCTCCTCTCCCGTCTGTATGTGTTTGGGGGGGGGGGGTTGTTAGTGTTGGCTTTGGGGAGTGTGAAAGAGAGTAACAGACACTCTCAGCTTAGACAACTGCAGCCAGCAACCCTGCTGGGAATCCATAGGCCAGTCTAAATAATGTGTCCGGGTTGCAGGCAGTCTGAAACCCGGACACATGATTCCAAACCTGAGCTGTCCGGGTTTATCCTGGACAGGTGGCAACTCTAGTATAGCCCCCAGGAGCAGAGTACTCTATGAGGTTGTGTCTCCTTTCCCAGACTCCCTCGGATTCCTCCCCCCCCCCCCCATAGAGATCTCATGGCACACATCGAGATTAATCTTTGCCCAGGGTGGGTGATCTGGAGAATAGGCTTAATCGTACCGCTCTACATGCTTATAATTGTCAGCTCTACATTGCCTCATGAGACTTGTAGTTCCACAACAGCTGGAGGGCCACAGGTTGAGCATGTCTGGTGTACAGCAAGCTTTTATGAAAACACAAAATCAAATAAATGGTGCTGCAAATGATAGCGCAGGGATACTTTTATTTTCATTTAAGCTTTTATGAAACTTTCAGTAAGCTTTTGCAAAGCTTTCAGCAGGCTTGGAGCAACTTTCTACTTCTGCTTTTGAAGCACCCTTTAAAGTGGTTGTAAACCCTTACAAACCACTTTGACCTACAGGTAAGCCTAGATTAAGGCTTACCTGTAGGTCCAAGAAATATCTCCCAAACCTATACTGTTTAGGAGATATTTGCCTGAAGACAGGCATCGCTATCTACAGCACATGCGCCGTAGACAGCGGTGGCGCAGGCGCAGTGAGCGGGGCATCGTCGATGACGAAGATGCCGCGCATCTCGGCTCCCGTGCGCATGCGCAGGAGTGACGTCATCGCTGCTCCGGCGAATCACAGCGCCGGAGCAGCGAGACCCACGGAGACCCACCAAGAAGATGGACGCTCGGAACTACAGGGGACAGCGGTGACTTCGCTGGCTCCTGTGTCAGGTAAGTGACACATAATGTAACACATAATTATGCTTTGCCTTTGCAGGGAATGAAAGAGGAAGTAAACTCATCAGGGTTTACTTCCTCTTTAACTCCTGTTTGGAAATGTTATACACGGATCTTAATGGGTGTGCAGATTGTCACTTTAAACAAGCTGCTAGCAGGCGTCTGTAGGCTTCTAATAAGCTTCATAGTGTTGAAGCCAGCTAGCAGCTTGTTTAAAGTGACAATCAGCACTCTCATTAAAGTCTGTGTTCAACAATTACAAAGATAAATGAAACTTTAACCACTTGCTTACTGGGCACCTAAACCCCCCTCCTGCCCAGACCAATTTTCAGCTTTTAGTGCCGTCACTCTTTGAATGACAATTGCGCGGTCATACAACACAGTACCCAAATTAAATTTTTATCTTTTTTTCCCTCACAAATAGAGCTTTCTTTTAGTGGTATGATCACCCCTGGGTTCTTTATTGTTTGTTAAAAAAATTAAAAAAGACAGAATTAAAAAAGAAAATACAAAACCGTTTTAAATTTTGTTAATAAATTATGCAAACAGGTAGTTTTTCTCCTTCATTGATGTACACTGATGGGGCTACACTGATGGGCACTGATAGGCTACACTGATGGGCACTGATAGGCTGCACTGATGGGCACCGATAGGCTGCATTGATGGACACTGATGGGCACTGATAAGGCGGCACTGATGGGCACTAATAGGCAGCACTGGTGGGCACTGATAGGTGGCATTGGTGGACACTGAGAGGTGGCACTGATGGGTGGTACTGATGGGCGGCACTGAAGGGCATTGATAGGTAGCGCTGAAGGGCACTAATAGGTGGTACTGATAGCTGGCACTGATGGGCACCGATGGGTGGCAGTGATGGGCACTGATCGGTACTGGTAGGTGACACTGATAGGCAGCACTGCTAGGTGGCACCGATGAGGCACTGATTGGCACCACTGATGGGCATTGATAGGTGGCACTTGTGGGCACTGATTGCTGGCACTGGCAGGTGGCACTGGCAGGCGGTACTGGGGGCACATATGAGGCTCTTCCTCTTTGGGACTGATGTCCCTTCAAACAGAAGCCGGTGATTGTTTTTTTTTTCTCCTTGTGCTATCAGTGTGAGAAGAGGATTAAAAAGGATTACCGATCTTCTGTTTACATCACATGATCAGCTGTCATTGGCTGACAGCTGATCACGTGGTAAAGGGCTGGGATCTCATTGACTCGGGTGATCACAGCACGCTCCATGTGTGCCCTTCAGGGGGGCGTGGTGAGCTTGCAAAGGGGAGGACGTCAATAGACGTACTCCCGGCAAAGCAGATCGGCGCTGTAGCTGTCATTCGGCTATAGCGCAGGTCTGAATCAGTTAAAAGCTTCAGCAAAGCTTGCTGAAAGTTTTGAAATTGCTTTGTGAAAGCTTGTTGTTCACACTGCTCTTATACAAGCTGAAGCCTGTATGAAACAGGCCATAGGAAAAGGTGTCAACTTCCTATTACAGAGAAACTTCCAACCTACATTTCATCTGCCTAGGGTCCATGTCAGGACCAAGGACAGAGCACATCTCCTACTACCCAGAATCATAGCGTTCCTATCTTGCAATGATAAGTACTGCAAGAGCGAAATGCAAGTTATAAGGTTCTATATTTAAAGACTGTTGGCCGAAAATCCGACCGTTTGTACGCTCTATTAGACAATTGTTGTCAGACTTTCTGCCGACAAATGTTAGATGGCAGGATTATAAATTTTCCATGGACAACGGTCTGTTGTCGGATTTTTCTATCGTGTGTACACAAGTCCGTCACACAAAAGTCCAAAGTACAAACAAGCATGCTCTGAATCAATGCTCGCCAAACACAACATTAGCAGAAGGTGCCTAAAGGGTGGCGCTCAAGAGCTGAAATTCCACGTAGTACATTACTATGTTCGTGTTTGTTGGCCGACAATTGTGTGCCGTTTGTATGCAAGACAAGTTCACGGCACACTCCCTTTCGGACAAAAGTCTGGCGCTTTGTCTGCAGAAAATCCAATCGTGTGTATGAGCCTTAACTCCATCTTTTGCAACATGTTAGTGGGTAACATTATACAAAGTAAACCAGTTTTTCTCAATTCCAGTCCTTAAACCCTCCCCGCCCCATGAAAGCCCACCTTGTGACAGCATGCAGGGGGTTCTTCTCCCCAGCAGCAAAAAAAAAAAATGCATATGTTGCATATTTTTTTAAAGGTGGATTTAGCCTTTAAGCTGTATCTGTGCTATAATCAGTATGCCTTGAGGGCTTAAAGGAATGATCTGCATGGCTCCATGAGGATCCCCGGATTGAGGACACTGTCCCACGGTTTTGTCCCTGAATTTGACTTCAACAGGAGCTGGGGCAATTTTCAAAGACAGTCAGTGCAGAATAAAAAAAAATAATTCTAAATTACAAACCCCCGCTCCTACTAGCTTAGGGGGTGTATTATTTCCAATATCTGCGTCCCTTTCTGATGATGATGTGCTGGTCGGAGCGGATGAACTATTTCTTCAGTTTCCGGCACATGCCCATTCAGCTCTGCTCACATGTTCTTCTGCATTGGCTCAAATCCCGGCCAGCTGTCTGCCTGCTTATCTCCTTGCCTTCCCTGGCAGAGTAATTTTCCTCCACTCCCCACCCAGTAGTAGCCGGGGCCTGGAGAGTGAGACCTGAAAGGCTGTGGGGCAGGTGGTGGCGGCGGCGACGGGCAGAGAGAGGCAGCTGAGCTCAGCTGACGATATCCAGCAGCAGGAATAGAGGGGAAGCAGATCCAATCGTAGGGGCTGCCAGTGCCTTCAAGGCTTCAACACAGGTGAGCTTTGGGGGTGTCTGTGAATAGACTACATTGCACTGTGTCTGTCTCTCTGGCATAATGGATGGTATCAGAACTCACAGGCAGCAGGCACTTATTGGTCATAAGTTAACAAAATCAGCACCCAGCAGTCATGTTATGTGACACACTGTGACAGAGCCAGCCAGAGCCATGATAGAGCGCCCCCTGCCTGTGAGTTATAAAGCTGATGATCTTAACCAGTTGCCGATCACCTGATAGCAGATTTACTGCTACAGGGCGGTCACCCTGCACAGGATCACTTATATACGTGATCCTGCATTTCTGGGTCTCAGAGCCAATCAGTGGATCCAGCGGACTCGCCTAGTGGTCTGCCTATGTAAACAAGGCAGTTCACCATTCTGTCAGTGTGGAAGACATTGATCCTGTGTTCCTGCAAAGCAAGTACAGGGATCCATGTCTTCCCTTAGAAAAAGCACCTCCCCCACAGTGAGAAAACACTTGTTAGGCACACATTTAACCCATTGATTGCCCTAGATCAGGGATATGCAATTAGCGGACCTCCAGCTGTTGCAGAACTACAATTCCCAGGAGGCATAGCAAGACTCTGAGAGCCACAAGCATGTCAGCCAGAGGCAGAGGCATGATGGGACTTGTAGTTTTGCAACATCTGGAGGTCCTCTCATTGCATAACCCTGCCCTAGATGTTATCCCCTTTCCAGTCAGTCTCATTAGTAAAGTGACAGTGCATATTTTTAGCACTGATCACTGTATTAGTGTCACTGGTTCCCACAAAGTGTAAAAAGTGTCACTAATGCTGCGTACACACGAGCGGAATTTCTGACAGAAAAAGTATTTTCATCGGATATTCCGATCGTGTGTGGGCCTCATCTGACTTTTTTTTTTTTTTTTAATTCTGACGGACCTAGAAATAGAACATCATTTAAATATTTCCAACAGAACCAATTGCCATTGGGAAAACCACTCGTCTGTATGCTGTTCCGATGGACCAAAAATGACGCATGCTCTGAAGAAAGAACGCGATGGCAGCTATTGGCTACTGGCGATTGAACTTCCTTTTTGTAGTCCCATCGTACGTGTTGTACGTCACCGCGTTGTAGACGCTTGGACTTTGGTGTGATCGTGTGTAGGCAAGACAGTTTCAGCGGAACTCCAATGGGAAAACCGGTCGTGTGTACGCGGCATTAGTGTCCAATTTGTCCACCGCAATGTCGCAGTCGCGCTATGAGTCGCTGATTGCTGCCATTACTAGTAAAAAAAAAATATGTTCCTGGATTTCATTTTAAAAATCTGGTCACCTTATGCTAAGCTCTTTCCTTTAGTTCTTGGATCCTAAAATCGACTCCGTCTTTCTATGTCACCTTGAAGTAAGGACATAAATAAAGACACGCCACCACTCTCAGAGGACATGATGGGGGATGTGCTTTGAGGAATAGGAAGAAGGAGGATATATAGTGGGGGATGTGAGACCTCTTATAAAGGAATACGAATGAAAAGATGGAAAGGATAAATGGAAGGGAGGGGTATGCATCCTCTACCACAGACAAATGATGGATGGGAGTTTTAATATGATTATAGGAACAGAAACCACGCTACTAAAAAATTGAGAAATTCAAGCAACCACTCTAACCTCTGCCAGCTATCTGATAGAAGTCACATGTGATGTACAAAGTAATATCTTACATAGTATTTACAAGCTTTTATGAATATATACTGTATATACATTTAGAAAGTAGTGTAAATATCAATCCATAATATAGTAAATATAATTAAAGTAGATTTTACACATACAGCTGCAACCAAATGCGGACGTGTTTCTGCACATTTTTCATATATATATATATATATATATATATATACATATACATTGCATATAGAGCAGTCCTTTCATTTTGATGGGCTTCCCTACACATGAGAAAATGTGGAAAAGAAGACTCGGGTTGATTTACTAAAGGCAAAAAGCCTGTGCACTTTGAAAAGTGCAAGAGCAGTTGCTCCAGAGCTTAGTAAATGAGCAGAAGCTCTGCTGACATCCATCATCCAATCAAGTGCAAGCAAAAATTCAGTTTTTTTTATTTTCCTTGCATGTGATTGGGTATTCTTTTCAAAGTGAAGCTTTAACTCATTTACTAAGGTCTGGAGCAACTGCACTTTGCAAAGTGCACAGTCTATTTGCCTTTAGTAAATCGACCCCTCTGCCTCATTTCCGAAAACACTCTACATCAAACTACATGGTGCTGCGGCACCACATGGTTTGGCGTCTGCGTTTACAGATGTGTGGGGGCACCAATAACAATTTTCTGTGCTTGTCAGGAAAGTGTGTAATTTTGTACGTGTTACCAACATGCAGAGATGTGAACTCAGCCTTAAAGTGGTTGTAAACCCTTACAACCAACTTGGACCTATAGGTAAGCCTAGATTAAGGCTTACCTGTAGGTCCAAGAAATATCTCCTAAACCTACACAGTTTAGGAGATATTTGCCGAAAGACAGGCACCGATGTCTACGGCGCATGCGCCGTAGACAGTGGCGCGCCGGCGCACTGAGCGTGGCGCTTTCAGCGGCGATATGCCGTGAGTGGCGGCTCCCGTGCGCATGCACGGGAGTGACGTCAGTGCGGCTTCGCCGAATGACAGCGGCGAAGCAGCGAGACCCACCATGAAGATGGAGGCTCCGGACTACAGGGGACAGCGGTGACTTTGCGATGCACAGTAGTCCATTATGCTTTATCTTTGCAGGCAATCAAAGAGGAAGTAAACTCATTAAGGTTTACTTCCCCTTTAAAGTGGTTGTAAGGCCACTTTCACACGTGCAGACCGTATGTCCGTATTTCATCCATCCGTTTTGTATGAAATACGGACATACAGTGCCTTGCGAAAGTATTCGGCCCCCTTGAACTTTTCAACCTTTTGCCACATTTCAGGCTTCAAACATAAAGATATAAAATTTTAATTTTTTGTGAAGAATCACCAACAAGTGGGACACAATTGTGAAGTGGAACGAAATCTATTGGATAATTTAAAGTTTTTTAGCAAATAAAAAACTGAAAAGTGGTGCGTGCAAAATTATTCGGCCCCTTTACTTTCAGTGCAGCAAACTCACTCCAGAAGTTCAGCGAGGATCTCTGAATGATCCAATGTTGTCCTAAATGACTGATGGTGATAAATAGAATCCACCTGTGTGTAATCAAGTCTCTGTATAAATGCACCTGCTCTGTGATAGTCTCAGGCAGGGGCGTAACTATAGGGGGTGCAGCAGTCGCGACCGCAACTGGGCCCTGTGATGCAGGGGGCCCATGCAGCCCCCTCTACATATGGCTGGCAGCAGCATAGGCAGCTAGCACACACTATTACATACCCCCTCCATATCCCCCTGGGGACAGGGACCCCTTCTCACGTGGGAACAGGGACCCCCACCTACCCTGGGGACAGAGACCCTTTCTCACCATGGGGCAGTAACTTCATCTGCTCTGGAGAAAAGGACCTCATCTCTTCTGGGGACGGGGACCCAATCCTGCCTAGGGACAGTCGCCCAATGGGGCACCTAAAAATGTAAAAAATGTAATAAATAAAAACTACTGATACCAGTGGTGGAACTACAGGGCTCACAAAGGTCATACCTGTGACCACGCCCTGGAGTTCCACTGCCAGACTCGGAGGGAAGGGCCCTGGCTGGGGTTCAGGGGGGCCCTTCATGGTTTCTTGCATCGGGGCCCTGAAGGTTCTAGTTACGCCACCGGTCTCAGGGTTCTGTTGAAAGCGCAGAGAGCATCATGAAGACCAAGGAACACACCAGGCAGGTCCGTAATACTGTTGTGGAGAAGTTTAAAGCCGGATTTGGATACAAAAAGATTTCCCAAGCTTTAAACATCCCAAGGAGCACTGTGCAAGCGATCATTTTGAAATGGAAGGAGTACCAGACCACTGCAAATCTACCAAGACTTGGCCGTCCCTCTAAACTTTCAGCTCAGACAAGGAGAAGACTGATCAGAGATGCAGCCAAGAGGCCCATGATCACTCTGGATGAACTGCAGAGAACTACAGCTGAGGTGGGAGAGTCTGTCCATAGGACAACAATCAGTCATACACTGCACAAATCTGGCCTTTATGGAAGAGTGGCAAGAAGAAAGCCATTTCTCAAAGATATCCATAAAAAGTCTCGTCTAAAGTTTGCCACAAGCCACCTGGGAGACACACCAGACATGTGGAAGAAGGTGCTCTGGTCAGATGAAACCAAAATCGAACCTTTTGCCCACAATGCAAAACGATATGTTTGGCGTAAAAGCAACACAGCTCATCACCCTCAACACACCATCCCCACTGTCAAACATGGTGGTGGCAGCATCATGGTTTGGGCCTGCTTTTCTTCAGCAGGGACAGGGAAGATGGTTAAAATTGAGGGGAAGATGGATGCAGCCAAATACAGGACCATTCTGGATGAAAACCTGTTGGAGTCTGCAAAAGACCTGAAACTGGGACGGAGATTTATCTTCCAACAAGACAATGATCCCAAACATACAGCAAAATCTACAAAGGAATGGTTCACAAATAAACGAATCCAGGTGTTAGAATGGGCAAGTCAAGGTTCAGACCTGAATCCAATCGAGAATCTGTGGAAAGAGCTGAAAACTGCTGTTCACAAACGCTCTCCATCCAACCTCACTGAGCTTGAGCTGTTTTGCAAGGAAGAATGGGCAAGAATTTCAGTCTCTCGATGTGCAAAACTGATAGAGACATACCCCAAGCGACTTGCAGCTGTAATCGCAGCAAAAGGTGGCTCTACAAAAGTATTAACGCAAGGGGGCTGAATAATTTTGCACTCCCCACTTTTCATTTTTTTATTAGTTAAAAAAGTTTCAAAAATCCAATAGATTTCGTTCCACTTCACAATTGTGTCCCACTTGTTGGTGATTCTTCACAAAAAATACAATTTTTATATCTTTATGTTTGAAGCCTGAAATGTGGCAAAAGGTTGAAAAGTTCAAGGGGGCCGAATACTTTTGCAAGGCACTGTACATGCATCCCTATGGGATAGCGGGTGTCAGCAGATGAACATCCGCTGGCAACCGATATCATCCGTCTCCGCTATGGTCTGATTCTGCAGACAAAGGAAAATCCTATTTTTCTATCCTTCTGCAGTGCGGGTCAGATGAACACGGACAGACGGTCCATGTTCATCCGATCCCCCATAGAGGAGAGTGGAGATCTGACAGGGCGGTCCCTGCACAGTGTGCAGGGATCGTCCCTGTCATCCGCTGGCTCAGTGGGTATAAATGGGTCCCCGCTGAGCAAGCAGATGTTCACGGGGCGGATCATCACAGATCCGTCCCCTGTGAAAGGGGCCTAAAGCAGGGGTCATCAAACTACGGCCTGCGGGCCACATGCGGCCCGCCAAGGACATTTATCCGGCCCACCCCACCCAGGGCCAGATTCCCGTCAGGCCAGGCCTCGGGGTGGGCCGGATGTAACACAGCGGGAGACTGCTGTGTCACAGAGCTCACTGTTAAAAGTTTGGGCGCGCTGTGATAAAAGTCTAGCCCTCCTACTAGACCAGCTCGTGTGATAGAGGCAGTGTTCTGTCTATCACACGAGCTGGTCTAGGAGGAGGGTGGGACTTTTATCACAGCGCACCCAAACTTTTCACAGTGAGCCGTGACACAACAGCAAGAGATGCCCGATGTGCACACACACTGACATTGTTTGGCACGGTAAGGCTGTGAGGGGGGCTTGAAATGATGGTAAGGGGGGACTTGCCATGATGGTGAGGGGGGGGCTTGAAATGATGGTGATGGGGGGCTTGCAATGATGGTGAGGGGGGGCTTGCAATGATGGTGAGGGGGGGGGCTTGCAATAATGGTTAGGGGAGCTTGCACTGATGGTGAGGGGGGCTTGCAATGATGGTGGGGGGGGGGGCTTGCAATGATGGTGAGTGGAGCTTTCAATGATGGTGAGGGGTCGCTTGCAATGATAGTGAGGGGGGGCTTGCAATGATGGTGAGGGGGGCTTGCACTGATGGTGAGGCAGGCACTGATTGGGCTGCAACATTGACCATCTCATTAGCCAAAAGCAGGCCCATAGTTCCCATTGAAATACTGATAAGTTTGTTGATTTAACTTTACTTGTTCTTCATTTTAAATATTGTATTTGTTCCAAAACAAATAATAATAATAAATAATAATAATAAATAATAATAAATACCAAAAACATGGGTATTTTTATCAGAATCTTGGTGTCTTTTGGTCATTTCTTTCAGGTCTGTGCAGGGCCGGTGCTACCACTAGGCAAACTAGGTAGCCGCATAGGGTGCCCTGCTGCCTAGGGCACCTGGCCACTGGTGTTCCTACTCTTTTCTCTCTGCAGCAAGCAGCTAAGTCTCAGCATCAGCAGGTAGCCGCTGTTCCGTTCGCACATAGTGTCAGAGGCGCAGAGGCGGCGGAGGACTGTGTTTGTGTCCCGACTCCCAGATGAATGGAAGCAAGCAAACATTCATTGATGGGCACTGGTAGGCTGCATTTGATGGATGCTGGTTAGGCTGGATTTAATGGGCACTGGTGATGCTGCATTGATGGGCGCTGGTGAGGATGCATTTGATGGGCGCTTCATTAAAAAGGTGGGGTTTACATGGGCAGGGAAAAGGGGGTGGAGTCAGGAGTGGTGCCGGGGGGGTGGCAAAATGAAGTTTTGCCTAGGTTGTCAAAAATCCTTGCACCAATCTCACAACTGGCTTCTGTTGAACGAGCATGCCTATTGGCATCCGAGTAGCGCATGGATGCAAATGCTGATTGGTGTGGTAGCCCTGTCAGAACACAATAGCACAGCGAGGAGATCTCTGTACTAACATCGAATAGTTAGTACAGCAAGCTCCTCAACCCACTGGACTGAGCGGAAAAAAAAATCTTACCGTGTTTGCTAGGCATTAGACTGAGATCCAATTTAGTTAAATGGGTATAGACCTAAAAGGAGACTTCACTTTTGAACAATATAAATTTGTTATGATTGAAATCTCTTTTTTTTTTTTAATTTTCCCTTTGAAAAAGAATAGAAGGAAGAATATACATAATCTAGCAGCACTAGGATTATTGGTCGCATGTTCTCCCTGTGACTGTGTGGGTTTCCTCTGTTTATTCCGGTTTCCTCCCACACTCCAAAGACATGCTGGTAGGTTAATTGGCTCCTGTCTAAATTGGCCCTGGTATGTTTATATAGGAATGTGAGCTCAAGCTCCTTGAGGGCAGGGACTGATGTGAATGTACAATATACTGTATATGTAAAGCGCTGTGTAAATTGACAGCGCTATATATATACCTGTAATAATAATCCCTTTTCAAAAAGTATTTCACCATTATAGCAAACAAGAACAAAAAAGTAAGGGGCAAAAAAGGGGCAAAAATGATATTGTTGCTTGAACAGAATTTCCTTGGAACTATTTCAGACTCTTTTGAACTATGCTCCTGTGTGTTTTTGAAGATAATTTTGTCACATTCTGTTCTTATCATATAACAGTGGTTTGAAATATTCCTTATCATGAGTTTCTTTAAAAGAAATATATGGGTGTAACATGTTATCTACAATTTACATCACATGTGCTCTATGGATAATAAGGTTCAGCAAGCTTTCTCTTATTATCTGTGTGGGAGGAGAAGCAGAATGGTAAAATCAATATCGTGACAAATGGACAAAGCTATTGAGGGATTAGCAGGTGAAAGGGGTCTTGAATTGCAAATTAACTCTAGTATGTTCTGTCACTGGATAACATCTTGCAAGCTAATGCTGTTGCCCATTTTTTATAAGCAATGATAATCAATATCTGTATTACGGTAACCCACAGCAATCGTCTGTTTTTAAAGTGTAAGTAAACCCTCCTATTGTTTTCAGCGAAGGAATCTGCCATCCAGGGCTGGTGTTAAGATTTTTGACACCCTAGGCGAAACCTCATTTTGCCGCCCCTGACTCCACTCCCTTTGCCCTGCCCATGTAACCTATCTGGCTATTACACTGACTTACCTGACCCCTACACTGGCCTGCCTACACTGACCTACCTTACCCCTGCACTGACCTACCGGACGCCTACACTAACCTACCTGACCCCTACACGGACCTACCTGACCATTGCACTGACCTACCTGATTCCTAATACAATGTCAGTGTTCTTCACTCACTGGGGCCTTACATGCATCAGACAACCCTGCCAGTGCCAGGAACAATGCCTGCCTTGGTGCCTCCAGGCTTCAGCTGTCTCCAGTCCCGGGGCACTCACTAATCTGGTCCGATTAGGCTATAGCACACACTGCCGCTATACAGGACAGGCCGGGAGGGAGAGTGGCCTCTACGAATGGCTGCGACACAGCGGGGGCTGGGTCAGGGGGTCACATGACTTGGTATAGGAATCACATATGGGCAGAGGCAGAGACTCGGAGAGGGAAAGACAGACAGGTCACTGATTATAGGGCTGTGACACGCAGGGAATGTGTGCTTCCGTTTCGTCGGGACACAGTCCTCCAGTGCTGCGCTGCACCTCTGACACTACTTACTTACGGACAGGGTGGCTGCCGCCTGAGTTAGTTACATGCTGCAGATTGCAGACAGAGGCATCCACTGCATACAGTCACCACCGCAATAAAAACCTACATAGCATGGAGGCCGGCAGAAGACGGAGAGTAGGGAAACCAGCGGACCAGCGCCCTAGGTGACAGTGCTCCCTAGGCGGCTTTGCTTATTGGTAGCACCAACCCTACTGCCATCTTGGCCTCTGTTTAATCTACAACTGCCATAATGCTGCACATGTGATCAGTTATGACACCCGCCATTGGATGGTTTGACAGTTTGGTTGAGAGCACAACCAATGGGAGTGTTACATTTCCGACAAGTGGCGTAAATGAAACTGTTTTATGGATGGGTTTAATTACGCTTTTAATTAAAATTCTGAAGTCCAATCTGGTTTCGTTGACCTTGCTCAAATTTATATATATCCACAAAGGATATAATTCCACTTTGTGTGCACCAAATTCCTTTGCAAACTCCTGATATTACCTTGTAAAGTAGCAGTGACATTATCACTGTGCTGTACATAGGCTGTGCAGAGAACAGAGCCTTGGGAGGGACCCAGCAGGCTCCCGCCCACTACAGTCTGCCGGTGCTCAATATTTGGGGGGGGGGTAGCAAACAAACCTTCCCCCCTCACTCACACTAAGTCCTAAGGCTCCCTGCCAATTGGGTCTCAGGACCTGCTTCCTAATTAGCCCGGGAGGAGAAGCGGGAAGACATTAGCAAAATATAAATTCTCTATAAGTCACACAACTGGGTGGGCTCGGGCGCGGTCTCTGCCCCCTAAGCCCACCCTATTTTTTAAGGCAATTAGAGACTCTGGCATGGGTGTCTGCAGAACTTTTTTCCGGGGGGGGCATCACTTTAAGGTCACCCATGCTCTGCCCCTTTTCCATTGTCATTATCCTGTCAGAGACTGCAGACATAGTACAGATATACACAGATACATTACACCTCCCATACACACATACAATACACCCCAATACACACAGATACATTACACCTCCCATACACACAGATACAATACACTAGAGGTGGCCTTGCGGGTCGCCCGGTGGTCCATTCGCAGCAAATTTTGCTAGTTCGCGATCCGCCAAACCGGCGGACTTCTGGCGCTGTTTGCGCGGCGGACATATGCGTTTACATTGTGAAGAACTTTGACCCATGACACATCATCCATCATGGGGTACAGGACAGCCAATTGAGACATTTCAGCACATGGACAATTGGACATTCTCCCTACCTTATAAATAGACCTTATCTTGCGGCTATTTTACATTTTGTCTTTTGTCAGTGTAGGGAAAGGACACTGTGTGGAGCAGGGACAGTCAATCTAATCACTAGCTTGCTAATTAGCTATTACTATTAGGTCCACAAAAGTAAGTCCTTTTAAGGACTGTTATAGGTGTACAGTATATAGGGTTGTAATACACTTATAATATACTTTCTTTCACATATAGAAAGTATATTATGGTGCACTGCTGACTGCTGTGCTGCTGAGTGCTGACCGATTCTGCAGCTGTCTTTTATCAGTGTAGTGACTGAGGGACAGTTTGGTGTTTGGAGCAGGGATAGTCTGCAAATCACTAGCTACTAGGTCCACAAAGGTCCTTTTAAGGACTGGTATAGGTGTACACTACAGTATATAGGGTTGTACATGTATAATATACTTTCTTTCAAATATAGAAAGTATATTATGGTGCACTACTGACTGCTGTGCTGCTGAGTGCTGACTGATTCTGCAGCTGTCTTTTATCAGTGTAGGGAGGGACAGTTTGGTGTTTGGAGCAGGGACAGTCTGCAATTCACTAGCTGCTAGCTAGCTACTATTAGGTCCACAAAGGTCCTTTTAAGGACTGGTATAAGTGTACTATTTGGTGTGCAGTATATAGGGGTGTAATACACGTATAAAATACTTGCAAATATAGAAAGCATAGTATAGTGCATTTCCACTGTGCAGCATTGTGACTGCTGAGCGGTTCTGCAGCGATACTACAAAGAGTGACAAACGCAATTAGAAAAAAGTATTATAACTGGTGTGATAGACCAGTGGCCCCCCAAAACGACAGATTGAAGCAGGGTGTTATATACCTTCTTCCACATACATACTGCACTTCTCTAGAGACTTTTGTCACAGGGTCATTTAAAAAATGACAGGCAGAGGAAGAGGCAGGCCCTTCCGCAGGGGTGGTAGGGGTAGGGCAGGAGCAACAGGCTTGAGCCAAGGGGGAAAATTGCAGAAGGTGCGTTCGATTGTCAAAGGACGCACCAGACTTGGTTGAGTCCTTGGTTGATAACTCTATAAACGATTTATATAATCTAGCACACAGACCTTTTTTCTACCTTTGGCTCACTTCCTTGTACAAAAAAGCACACCCTACTATATGCCCATACCCTCCTGCTTGAAGAGGTTGAGCAGTGTCATATTTTTGGGTCCCGCAGCGAGTTGCTGGTATCAGTGCTGGTGTCAGTGCTCTCTATCTCGGTGCTGGTGTGGTGTCAGTGCTCTCTATCTCGATGCTGGTGTAGTGTCACTGCTCTCTATTAGGGTGCTGGTAGGGTGTCAGTGCTCTCTATCTCGGTGCTGGTGTGGTGTCAGTGCTCTCTATCAGGGTGCTGGTGTGGTGTCAGTGCTCTCTACCACAGTGCTGGTGTCAGTGCTCTCTCTCTATCTCGGTGCTGGTGTCAGTACTCTCTCTCTATCTCGGTGCTGGTATGGTGTCAGTGCTCTCTCTCTATCTCTGTGCTGGTATGGTGTCAGTGCTCTCTATCTCGGTGTTGGTGTGATCTCAGTGCTCTCTATCACGGTGCTGGCGTCAGTGCTATCTATCACGGTGCTGGTGTCAGTGCTTTCTATCTCGGTGCTGGTGTCAGTGCTCAGTCTCTATTGCGGTGCTGGTTTCAGACAGTGTGGGAGATAGCAGCGGAGAAGCCAATCAGCAGGCAGTGCCAGCACCATGGCTGAGGATCAGCACTGGACTGGAACCTCCGGACCACTGCAGTGGAGCCCTGCATAGGTGGGGGTAAGGGCCGGGCAGAGGGAGGGGCTCAAGCACAGGTTGGCACACCGGGACACTGGCACAGGACTGCGCTGCCCTGACTGTGGCACTGATCATCTCCTGCACCCCCTTCATAGCCTGCCCTGACCTTGCCTCTCCTCCATGGCCTTCATGCGCTCCTGAATTGTCAAAATTTCACAGATAAAAAAAGAATGCTTGTCGTTGTCGATCCCAGATTCACTTAATACTTTTGTTATGTCAGTGTCCATGTTGTGGGACGATGTGTGCACAGCTAGTAAGTATTTTGTGGCTGAAAATATGACCTGGAGGTTTTTAAGGTTCGCCTGCCATTAAAGTCAATGGGGTCCGCCACGAACCGCAACTTTTGGTCACGTTCGTGGTTCCCGCTCGCTAAACGTACCTTCGGATGTTCGTCCATCACTACAATACACCCCAATACACACAGATACATTACACCTCCCATACACACAGATACAATACACCCCATTACACACAGATACATTACACCCCTATACACACAGATACATTACACCCCATTACACACAGATACAATACACCCCCATACACACAGATACATTACACTCCATTACATACAGATACATTACACCCCATTACATACAGATACATAACACCCCCATACACATAGATACATTACACCCCCATACACACAGATACATTGCACGCTTTACACACACAATCATTAGTATGGAGAACTCTCCTCCAATCAATTTCTATATTGCAAGCTTCAGATGACAGAATTAAATGGTTTACTAAACCCAGAAAAGGGAGATGGAAGGCTATAACAACAGCTGCACATGCCAAGCAGCTCAGGTGAGGCTGGGGCCCCATGCTGTGGGTGTTCTTGGGGCCCCTATCTAGAAGGGAGCACCGGACTTCTCACACATGTCCAGGCACAGCACAAACAGCCAGCAGTCCGAGCCAAGGAGGAGGAGAGGAGGGGAGAAAAATCATCAGTGATCTGGTCAGGCCGAGCATTAGCAGATGCTGTCCAGGCAGCAGGTGAAAGGTAACAGGCGAGCTTTGTATTCCCTGCCTCTGGCCGCGCTGCCTCAGGGGCAGCAAACACCATCACTCCCTGACACTCCATGTTGTGTATGTGACTCCCGGCCCTGGGACAAGCAGCGTGGCACCCCCGACTGATGGACTCTGGTTCTAATCACGTGCTTAAAAAAAAAACACTGCCTATGTAATACCTGAAATTTCAGGTCAAGCTGATAGCTAGATTGCTTGAAATGATTGCTGAAATGGGAAAGTAGAAGCAGATCTGGGCTATAAGATACAAATCAAACTTACAGCATTGTATGCTTGGTGTTGGGAGGGCAAGGTATCAATAGTAGTTCTGTACATACAGTATTTCCTTACTAACTATAGCCAGAGCTGAAAAATTAAGAAGAAAACTTTTTATTATAGTTAATAAAATATAAAATATTGCATAGCTATATTTTATATTCTCCACTTGAGTCAGTAGGTGGATTTAGCTACTTTTGTAACAATCCACCTTGGTCTTGGCCATTTTTTGGTCATTACTCGGCACCTCAACTCATGTCTCTGCAGGGCACACCTGCCTTAATTAGGAGTACCTAAATAGACTGCTGATATTGACCTAAATAGACTGCTGATATGCTGATATTCATCCTGTGCCTGATCAACATATGCATCATGCCCTGATTCAAATCTGTCTGATTGTTCATGCCCTGGATCATATCATATATTTTTTTTATTTAGCTTGTTAGTGCTTATCCTGATCATAGGCCTGTTACCTCTGCTATTGTCAGTCTATGTTCTTTCCTCCTTTCTAGAACCTGGACTGTTTTAGCATTAGCAACTCAACTCATGTCTCTGCAGTGCACACCTGCCTTAATCAGGAGTACCTAAATAGACTGCTGATATTGACCTAAATCAGGCATGTCCAAAGTCCGGTCCGCAGTCCGGTTTTGAACAGCCCGTCTGGTTATTTAAACATATATATCTTTTGTGGCCCCCAGCGATCTCCCAACGCCGGAGCCACAAAAGATATATAGTCCGGCTGCCTCGGAGGGAGGAGGCGGGACAAGTGCCGTGCACACAGGAGGAGGATTTCCTGTTTGCACGGCAGCCTCTGTAATAGGAAGTCCCATCTCTGCCATTGGACGACTGTTCTGTCCATCAAAGGAGGCGGGACTTTCTCTTAAAGAGGCCGTTGTGTTAACAGGAGATTCTCCTGTAGGATGTCTTTGGCGCTCGTCCTGCCCCCTCCATGTCCCCTCCATGGCTGCAGTGATGGTAATGGTGGCTGCATTCATGGCAGTTGCAATTGTGGGGCTGCATTCCTGGCAATGGTGGCTGCATTCCTGGCAATGATGAGTGAATTCCTAGCAATGGTGGGTGCATTCCTGGCAATGGTGGGTGCATTCCTGGCAATGGTGGCTGCATTCCTGGCAATGATGAGTGCATTCCTGGCAATGGTGAGTGCATTCCTGGCAATGGTGGGGCTGCATTTCTGGCAATAGTGGGTGAAATTCTTAACAATGGTAGCTGTATTCCTGGCAATGGTGGGTGCATTCCTAGCAATGGTGGGTGCATTCCTGGCAATGGTGTGTGCATTCCTAGCAATGGTGGGTGCATTCCTGGCAATGGTGGGTGCATTCCTAGCAATGGTGGGTACATTCCTGACAATGGTGGCTGCATTGCCCATCACAGCTGGCTAGGAGATGTTTGCGCACGTGCGCACTTCTCCTTCCCAGGTGGTGAGCGCCGTTCGTGCTCACACAATCAGCCACCTCACATGGCATTAGGGGTGTAGCCTGCTGCACCAGCTGAGGGATTTAGGTGGGAGGGTTGACACACACTTTTCTTTTCACACTGATTTTCCATCTTACACATGGAGGACATACTTACTGGTAAGCACTATATATCCCATTTGCTGGGATACTCCCATGCACATTTTTACACTTTGCACTTTAGGTAAGGTTTTATGGTTTTTTTCTATGCCATAGTTTTCCTACTGGTATCACTTTTTCATTTCTTCTCTACATTCAAACACCTTTTCTTGCAACTCATAACACTCCCCTTCTATTTATGTCTACAGTATTGATTGATTGCTCTGCACAATATGAAGATGTATCCATTAGAGAGAGAGATATCACCGCTCCAGGTAGGTCAAGCGACAGTAGAAAACCTTCTCATCCAGCTTAGAAGCCCAGGTGCCATGCATATAGCAACCAAAAAGAGGAAGAGGATCTGTACAGCCACACTCAAAAAAGTTTTTTGCATTTTACTTAAAAATTCTTGTGAAAGCACTACATTGAAGTGTGAAACTCATTAGCTCCTGTGTGTTCCTGCTCTGGCTTGTATTTTTGTTCACAAGAATTTTTGAATAAAAGGCAAAAAAGTGTTTTTTAAGTGCAGCTGTCTAGATCTTCTTCTTGTTTTTGATAGATTTATCCATTACTATTAACCGTCTGCTATAGCAGTATTTATTCGTAACGAAACGAAATTCGGCAGAATTTTGCATCCGAATGTCTGAATAAAAAAATAACGATTTTCAACTAATATGAAAGAAATTATAGTGGATATAACGAATGAAATTGACATGATTTGGTAATTCGCTAAAGATCTAATGATACAAAAGGTCAACTCAGTAAATCTTACAGTCCAATCAGCTGATTAATTTTGTACTGGAGGTTGGATTACTGGCAAAGTGGATTCCTGAGAACTGAGTGAGAAGGGTGTTGTATTGTATTTCGGCAGAGGAGAAGAGATATTGTCATTGTGTGTGTTAAAAGATTCAATAAACAAACGACTTTCCAAACTATAAATCATTATCTTGAATATATATATACATACATAAATATCGAATTTCAGTGAATACAAACAAAATGATAGCGCATATAACGAATAAATTCAACATAATTTGAGATTCAGTATAACGAATATCAACACGCTACAGAAATAACGAATTATATGAAAACGTAACATAACGAATCTAACAAAACAAAATTATGTATTTTACAAATGACAACAAACCAAAACTAAATAAAATTTTCCGTTGTGCACAAGTATAGTATTTTTGAGACTATGTAGATACATATATACAGGGCCGGACTTACCATTGGGCTTGACTGGGCTCAAGCCCATGGGCCCCACCCAATAGGGGGCCCCACGGGCCCCGCCAAGATACATAGCTGAGTGTACTCGGCTTGGCTCCACTCACAGTCACGCCCAGTCCCACCCTATAATGGACATAACACAGGGACTGGGCATGATTGTGGATTGGGCATGATTGTGAGCAGGGCTGCACTTACCATTGGGCTTGACTGGGCTCAAGCCCACGGGCCCCGCCCAATAGGGGGCCCCATGGGCCCCGCCAAGATACATAGCTGAGTGTACTCGGCTTGGCTCCACTCACAGTCATGCCCAGTCCCGCCCTATGATGGACATAACACAGGGACTGGGCATGATTGTGAGCCAAGCTGAGTATACTCGGCTACTCTCGGCTCCGCTCAGGACTGCGAGAGGACCGGAGAGCCGCCGAGATACACAGGACTGCAATGACAAGGCTGCAAATGACACTGGACAAGGCTGCAGATGACAAGGCTACACTGACAAGGCTGCAGATGGATGGACAAGGCTGCAGATGGACACTGCTAATAAGGCTGCATTGATGGGCATTTAAATGTAATTTTTTTCCTTAAAATTCCCTCCTAAACTTGGGGTTATACGCCGATAAATATGGTAATGTATAGAAGGTAGGGCCCGAAAGTGACTCAAGCCCAGGGGCGCCCACCACCCTAAGTCCTGCCCTGCATATATATATATATATATATATATATATATATATATATATATACCTACAGTGCAGTTATCTATCCTGAACATTGAGGTACATCAATGGACATGCCTTTTCATCCTTGAGCCATGCCTGGCCCACACATGTTCCCTGGTGGTTTGCTGTCGGCTCCATCCCTTCAGGTCCAGGGCCAGATGTATCCTGTGGCCACCTCCTGAGAGATCACTTTTCGAAAGCTCGGCGTAGCCGATTTGTAAGTATGGGGCTCCTTTAGGACCTCTATTTTCAAAAAGATATTTTTTGTCATATAAATACGTTCAATTGATACTTTTTTTTTAAGAACTATTACATACAAACATCTACTCCTGAAGAAGCGAGCAGTGGCTCACGAAACGTGTCGAGTTTTAGATGTTATAATTATACAAACTCTTTATATTAAATACAACACATGTGAATGTTTTTAAGCAATTTTTCATTATGCTACCTCAATAGCTTGGCTTTTATGTCCATGTATTTACTCATCAATAAACTATGTAACCATGTTTATTTCTACATTTGTTATCCCCCATGCTCACCTCACTCAATGTCCCATGGGCTATTTTTGCTTTGTCTTATTCTGTATTCTGTTTGCTCTGATTATCTGTCTGGGGAGCAAAATTTGGCCAATTTAACAGTAGCTGGCTGAATCTTGATCTGTATATGGGCAGGCTGGTTGTGCTGAACTCGATCCAGTACCAGACTGTCTGGTTTTCTTTTTTTCCCATTACTGCCAGGGGCTATAACCACCAGCAGTAATCATTGTATTCTGTCAGTAGGGAAGGCTCTCTGCCAGGAGAAAGCAATAGTGCTGTGGGAGGGATTCCTGATTGTGTTGATGTGGCAATCGAGTAATTTTCCTTCCTTCAACCCATGTTTGAAGGAAAGAAAGTTGCATAATACATGGCCCATATCTGCCTGTTAGCTGATAACACATTGGTTCTACTGAACTCAGTGACAGCTTTTAACTTTTCCTCGTTCTTTTTCTTTCTTTTGAAAAGAACTCAATAGCTCATGCTGAAATGTATTGAGCTTTTTCAACAACAGGGTTTTTACACACACGTGAACGACTCATTACAGTGACTTTCCTTTGGCTCTACTTACAATCTCATTCAAACTACACTTTAATGCAAGCATTATCTGCTTTGTTGGCTCTCTAGCTAACCTATACGGAGCATGCGCTCAAGATATTTTTTTAGCATCTCAAGCATGCTACTAAAATTGCTAATTATAATCGTTAAGTGTAACGAAAATAATCTCTACACAGATAGAACAAATGGCTCTTTATGGTGTTGGATACAAAAGTAGTATGCTGCAGCAACTAATTGTCCACACCTAGAGCATTGTGCAATTATGGCCAATAGTTTTATATTGCTCGTTTGTTACATTTGTGGAACAATCAGTGGCCTTACTTTTTACTGATTGCGCTTTTAAAAATGATTTGTGTGCTACTGAACATGGTGCTCTAGGAATCCTTTATTTTGTAATAGATTAATTTCCCCAGACAAATAATATAAATAAAAAAAAATGAAAAAAACATATAGCCAATGTACACTCTAACAAGACATGGGGGACTGGGCCTGCCTGACCTGCAGAAATACTTTCATGCGGCCCACCTCTCCAGATATCACTCTCACCAACCACATGCTATATGGATGGCTATGGAATCTTACTCCAGTCGTCCTGCGCAGATTTCACAGATCATGTGGCTTCCAATGAAGGACAGACCACTAATACTGTGTCCCACTCTCTCCCTAACATTGGCTATATGGGACAGGCTGTTTAGACTACACAAATTCAAGTCGCCTCACAATCCACTGGCACCATTATTAAACAATAAGGAGTTCACCTCGGGCCTCTCTCCTCAACAATTTGGTTGGTGGACAAATAAAGGGTTATTACGCATTGCCGATTTATGTGACCATAGGGGTATGCTTTCTGAACGTGCTCTGATAGAAAAATTTGATATGCCGCCCACAGAGAAGTATCGGTATGCCCAACTACACCATTATGTGCAGACTGTGGCCCGCAGGGGGGGACTTGGTGTCCCTGACTCCCATGGAGCAGCTATGTAGACAACACGATAAAATTAGGGGCCACTTATCGGCTATATATATAATACTAAGAGGTACCAAGAGGAAACTGAATTATATGATCCAATGGGAACAGGACCTTCAGGAAACTTTCGACCTAGATGACTGGCATGCACTCTTTGAGATGGCATATCGATCACTTATCAACACCTCGGTGACAGAGGCAAACTATAAGGTTTTGTTAAGGTGGTACATGGTCCCGACCAGATTGGCCACCTTTGTACCAGGGGCTACATCCCAATGTTTTCGGGGCTGTGGCCAGGTGAGGTCCACCTACCATATTTGGTGGTCATGCCCGAAGGTTAGAAGGTTCTGGATTAGAGTGTATAACTTTGTCTATTCCATCACGGGCTTGAACCTGAAGAAGTCGCCTAAGCAAGCCCTCTTGGGCGGCATGGTGGTGGAGGCCTCCAAGTTTCAGAAGAGACTTCTTACTTTTATATTTATATCTGCCAAGATTACCATAGCACGAAACTGGAGGTTTGCCGCCTTGCCGATTTCACAGCTCAAACATAAGATGTCACGGTTAATGATTAATGAGCGGTTGTCAGCATTGTCACAGAACAAGATGGGGTTATTCCACAGAATATGGGACCCATGGATTGCTTACCTAACTAATGAACCCAGGACACGTATTGAGTAATCGTATTTCAGCAGTACGGGTTTTACGATACGGGACCACGGCTCCTCCAACCCTTTTCCTCCCCCACTCTCCCCTGCCCTTCTCTCATCTCTACCCCCTCTTTTATTGGACTTTCCCCTCTTTTTCCTTTGCTCCCTACTCATCTCTTATTGAGCGGTGATAGTTGCACGGTCAGATACAATAATGGTTATCGATCATCGGCAGGTTAAGTCCTGTGTGGCAGAAAGTAATTGGTTATTGCCAGGGGGAGATCCCAGGCCCACCCTTGATATGAGGGGGGTGGGACCTTCCCGGGGTACGGAGGTGTTAATAGCATGGATCACCACTGTTTTTCTCCATGTTGGAATTATGATTCATAGTGGGAGCCGGACTAGTGTCTGCTGCCGACCCCGCTGGGTTGTTGTAGTGGACGCTGGACGGTATTGTAGAAATTGCAATGTTACCGACAGATTGTCTCAAGGAAATGACCGGTGAACAACTGATTTGTGCAATGTACTAGTTGTAAAAATGTACCGCATTGATGAGAATTTTGTTTGTTTTGTATTGTAAACCCTCAATAAAAAACGATTGAAACACAAAAACATATAGCCAAACCAAAATATGTATAAAAAAATAAAAGAAAATGAAATTGTCCCAGGATCATTATGGCTTTCCTTTTTAAAATGGAATGCAAAGGTTGCAAGCCAGGGGTAAACTCTGGAGGCCAAGCAGGAGGAGCTCAGGGAACATTACTCAGCACAACCCTATCTTTAATATTTTAACAAAAAAATGAGTATTATACCGAGTTTATGTGTTAAAAGTGATTTTAGTGTATTTTTTTTCTGAAAATATGTGTTTGATAATACGTATAAATATTGTGCTACATAAAAAAAAATGCGCCTGCCACTGTTTGATTCTACAGGATTTCTGTTTCAGAAAATACTGGATATACCTGTTTTAAGGGTTTCAAGTTGCTTATTTTTACTCGCTGTCAGCTTTTTTCTATCTGTTTGTAAAAATTTTATATAATTAGACTAATGACGTGCCATTTTTGGCACAAGAACAGATCCAGGTTAGTTAAAAGGGGTTTCTCCACTGCGCCGTTAAAATTTACCAGAGTCATCTCCATAATAAATTCTGAATTGACTCCAAAGCATTCTGCCAAAATACAGAAGTTTCACTGAATTCTCCTGTTTTCTGACAAAAATTTAGGACAGGGGTAGGCAACCTTAAATAGGTAAAGCTCTACCTGAACAACAAGGGAGAAGTCAAAGATCACCAGGCACAGTGTTGCCTCCTCACACCTGATTTAAACCTCTAATTGCCACACTACTATGTCGCAAACACGTGCATTGCATGGCAATCATGGGTTTGAAGTGATTGTAAAGGATCGTTTTTGTTTTAAATAACAAAAATCTCATAATTACCTCCACTGTGCAGCTCGTTTTGCACAGAGTGGTCCCGAAAATCCTCTTCTGGGGTCCCCCGGCGGCTCCTCCCTGCATCAGATAACCCCTTAGACGCGCTCTCCCAAGGGGGTTAGCTTGTGGGCGCTCTCCTGAGTCCAGCATTTGCATCCACAGATACGAATGCCTGACCCAGCCCAACCCCCCCGGCGACCACATCATTGAATTTGATTGACCCCGTGGAGAGAGGGACATCCTGTCCCCCCAAAGAGATGAAGGGGCTCAGGTAAGTAAGCTGGGGGGCTGGTGACTGGCAGATGTTTTTTCACCTTAATGCAGAGGATGCAAAAACACAAGGGTTTACAACCCCTTTAAATCCGGTCATGAGAAGGCAACATATCGCCTACTTACCACCTATCAGCAGACACTCGGATCACTTTTCAGAGGAGCAGTCCCTCTGCATTGCACCCTGTATAAATCTTTAGATTTGCAGATCAGCAAGCCCAGACCGAGATCTACCAGTCACCTATCTGCGATCCACTAGTGGATCACGATCTACAGGTTGCTGATCCCCGATTTAGGGGATATAAAAAATAAAAGTCTTAATTTTGTTTGACCTGGTTGTACAGCGAATTACTTTGTATATACAGTCAGGTCCATAAATATTGGGACATTGACACAATTCTAATCTTTTGGGCTCTATACAATACCACAATGGATTTGAAATTAAAACGAACAAGATGTGCTTGAACTGCAGACTTTCAGCTTTATTGTGAGGGTATTTTTAATCCAAATCAGGTGAATGGTGTAGGAATTACAACAGTTTGTATATGTGCCTCACACTTTTTAAGGGACCAAAAGTAATGGGACAGATTAACAATCATCCATCAATCTTTCACTTTTTAATACTTGGTTGCAAATCCTTTGCAGTCAATTACAGCCTGAAGTCTGGAATGCATAGACATCACCAGACACTGGGATTCATCCCTGGTGATGCTCTAACCGGGCCTCTACTACAACTGTCTTCAGTTCCTGCTTGTCCTTGGGGCATTTTCCCTTCAGTTTTGTCTTCAACAAGTGAAATGCATGCTCAATCAGATTCAGGACAGGTGATTGACTTGGCCATTGCATAACATTCCACTTCTTTCCTATAAAAAACTGTCCAAAGAGTTCTGAAGCATTTTGCTAAATGTGAGCAGATAATATTGCCTGAAACACTTCAGAATTCATCCTGCTGCTTTTGTCAGCAGTCACATCATCAATAAATATAAGAGAACCAGTTCCATTGGCAGCCATACATGCCCACGCCATGACACTACCACAACCATGCTTCACTGATGATATGGTGGTATGCTTTGGATCATGAGCAGTTCCTTTCCTTCTCCATATTCTTCTCTTCCCATCACTCTGGTACAAGTTGATCTTGGACTCATCTGTCCATAGAATGTTGTTCCAGAACTGTGAAGGCTTTTTTTAGATGCTGTTTGGCAAATTCTAACCTGGCCTTCCTGTTTTTGAGGCTCACCAATGGTTTACATCTTGTGGTGAACCCTCTGTATTCACTCTGGTAAAGTCTTCTCTTGATTGTTGACTTTGACACACATACACCTACCTCCTGGAGAGTGTTCTTGATCTGGTCAACTGTTGTGAAGGATGTTTTCTTCACCAGAGAAAGAATTCTTCGTCCACAATTGTTTTCTGTGGTCTTCCGGGTCTTTTGGTGTTGCTGAGCTCACAGGTGTGTTCTTTCTTTTTAAGGATGTTCCGAACAGTTGATTTGGCCACATCTAATATTTTTGTATGTTTCTGATGGGTTTGTTTTGTTTTTTCAGCCTATTGATGGCTTGTTTCACTGATAGTGACAGCTCTTTGGATCTCATATTGACAGTTGACAGCAACAGATTCCAAATGCAAATAGCACACTTTAAATTAACTCTGGACCTTTTATCTGCTCCTTGTAAATGTGATAATGAGGGAGTAACACACACGTTGGCCATGGAACAGCTGAGCAGCCAATTGTCCCATTACTTTTGGTCCCTTAAAAAGTGGGAGGCACATATACAAACTGTTGTAATTCCTACACCGTTCACCTGATTTGGATGTAAATACCCTCAAATTAAAGCTGAAAGTCTGCAGTTAAAGCACATATTGTTTGTCGATGTCCCAATATTTATGGACCTGACTGTAGCTCAAAACAGTATTCTGGTTTGTCCCCTAAAAGGTAAACCTGTTTGTGCTTTATAACGAAATAAAACCTGTGGGATGAATTAGAGCGGAGATTGCAAGCCAGGCCTTCTCCAATATATATGGACACAATCATAGTAAAAAAAAATACTTTGTTTCAACAAAGTATTGAGCAAAGGCTGTCAATACTTACAGCATCTAACAAAAGTGAATACACCCCTCAAATCTTGCTACAATGTAAAGTAGTGAGTGTACAGCTTGTATAACAGCTTATATAAGGTCTCCAACATCCACCAGCCCTGTGATGTCGTCATGGGGGAGTGGAAGAGGACTCCAGTAGCAACCTGTGAAGCTCTGGTGAACTCCATGCCCAAGAGGGTTAAAGTAGTGCTGAAAAATGATGGTGGCCACAAAAATAGACACTTTGGCCCCAGTTTGGACATTTCTACTTAGGGGTGTACTCACTTTTGTTGCCAGCGGTTTAAACATTAATGGCTGTGTGTTGAGTTATTTTGAGGGGACAGCAAATTTACACTGTTATACAAGCTGTACACTCACTACTTTACATTGTAGCAAAGTGTCATTTCTTCAGTGTTGTCACATGAAAAGACATAATAAAATATTTACAAAAATGTTAAGGGTGTACTAACATTTGTGAGATACTGTATGTACATGTGATTTTTTTTTTTTTTTTTTAATTTGCAAAGATTTCAAACAAACTTCTTTCACATTGTCATTATGGGGTATTGTTTGTAGAATTTTGAGGAAAATATTGAATTCAATCCATTTTGGAATAAGGCTGTAACATAACAAAATGTGGACAAAGTGAAGCAATGTGAATACTTTCCGGATGCACTGTACACCCATGATGCTGAGAGATGGGAAGACGCAAGCCCCGGATATATACATTTGTGATACTAAGTGACAGAAAACTAACACTGAAAGGAAACCTGTACTGGGAGAATATAAAAAATAATAATATAAAGGCTGCTACTGATGACCTACCCTTCTAAGATCACTAGTTGCAGGGCTACTATGCTTTGCAAAGCAACAAGAATGCTGATGATCAGACCTCACTATAATTTTGTAATCTACAAGTGTTCTGAGTACAGTGCATGTTTATTTGAAGAAACTCCAGGCAGAGACAGGATTTCAAAATCAGCACATTGTATGAAAAGGGCAGAGACCTCTTAAATTACACAATAGTATTAGATAACAGTGTGAACCTTATCACCGCTCTCCCTCTAGTGGTCTTTCCCAATATATCAGCTTTGGCAATACTTGGTATACATTTCATGAACACTCTGTAATGTAATGAATTGTAGGGTGATATTGTAAACTATGATATGCCTTCACAATTAGAAAAAGGTGTTGCTTTATCTTTACAAAAAATATTAATAATAAGTGCATAAAATGTATCAACATAATATAATTCATATAATCATGAAGTGCAAAAAGCTCTTTAAAGCCAATAAATAAATCAAAAAAAGTTCATGTAATTAACTGCAATTTAGTTCATTTTATTATGCAGAGAATAAAGTGCAAAGCCAATTAATGAAAAGGTGGTGTTCCACTCATGTATTCATATGAACATCTGTGCTGTAACTGGTCACCAAATACGTGCTCCACTCCCAAAGATAAGAGTTAGCTCCTTACCAGAAAGATAAAACCTTTGAAGGCCAAAAAGTGCCTTATTGACTGTAGCAGGTCACTCTATTAATTGACCATTTGGATACCCTCTCCTACTATCCTCAGTAAAACATGAAATGGCACAGTGTTGATCTTACAGATGTAAATGGAGCATGGTACACTAAAAAAGAGGGAAGGCAAAACCTCACTGCACAAAATTCCAGTACAAAAGCAGTTTATTCAAAAAGACTTACCGGTATACTCACAAAGACAGCAAAATTACAGGCATTAGGTATACACAGGGTCTGGCGCCCCAGTGGGTGTGCTGACGTCACCGATATTTCCTCCGCCCGGCGTACGTTTCGGCGTATGAGACATCGTCACTAGGGCAACTGGATTCCTCCACAATGCCTGTAGGAATTAACCAGAAAAAAAATGTTCTGGTCTCTGTATCTGACAGTGGTGGGCCATCAGTCAGCATCTCATGTTGACATTATCATCAGGATTGGCCTGCCTTTTGTATTGTCTCTTACGTCTGATAATTATAAATCTGTAAAAAAAAATCTTTAAAAAAAAGGCTAACATTTACTTTATGAAATTGGTTCTCTGGACTCCTTTAAAGTGGGGTTCCACCCTAAAGTGGAACTTCCGCTGATCGGAACCCTCCCCCCCTCCGGTGTCACAATTGGCACCTTTCAGGGGGGAGGGGGGGTGCAGATACCTGTCAAAGACAGGTATTTACACCCACTTCCGGGCATAGACTCCTGTGGGAGTCTATGCCTCTTCCTGTCCTACCGCGCTGTCTGCTGGGACACACACGGGTCCCAGAGACAGCGCGGACAATTCCTATTGCGCTGCACGACTCGCGCATGCGCAGTAGGGAACCGGGAAGTGAAGCCGATTCGCTTCACTTCCTGATTCCCTCACCTAGAATAGTGGCGGCAGCAGCCGAGAGCCGAGCGATCGATCGGCCTCGGCATCGCTGGACCCCGGGACAGGTGAGTGTCCATTTATTAAAAGTCAGCAGCTGTAGTATTTATAGCTGCTGGCTTTTAATATTTTTTTCCCCAGTACAGTCCCGCTTTAAGTTGTTACAGCATTGAGTGCTAGAACTTGGTCTGCCTTAGGGGAGTCGATGTCAGCAGAACTAGCCAATCAATGGCTTTGCCTGAACACTGGACCTCCTCAAATCTAGATCATGACAATTCAGAATAGGACAACATTTCTCTCCCAAAACTCCAGCAACTGATCTCCTCAGTTCCCAGACACTTACAGAGCTTTGTTAAAAAGAAGAGGGAATGCTACACTGTGGTAAACATGACTCTGTCCCAACTTTTTTGAGATGTGTTTCAAGTGTATCCTCTTCCAAGAACAGCTCCGCTGACAGCTTATGCTCTTCACCAATCTGCTTCAGCCTTGAAATATAGGCAGGCCCTCAACCTCCTCTTGTACAATGGAGGACCCCTGTTCCTGCATTGCACATGATGGTGTTGGCTGCCTTGTGATGAGTAGTGCCGTGCACACAGGAAATGTTGGATGTGAGCTTGTTGGCGGTAAGTCTGACCATGTGTATGCTCCACCGGACATTTGTTGTCGGACAAATGTGTGTTGTCAAACTTTCAGAATATGTGTACACAAGTCCGTCGGACAAAAGTCCAAAGTACAAACACGCATGCTCGGAAGCAGAAGCGATCGGTCTTGTAAACTAACGTTTGTAATGGAGAATTAACATTTGTGATGTGGCAAATTATGAAATCTCCAAATGCAGCGCACAATTCTCTTCTTTTTAATGGGATAATAATGAAGATGCTTTGCTGGTGATACTGATGGAGTTATTGCAAATTAATTTTTAAAGGCTATTTTTTTTCTAGTGATATCAAGAATAATATCATAGCCAAGTATTATTCTACACAAATGTTTTATTGTGCATTAAAAAAAGAAAACAAATAAAATTAGACATGCTATCTACCAATAGAGCTTAACCAAAAAGTGCATTCTATGCATCCAAAAATATAGAAAATATACCAAATCAAATCATTATTCAACCAAGAAATAATGTCAAAGCAATAACTCCAAGGCCAATAATAAATAACACGTTATCTCCTCCGATTCTGCAACTTGTCTGGTTGACGAGCGGCCATTCAGAAATTAACTGAAAAACGCAAAATGAAAAGTGTGAAATGAAAAGCGCAAACTGAAAAGCACAAATCAACACTCACCAAACACGAAATTAGCAGAAGGAGCCCAAAGTGTGGCACTAAAGAGCTGAAAAAAACACGTAGTACGTCTAGTACGTCACTACATTCGTAATTGTTGGTCAACATTTGTGTGACCGTGTGTATGCAAGACAAGTTTGAGCCAACACCCTTCGAACAGAAAGTCCAATCGTGTGTACGAGGCATAACAGTGGTTTTGGAGGACTGGTCATCCACCCTGCAATTGGCAGGAAAGAAGTCTGCGGAACCAAGAAATAAGGTTTCATGCCCTGTGTGAATGAGGTCTTCTTCTACTTTACAAAGCAACTGGACTAAACAAGTATTTTTTGGGGGCACACAACATTTATTTTTAAAGAATGACCAGAGTTCAGCTTTAAAACTAAGGTTTACTTGAAACTTGACTTTTCAGACCTCTAGGGTAGTGGTTCTCAACCTCAGTCCTCAAGTACCCCCAACAGGCGATGTTTTGGGAATTTCTCTTAGATAAAACAGCTACCCAAAATACCAAGCCATTGACTCTGATTTAAAGCACCTGTGCAAGATAAAGGAAAACCTGCAAACATGGCCTGTTGGGGGTACTTGAGGGCTGAGGTTGAAAACCACTGCTTTAGGGTAAGCACCACCAAATACTAAGCCATTGCCCATTGAGAGTGCCTCAGTGACTAGTAAGGGCAATCCTACAGAATGGCACCAACAACTATATAGTGTAAGGTCCTGGTGGAATGAATATAAATTGAATGTATTGTTTAGGCAAGCCCTCATACTACATAGATGTCGATAAAAACAAGAAACATATGCATGCATAGATTCAGACCTCCAGTCAGGTCCTATTTTTTATTTATTTTTTATCCACTTGCCGACCGCCGATGTACGTCCCTACTTTGGGAACGGATATCGTTGTTATGGCAGCAGCTAGCTTCCATAACCCCGGTATCCCCATGTTTGGCCGGCGGCCAGCTACAAGACAAAAGTGGTCTCTGCAGCGGATTCGCTGTGAGATTACTTTTATAGATGGCAGGAGAGGGCCCCCCCCCCCCATCTGGTGCCCTCCGCTGCTTTCTGGAGCAGTCAGCAGCGGCGGAGGCGATCGGTATGGAGACAAGTGAGGGGAAGATGGCCCCCACCCATCTCCATACCATAGAGACCCCAGATCTCATATTTAAGAGGTCCTGTCATGCTTTTTTCTATTACAAGGGATGTTTACATTCCCTGTAATAGGAATAAAAAAGTGACACAATTTTTTTTTTAAAGAGTGTAAAAATAAAAAGGTAAAATAAATACGATTTTTTTTTTTTAAACGCACCCCATCCCACCAAGCTCGCATGCAGAAGCGGTGTGACAGAAAGTATTGTAATGACCGCCATTTTATTCTCTAGGGTGTTAGAAAAAAAATGTATAATGTTTGGGGTTCTAAGTCATTTTCTAGCAAAAAAAAAAAAACCCTGTTTTTAGCTTGTAAACACTGAGTCTGAAACCCCCTGGCGGTATTCCCGAGTCTGGCTCGGGTGGAATTTTTATACCAAAGGCGGTAACCCCGAGCCAGACTCGGGATCGCATCGCTGGATCCAGGAGGACGCTTACTTACCTTCTCCCTTGGATCCAGCGATGTCCCCGTGCTGTACGAGCGGCTCGTCCTCCACTCGATTCATCACGGAGCCGATCTCCATTCCCTGCGAGCGTCAAATTGGCGCCAAATTAAAAAAGTGAAACACACAGTATACATAAAGTATAATGTAATCTTACAGATTACATTGCTGTATGTAATAATTTCACATCCCCTTTGTCCCTAGTGGTCTGCCCAGTGTGCTGCATGCAGTTTTTATATTATGAAAACTGTTCTTTATGCCTGGAAACTGGAGATTGTCCATAGCAACCAAAACTGTCACTTTACATCAAAAGTGGTTTTAGACCAGCTAGAAAACAGCGATAATAAATTGGAATCACTCGCAGAATTGAGCGATATCGATTTGTGGGGAGATCCGTCATCAAATACTGAAAAGTGATGACAGTGACAATTCTGCAACTGAGCAAATTTCAGTGTTTTTGATTTGATTACATTATTGAATAATTTTTATTATTGTTATATTATTATTTGGTACAATTATTTATAATTATTTATTATATTATAATTTATGATTTCATTTTTCAAACTTTATCATACCCGGGATGTCTGCTAGACTCTGGTTTGGACAGATTTAAGTGAGTTATTGCTAAGAATTACAAGACTACAATATAAAACGCCACATTTTCATACAAAATAATGGTACCGCTTTTAGCACCTAAAATCTGAAATAATCATACCGCCAGGGAGGTTAAAGAGGTGTCGCCATTAAAAAAAAAAAAAAATTTAAATTCAGCAGCTACAAATACTGCAGCTGCTGACTTTTAATAATCGGACACTTACCTGTCCCAGGGTCCAGCGATGCGGGGGATCGAAGCCCCGCTCATCTCCCCCTCTATTCAGCGGCGCCAGGATTGTAACTGTGGCCGCCCGGCTGTGGCTTCACAGCCGGGCACCCACTGCGCATGAGCGAGCGGCACGTCGCGATTGGCCGTGCAATCATCTGGGACCTGTCACATATCCCAGATGATTGGCAAGAGGGAGGGGGCAGAGCTGAGCCCTTCCTGCGCCGAGGGGGAAGTGATGTCACGAGCCCAGGCACTGAAGGAAGCAAACGACGAGGGACCCCCTAGCAACAGCCATTTAGAGGTGAATAAAAAAAAAATTCCAAGTGTTTATTTATTTTTTTAGGAACATTCATGACCTTTTTTTTTGGGTGCAACTCCACTTTAAGGCCTCATGCACACGAGACGCAGATGAAACCTCTGTCAAAAAAAAGCTGAAACGCGCGTTTAGAAACGCGCGTTTTGCCGCGTTTGCATGTCGCGTTTAGACGCGTTTAGACGCGTTTAGACGCGTTTGCGTTTAGACGCGTTTATAAAGATAACATCATGTAGACCCTCCCCAAGCTCTCAAAGCATTTTTTTTAACTATTTCTGCTATTTTGATCAGAGTGAGCAGCAGCAGCATAGAGAGCAGTTGTACACTTGCATTTGCCGTGTCACTTGCCACGGCACCTGCCACAAGTTGTGGATTGTCCACTTGCCACGTCACTTGCCACAAGTTGGGGATTGTCCACTTGCCACATCACCTGCCACGTCACCTGCCACAAATTGTGGATTGTCCACTTGCCACGTCACTTGCCACATCACCTGCCACGAGATGTGGATTGTCCACTTTCCACGTCATCTGCCATGCCACCTGCCACAAGCTGTGGATTGTCCACTTGCCACGTCACCAGCCACATCACCTGCCACAAGTTGTGGATTGTCTACTTGCCGCGTCACTTGCCACATCACCTGCCACGTCACTTGCCACATCACCTGCCACAAGTTGTGGATTGTTCACTTGCCACGTCACCTGCCACGTCACCTGCCACAAGTTGTGGATTGTCCACTTGCCACGTCACTTGCCACGTCACCTGCCACGTCACTTGCCACGTCACCTGCCACGTCACCTGCCACAAGTTTTGGATTGTCCACTTGCCATGTCACTTGCCACGTCAGCTGCCACGTCACTTGCCACGAGATGTGGATTGTCCACTTTCCACGTCATCTGCCATGCCACCTGCCACAAGCTGTGGATTGTCCACTTGACACGTCACCAGCCACATCACCTGCCACAAGTTGTGGATTGTCCACTTGCCACATGACTTGCCACATCACCTGCCACGTCACTTGCCACATCACCTGCCACAAGTTGTGGATTGTCTACTTGCCGCGTCACTTGCCACTTCACCTGTCACGTCACTTGCCACGTCACCTGCCACAAGTTGTGGATTGTTCACTTGCCACGTCACCTGCCACATCACCTGCCACAAGTTGTGGATTGTCCACTTGCCACGTCACTTGCCACAAGCTGTGGATTGTCCACTTGCCACATCACTTGCCACGTCACCTGCCACGTCACTTGCCACGTCACCTGCCACAAGTTTTGGATTGTCCACTTGCCACGTCAGCTGCCACGTCACTTGCCACATCACCTGCCACGTCACCTGCCACAAGTTGTGGATTGTCCACTTGCCACATCACCTGCCACGTCACTTGCCACAAGATGTGGATTGTCCACTTGTCACATCACCTGCCACATCACTTGCCACATAACCTGCCACAAGTTGTGGATTGTCCACTTGCCACGTCACTTGCCACAAGATGTGGATTGTCCACTTTCCACGTCACCTGCCATGCCATCTGCCACAAGTTGTGGATTGTCCACTTACCACGTCACCAGCCACATCACCTGCCACAAGTTGTGGATTGTCCACTTGCCACACCACTTTCCACGTCACCTGCCACGTCACCTGACACAAGATGTGGATTGTCCACTTGCCACGTCACCAGCCACATCACCTGCCACAAGTTGTGGATCGTCCACTTGCCACGTCCCTTGCCACGTCCCCTGCCACGTCACCTGCCACAAGTGGATTGTCCACTTGCCACGTCACTTGCCACGTCACCTGCCACAAGTTATGGATTGTCCACTTGCCACGTCACATGCCAGTCACCTGCCACAAGTTGTTGATTTTCCACTTGCCACGTCACCTGCCAAGTCACTTGCCGCGTCACCTGCCAGGTCACTTGCCACGTCACCTGCCACAAGTTGTCTATTGTCCACTTTCCACGTCACTTGCCACTTCACCTGCCACGTCACTTGCCACAAGTTGTGGATTGTCCACTTGCCACATCACTTGCCACCTGCCATGTCACTTGCCACAAGTTGTGGATTGTCCACTTGCCACGTCACTTGCCACAAGTTGTGGATTGTCCACTTGCAATTGCAATTGTTTAAAATATTTTTCTAATGGTTTTTCATCATTTGCAATCATTTTTGAGATTTTTAATGTAAAAAAAAAGGTCACCTTTAAAAACGCATATAAACGCAAACGCGGCTAAACGCGGTTGCCGCGTTCAGCCGCGTTTAGCCGCGTTTAGCCCTGTTTTGCGTCTGAAACGCAGAAATTTTTGTCTCTGAACGCATTTTTTTGCTTCTGGAAAAACGTGATTAAACGCAACTGCATATAAACGCAAAAAAACGAGACTGTGTGCATGGACACATAGGATAACATTGAATGAGTTCAGGTGCAGTTGAAAAAACTGTCCAACTGCATCTGAACGCGCGTTTAACTGCGTCTCGTGTGCATGAGGCCTAAGTGGTTAAAGTGAAACTAGTTTCAGAAAGGTACACAGGGGAGGGTTTTATGGCAGCCATGGTTATAATAGGCATCAGATGGTGTTTGCTGTTAGGCAGGACTTTTAAGCTTCTAAGTCTAAAATGTCTGACAGCTTCTGTTTTAACTATAATAATGCTTTTACGAGACATCAAAAAAAAATAAAAAAAAGTTATACCAGTGGAGTACTATACCCTAGCCTCCTGAACCGCACAGCTGTGAAGTCAGGACACATAATCCAAGCTGACAGCAGTAGATCTGTTCCCTGCGCCACACCTGCTGCCCCTTGACCCTTCACAACATCCCCTTTATACGTTTCCTATTCATTCCCCCTTTTCCAGCCTCACCAGACAGCTGATCCCCGACAACTGGCCACAAGTACACATTGTAACGCCACACGCTCAGCTATTCAGTGAACACAACTGGTATGTGCTGCAGGACTGGGTACGCAATGGCTGAATTTCTGCAGGAAAAATGACTTCAACAAGAAAGTGAAACTGTGGGCAAAATAATATATGATGCAGTCATTGGAAATAACATCTGGTCAGATGTAAGGCTTTGGTTAATGATAGTTAAGTCCCAGCCCACGCACTATAAAGGCTGCTCTTCCAGCAGCCCTATGTAAATGTGTTGGTATTTAGAGGGAATGAGGGACAGCTGACTGTCGGTTTTAGGGAGTGACAGTTTGCTACTACAGATCTATATAGTCCTGCTATATACAGTATTCAATTCTGTTTTGCCACTGATAAGTTGAAGTGAAATGTGGGTCTGGGGAGAGTAGAGTGTAAGCTCACCTGCATACATGGTCATTTGTTGAGACCCAACAGTTCTTTTAATTTTTTTTTGTACGTGTCAGTTGCTGATTTTTTTTTTTTGAGGGGATATGTCAGTTTTATTTTTACTTTTCACTCATGTACTTTTTAAGTTTATAAAAAAAAGGGAGAGCTATTTTGTTTTAGTGTTGGCGCTGGATTTCTATTTATTTAAATTTTTTGGTCCTTGAGCTTTTTTTATGTGTTTTTATTTTATTAGGGTCTTTCAAATTTGTTTACGGGATCAAGAGCAGCTGTGTGAAGATGCCCTTGTATGCAAAGGAGCTCTGCATACTATTGTTGTGAATTTTAGTCCTCTAAAGCAGTGTCTCTCAACTTTTTTTTAAAATTCTGCACAATTTGACCGCGGGCCCCTTTGGTGTAGCAAAAAATGTAGAAAGTCCCAGTGCTAGGTGTCCTCATGGCTACTGCTCCCAGTACCATCTCTTCAGGGACTGGCAGCTCTCCTGGCTGCAGTTGCTTCTCTCCACTGCCTGTGCCCCAAAAGTCCACTCCACTGGCTCTGCACCCATCCCAGACTGCAATCTTCCAGTCCTCTCATGACTGTGTCTCACTCACCAGCCCTCTTGGCTGTGACCTGTTTGCCAATTTTTTTAAGTACCCCAAAGCATCTAGGCCCCATGTTGATGAGGACAAGGGCCTCTTCCCGACAACCCTGGCTGGTGGTTGGCAGGGTCTGCAGGCAGGTGGCTTATGTGAATGAGTATCGGCTACATTGTACCCTTACCTCACCAAAAAAGCAGTGACAAGTTACAAAAACAAGACCCAGCTTTTGACAATTCCTTTATTTGTAAAATGGTCACACCCATTACCTATATACCGTAGGACGCACCGGACAGCGGGGAACATAACAACGGAGGAAGGCAGCTTCGCAACAAGAACCCTTTTTAGTTTTTCAGTGGGTAACTGGGGGTGGCAAGGAAGAAGGCAGCGGCCAGGAGGAAGTGGACAACACCACGAGATGACAGCAAGGGGAGAAAACAGCAAGAAGAGGGCACTGGGAGCGATGATGGCTATTGTATTAATAAAGGAATAGTAAAAAACTGGCTCTTTTTTTTTCACAGTTTTTTTGTAAATGGGTAGGGGTACGATGTACCGGATACTCATTCCCATAGGGTGGGGGGGTCGGGATCTGGGGGTCCCCTTGTTAAAGGGGGCTTCCCGATTCCGATAAGCACCCTGCCCACAGACCCCAACAACCACCAGGTAGGGTTATTGGGAAGAGGCCCTTATCCTTAATATGGGTCAAGGTGTTTTGGGGGAGCGCAGAGCCCCCCATGCCCCAAAGCACCCATCCCCCCATGTTGAAAGCAGACAGTACGGTATGGTTCAGGAGGGGGGCCGCTTGCTTGTCCCCTACCTTTCTTGACCTGCCGGACGACATGCTTGGATAAGGGTCTGGCATGGATTTTGAGGGGGGGCCCTGGTGGTTTTTTTTGGCATGGTCCCCTTCGAATCCATACTAGGTACGAAGGGCATGGTATGGAGCTGGGGGGAACCCCTCATCATTTTTTTCGCGAATGTTTGTGCCGGTAAATTTAATTTAATTTTTTGACATGCTAGCGGGCAGTTTTAAACGAAAAAGGGTTGAAACCGCCCGCAAAGCGGTGCTTTCCCATTGTTTTCAATGGGCAGGGGCGTTTTAGGAGAGGTGTAGACTCCTACAGCACTGCAAAGATGCGGCTTGCAGCACTTTTTTTTTTGTCCTGCAAGCGCACCGATCCAGTGCGAAAGCCCTCAGGCTTTCACACTGGAGAGACAGGAGAGGCTCTTTACAGACGCTGTAGAGCCTGAGTGTGAAAGTAGCTTAAGTGAGACAGGAGACAGTATAAGAAGTGACATGATCAACCTTTCTTGTCTCAACCAGTCTGCTGCAGAAGAATACACTTGATAAAAGGGAAAACAATAATAAATAAATAATGATGTAGTTGCAATTTGATACCATAGCTGGGACAATACATCTAACTAAACTTTAAAGTGGTTGTAAACCCTTACAAACCACTTTGACCTACAGGTAAGCCTACATTAAGGCTTACCTGTAGGTCCAAGAAATATCTCCTAAACCTATACGGTTAAGGAGATATTTACAAAAAGACAGCCACCGCTGTCTACGGCGCATGCGCCCACTTCATCCATTCTGCTTTGTTGTGAGGCTGGCATCCAGCAGTGCAATGACTGTACCATGGTCCCCACACAATTTTCAATTCATAGGCCATTCAGCTAGTTTAAACATAAAGGTGAGTGTACACAACCTGATTCTCCAAATGCCACATAGCACTGTGGACATCTTACCGTTACTTTTATATACATTTTAAGTCATACCAGTTGCACTGCATGCACCGTAGACCGTGGCGCGCAGGCGCACTGGGCAGGCCGCAGCAATATGCAGCTCGTGTCGGGTCCCGTGCGCATGCATGGGAGTGACGTCATCGCGGCTCCAGCAAATCACCGCGCCGGAGCAGCGAGACCCGGAATTCACTCCACGATACATGGCAGTGGCGAACATGAAGACGGAGGACCTATTCGTTCTCAGGTAAGTTATTTATAATGAGCTAGTATGCTATGCATACTAGCTCATTATGCCTTTGCCTTGCAGGTTGCATTTTTTTTTAAGTGCCTTTACTTCCTCTTTAATGCCAGTTGCATTAACATATTTCCCATTGTGTGGGTTGCTAAGTATTTTATTGTTTCCATTTCACTCATTCTATAGTGCCTTTCTAAGAGTAATCTAATTTGTATTGAATTTTGTAATAAATAATGTTTCTTGAGTTGTATCACTTATATAAATTGCTTCTCCATTGTTAGGGAACTTATAGGCCCCTTTCACACATACTGTTGGTTTTTCAGGCGGACCTGAGCAGAGGCTCCATTCACCTCTATGGAGCGACGTATGTCAGCGGTGACATGTCCACTGACATCCGATCTGTTAAATCCAGACAGATAGAAACCCTATTTTCCATCCATCTGGCGGATCGAATCGTATGAAAACGGACAGACGGGTCCGTTTTCATCGCATAGAGAAGAGCGGAGCTCTGACAGTTCCGTCTCAGCAGAGTGAGCGGAAATAGACCTGTCATCCGCCGGCTCAGTGGATTAATACCTGCTAAGCAAGCGGAGTCCATCAAAAAAAAGGACATTATATGTGAAAGAGCCCTTAAGGCTGCATTCACACCTGAGCGTTTTCTTTTCAGGCAGAAATTTGTGCGATTTTACCCGTGTTTTTTGCCACGATTTTGTACAAGTCAAAAAGTCACCAATGTAAAAAGCCAAAAAACACCTGTAATCTGCCTAAAAAGAAGCTCATGTACTTTTCTGAGCTTTAGGGGACAAAACGCTCAGATGTGAACAGGTGCCATTGAAATTAATGAGATTTTGCTTGTTGAGCGTTTTACAAGCTGAAAACGCTAAGGTGTGAATGCAGCCTCTTTGATAATCAATAAGTCTTTTCCTAAAGAAAAAAAAAATGTTAAAGTGGACTCACAGTGGGCATTCAGAAGCTTTTCTTTTGCCCACACCCACTACTTCATCCATTCCGCTTTGTTGTGAGGCTGGCACCCAGCAGTGCAATGACTGTACCATGGTCCCCACACAATTTTCAATTCATAGGCCATTCAGCTAGTTTAAACATAAAGGTGAGTGTACACAACCTGATTCTCCAAATGCCACATAGCACTGTGGACATCTTACCCTTACTTTTATATACGTTTTAAGTCATACCAGATACACTTCTGACTGCATTTTTCTCTACACTGAAATTGGCATTACTGTGGTAAATATCGGTTTGTACCCCAGACTAAGGATGGGCTCGGGCGTGTTCGCACACTCCACGTGTAGAGCCCAGCAGGAAGTCGGCACGGCGCTGCGCTAATAACAGGCAGCAAGACATTTTCCTGACGTGCGGCTGCAGAGATTGGGAAATGCCTGTGATTAGTGCAGCGCTGTGCCGACTTCATGCTGGGCTCTGCACGTGGAGTGTACGAACATGCCCGAGCCGTCCCTACCCCAGACTAATTTTGCTATAATGTCTGGTAGAAACAAATTAGTGGCCTGCACCTTTTCTTATATGGAATTCTATTATAAAATAACTTGCACGAGTCACATATTAGTCTGGATATTTGATAACAAGGACAGACTGTGGCTCTCTTTAGAAGTTCCTATCCTCTCCCATGCTGCTTCCCTCAAAAAGACCACATTCTTCCACTCCTCCATATTACATCCTCTCCCCAGTGAAAATATAGAACTTCATTCTCAGTCAACATTGGTTAATTTTAATTAATATTTTTTTTCTATGCCTAAGCAAATGTCATACATCCCAGGAGACTTCAGGAGGGGAAGTGGGAAGGAGGGGTTTTCTCAGCTAAGTACACCCACCTGCATGACTGAGCCAAGGGCTGGAAGTAAATGCTACATCATCTACTCTTATTCAAGATCGTCATGGCCAGAAATGCTAGGGGGGTGTTTTTCAAAGTGATTTCTCAGCAAAATAAGCATGGAGACGTGGACGAATGTGTGAGCTTGCTTTGAATATTAAAAAGGAATTAAACAGTGTTTTCAGTTTGTGGTGCTCAGATGCAGTATAGTTCTACTTTAACTAAACAAAAAAAACTTTATTTACACATTGCTCCCTACCAACTCCTTTAATTGTAAACCCAATGATTCCCCCCCGACTGGATATGCTCATACTTCCTTATCAGAACCTGGGGCGCTTTGTCTCCTATCACTACTTGCCTGGAGTTTGCATATTCTCCCTGTGCACACATCGGTTTCCTCCAGGTTCTCCAGTTTCCTCCAACACTCCCAAGACATGGCGATAGGTTAATTGGATCCTGTCTAAACTGGCCGTAGTGCATAAATATGAGTTAGGGACCTTAGATTGTAAGCTCCTTGAGGACAGGGACTGATGTGAACATACAATAGATATGTAAAGGACTGCATAAGTACCTATAGTAAATAAATAAATCAATGCAATGCACAAAAACTAACCACGGCTATTCACCAATTTTACCTCAAACCCACTCCCCCTTCTGGGGTGCTGGCTGTGATACCAAAAGCCTTGGGCTGTAGCTTCTTGGAGGATGTAGAAAAAGCATCCATTCTAACACAAGATCAGTGTAGCATCCGCGGCCTAGGAAGAGTTATAAAATCTTAACATGCTGGTAGCAATGCCCTTAGGCTAGATTCACAGCTAGGCAGTTTTAGTGCTTTTTGCATTTTGCACTACAGTCCATTTAACATGGTTTCCTATAGAACACATTCTATAGTGCAAAATGCAAAAAGCACAGGTGTAAATCCAGCCTTACAATACATCAGATCTTCCCCTCCACTTTGAAGGCCTGCTGGAGATGTGGGAGGGAGAGACGTACCATTCTGCAGCTGTGGTGGAGATTGCCCTCAATATATAACTTTATGACACTGTCATGGGCACACAAATGCTGGCATTTCCCCACAATCAACCTGATAGCTATATGGACTGACCCCATTGCTGCAGCTAAAAGCCTGCTTTTTTTTTTACCCCCCTCCTGGATACCAGGAACATAATTTCAAACACTTTGAAATTTAACCTCCATACCAATGAGAAAAGAGTGAATCTGAACCTCATCCCCAACCCAAATATCCAACACCCTTCCTCAGCCATTGTCACATACCCATTCTTGACTTTTTACTCCCCAATATTCCTCTATCCTTCCATCCCCATGACTACACAATGGTAACAGTAGACCTATTAAATGAACCCATTGACAATATTTCCAGGCCTACTCAAACATTAATTTATTATATGTTCCTGTGGCTTAAATTGCAATTGCAAAGGCATGGAAGAGTCCAGCAATAGATTTATCTTTTATGAAACATAAGCGGATGCTTAGGCCACTTTTAGGAAAGTTTTTCACAGCTTAAAAACGCCTCTATACACAGTGTTAAGCCTCGTGCGGCATTTCCCTGTCTCCATTCGAAAGCAATGGTTCCCTATGGTAGCCCATTGATATGAATAGAAGTCGGATCAAGATGATCCGGGTGTGTGCTGAGAATCTTGAAGGAGAAAATATTACATGAGGCCCCCCCCCCCCAAGATCCATACCAGACCCTTATCCAAGCTCACTTGTCTCCCCCCCCTTCCTAACCTGCCAGGCTGCAAGCTTGGATAAGGGTCTGGTATGGATCTTGGCAGGGTTCCCCTTCAAGATTCTCAGCACACAAGTTCAAGCATCTTGATGCAACCTCTATTCAAATCAATGGGCCCCCATAGGGAACCACTGAATTTGAATAGAGACAGAGAAACGCAGCTGAAAGCTAGCGTGGTTAAATGCAAAATGCGGATAAAAACGCATCTTTAACACCGTTTTTTTTTCTGGCATCGGTACTAGCTTTACAGAGCGTTTTTTTAAACACCCATGGGCATGAGGCCTTAAAGTGATTCTAAAGGCAGGTTTTTTCATCTTCATTCATTATGCACGAAGATAAAAAAAACCTTCATTGTGCAGCAGCCCCCCTAATATTTACCTGAGCCTCATCAATATGCACGAGTGCCTTGGCCGTCCGGGACTCTCCCTGCTGATTGACTGAGACACAGCAGCAGTGCCTATGGCTTCCGCTGCTGTCAAAGTCATTAAGCCAATGAGGAGAGGGAGGGGGCCGAACCGCAGCTCTGTTATCTGCATGGACACAAAGAGCTGTGGTTTGGCTCAGTTGCCCCCATAGTAAGTTGCTTGCTGAGGGGGCACTTGACAGGAGGGCCAGGAGCACCAGCGAGGGATCCAAGAAGAAGAGGATCTGGGCTGCTCTGTGCAAAACCACTGCACAGAGCAGGTAAGGAGAATGTTTTTTTTTTTTTTCTTTAAACATAAGAGACTTTAGTATCACTTTATTGAAAAAATGGTTAATGTACTGAAGGATACACAAAGTCTGAGAGAGTGTGGAATCCTTAGATAATTTACATACAATCTTCTCCCTGAAAACATAAGGTGAGGTGGCACTAGAGATGGACACCCAGAAAGGTAATCTCCTTCTCTTTACCCCCTTTTCTCCGACTGTCACTGTAACCCTCTTTATTGCACCCAATTACTACAGTTGTCAGAGCACATATATGCAATTTGTATCTCTATGACGTGAAAAAGCTTGATCTTTTTCTCTTTGCTTAATATTATGGAATTCAACCATACTTCTTTAATGTCACATACTGCATAGAATTTTATTCTCCCTTAGATACAGTATTATGTATATTGGATTGTACACTGCTAGAGAGAACAAAGTTTTGGAAAAAGTTATTTTGTTCACAATATGCTTAAATGCCGTTGGGTACTTTTTAAGGCTACTCTAAGGCTGTGTTCACACACTAGTGCATATTGGATGCAGTTTTACCGTATCCAATTTGCATGACAGGAAACTGACCGGTGTGCAGTGGAGCCTGTTCACATATCTCAATGGCAGCCATAGAGAGCATTGCACAGGGGTCCTGTGCGTCTTTGGCACCATTTCAGGTCTGAATTCAATAAAAAGTCGGGCCCAATTCCTCCCTGAAATGGAGAATAGGGATGCACCAGACACCTGCTGTGTGCCACATCCACTCTAAGTGTGAACCCAATCTTAATGTTTTGTAACATTTGTTTTATGGAAAAATAAAAGTTTAATGTGCATAGTCTAGGCCAGACTTGCAACCAGGGTGCCCTCAGGTTTCTTCAGGGGGGAGCTCTGAAAAAAATGCCAAAAACGTGCCCAAAATTTGTAATCAAGCCTGCTTTTGAGTTACACAAAGCCACAGGCTATCAGTGTACACCAGAGATATGCAATTAGCGGACCTCCAGCTGTTGCAAAACTACAAGTCCCATCATGCCTCTGGAGTGTCATGCTTGTGGCTGTCAGTCTTGCTATTCCTCATGGGACTTGTAGTTCTGCAACAGCTGGAGGTCCACGAATTGCATATCCCTAGTGTACACCATTACAACCTTCCATGCACTGGCATTCTAACAACCAACGACATCATCAGTTGATAAGGGGAATGTCAGGTGCCTGCATAGTATCCTTGTTTGCACCTCTCCATCAGCACTAAGGTCACAGCTGAGTAAGGGAAAAGAGAAACATTGGCAAACTATTCAGTACCATATAATGGTGTATTTGCCTTGGAAGCATAAATCACATCCAACACATGTCCTACAGTTGTGGATGTTGCACGTTATGAAAAACGTTTTGCCTTTTACATTTTCTAATGGGGTTCCTTGAGATTGTGCATAATTTTAAAGGGTGCCTTGACTGAAAAAAATGTTGCGAAAAACTGACCTAGGCTTAATTTAAAGGATACCTTTGGCATTAGAAACTAATTGCATCCACAGGAGACCCTTTTTTTGGGGGGGGGGGGGGGGGGGGGGGGTGTTAAAGCCAACTGCTCATGCTTACATTAAAGAGTTGGAAACCATCATTGGGTAGCTGTTTCTAGTCACAATTCCATTGCTAACCTTTCTATTACATTATCACCATTCATACACAAAAGGATGGTAAAAGCTGCATTATCCATAGACTTGGCTCTGTTCTTCAGAATCTTCACGCTACCAAGAGCTTATGGTGTAGCTTGCCAAATAGGTAGGTAGGTAGGTGTATATATAAAACAAAATATATAAAAAAAAAACAGAAAAAGCAAAACAAAACCCAAGCTTGTTTTCTTTTGTAACTTTCACTCCCCATAAGAGGATAACAGCAACAAACACATGGGGGGGGGGGGGATCTCAAGTCTCTTAAAATAGGTGTCGATAAAAGCTAAAACAAATAAGGTCACAAATTTTGTATGTAGCAAATAAACAAGAAACCGGTTATAAATAAAATTCGGTCTAATTTGCAAATTTACATTCCAAGACACATCACATACACTCTCGTATATTCATAAGACACTGAAGACTGAAAACTCCAAGCAGGCAAACCTTAGGCCCCTGCTCACACTAGTGCGATGGGGGTGCATCTGCCATGCTCAACAATGGAAATCACATGCTCTATGGTGCGTGTTCAGATCAATGCCACATGGTGCAGTACAATTTTTAAAAAGGTGCTTTTGGTGATTATCTGGTGAAATTTTTATCAACAGTAGTGGGTGAAAACATACGTATGTGTTTTCAGTACAGTTTTGTGATAAATCTTGTTCTCTGAACAAAAATGATGTTATAGCAGATGCAGGATTTTTGGGCAGCACTAGTGTGAACTTAAGCATATTATGTAAAAACAACCGCTTACAATTCTAAAAAAAAATTTTGGTTCCGTCCTAAGGGGGAGGGGATAGAAACAACACACACCACTTTCTGTATTCACTACAGAATCTTCATCTTCAGGACACACCTTTTAACTAACCAATTAGTATGTGCAACTGACATAACCATTCAAACATGTATAAATTAAATTAGAAAAATAACTTGTAAGAATGAACCCGCTATAAAAAAAAATAGTATCCAGTTTTCTCAAAATGTACAGTATCTCATCGCATTCCAAGTATTTGCCGGCTTTTTAGCTGATAGTTCTTCTCCAGTTCACAGAGGGCCTGGGCACGCACATTGGCAGCTTGCAGCCGCTGCTTTAACTCTGTACACTTGTCCTGGGTTCTGGGAGGTTTGCCCCCACTACGGTTTTCTTTACTTTCAGTGCCAAAGGGGGCATTTTTCTTACTTCTTATGGAAGATACAAGATCTGAAAAAGCAAGGAAGAAGTAATGATGAAGTTTAAATATATATACAGTTTTAGCTAAAATACAGGTCAGTAAAACAAAACCGGGATTACCTCATGCAGTTCAGATTTTCCCATTTATGAAGATTTTTATTTTTTTTAAAGTTTATGTACAGCCAAATGTTTTGCTTCAGTTGTGGAAAGGTTAGAACCACTGGCAAAATTTGGCATTGTGTCCCCCTCTTAAGTTGTCCTGGCGACTATTGGCAACAAAGAGTTAAAAGTTTTAAAAGGGGAACACCCTTCACTTTGTAGAGATTGCCTTTAAGTTTCTATAGCAACACCAGGACAGGGGGTGAAAGGAAATCTTCCAAAGATGATACAACCAGTCCCCAATGCCATCAAAAACAGTTCTCTATACATACACTTTATTATTTGAATGGGTGGGGGTTGCACATGGAGTCTGTCTGTTTCAGGTCCGAACTCAGCCCAAAATTAGATCTGAAAACCGATGAACAGGAGCGAACCGGACCCCCGCTGTGGGCCACTCAGAACGGCAGTGTGAACCTAGGCCTCAAACTTAATGAAGAGAGTGATTTTTTTTTTTTTTTACTAGCTACTGCAGTTCACCCCTACGTGTGTGGCCACTCTTGATCTGTAAAAAGACCCACCAAGCAATAGCTTGCAATCCATTCAAAATAGAAGTCTGACACCTTTCGCCTTTTCAGTCAGGGTCAAGGCTCTCTCCCCTTTTCTAGTCACACTCCTTGGTCAGTTTCTAGTGGCTTAGTGCATGACTGCAATAGCAGCCAGAATTTGAAAAATTCTTTCGATTGAAGCCCAGCGTTAAAATATCTTCAAAAGCAAACATTTACAAAAAAATTTTTTTACTGCTATGATGGTGTGCAGAAGGTTAAGAACATTTGTCTTTTTTTGTGCAATCAGTAACCAAATGTCAGGATAACACCAAGCCATAAAAACCTACCCTACAACATTAACAGTGTTCCTGGTTGGCATGCTAACTACTACTTGAACCCAAACCAATAATTCAAGACAAAAAAAAGTTCAGTCTTCCTACTTGTTCTGGATTAGTAAATTAGTGGCAACATCAGAAAGGGGGTGGGGGAGGGGGGGGGTGTATATAATGCTCGGTTTTAGTCCAGAAAAGCCATGGTTTAATGCAAGACAGAACAGCTATAACTTTGTTAATTACTTTAGCCCAGCATAAATGTCATAAAATAAACCAAATAAAAAAGTCATTTATTAATATACACAATCTGAACCATTAAATAATAAAAATAAAAAAAATCATGATATACAGTTATAAAAACATTGTTACTAGTAGTTCTGCCAATCTGATAAAGCTTCCAGAGGCTTCCTGTTGGCTCTCGTACCTATCCCATTTTCGTTAGCAGCTCCATAGATACGCTGCTCTTTCAGCAAGTTAAAGTTCTTCATCAAGTTTTCAGCCCTGTAGAGATGGAAAGAGTAGTGTCAAAATTCATTACACTGCTGTCATGTCTATCAATTTTTTGGCAACTTGCATTGACATGTTGGAGATTTCCCTTCACTTGTTGCACCATAGGCATAACAGTGCCATTGAAAATTTATCAGCCCCACCCCCCAAATCTCTTATTGCTTTTAAAATTTGAAAAAAAAAATAATGATAAAATGTTAGTGGGCATAAATCTTAACCTCAGCCAACATTGCTAAAACCTTCAGCAGTGATGTGGCTAAACCCAACCACAATGCTGCTCCCAGAATTACAGACAACATACTCTACCTCTAGTATATAACAAACATACAGCACCTTACCGGTTCCACTTCAAGTCACCTTATTAAATCTACACAAGGTTTAGGTTTTACAAATTTTAGCACATAAACCTACCTTGAAAGTTTATCTTCTGCTAGCCTCTCCCGTACACACAACTCTCTTTCTCGTTCTGAAAGAAATGAAAATTATGAGAGAGCCGTTTTGATTACATAGAAAGAGTATGTCAACTATATGCTTACACATTTTATGTGCTTATATACTCAACATTAGGATTTCTTATGCAGTTTCTTTAATTTTGCTTCTGTCAAATGGTGAGCGTTTGAAAAGGTTTTCAGAGTACCCAAGATGGACTGGAAGTTGGGGGGTCACTGTACTGCAAAATGATTGACTGGCAGCTCATTCCAGGGCAGATCCAGTATCTATCTCTGTTATAGAGAGGGACTACCAAAGTATTACTGGTTGCCAAGGCTGATCAGTAAAGTGAAAAAAGGAAGAGGCTCTAGGGGCATGGCAAGGCTGACAAAAAAAAAAAAAAAAAAAAAAATGTGAAAACGGAAGAGAAGAAAAATGCAACAAGTAGGAAATAAAATGATATGATATGGTGCAGTGAAGAGTTAGGAAATTCCATTCAGGGTTATAGCTAGGAGAAGATTCAGACTATATCCTTCCAACTCTAGAAGCAATGGCTGAGGCACAAAATCCAAATTGAAATTTACAGCAATTAAAATTAATTTTATTTTTTTTAGTACTCTGCAATTGCCTAGGAAACAGGACACCATGTGCCTCTCCTATACAGTGACTGGCAAAAGTATTCATACACCTTGAAATTTTCCACACTGTCATGTTACAACCAAAAGCTTAGAAGTATTTTATTGAGATTTTATGCGATAGGCCAAAGTAGCACCACATAAGTGTGAAGTGGAAGGAAATATAAAATATCTGAAAAAGCGTGGCGTGCATTTGTATTCAGTCCCCTTTACTCTGATACCCCTAACTAAAATCTAGTGGAACCAATTGCCTTCAGAAGTCACCTATTTGTTAAATAGAGTCCACCTGTGTGTACTTTAATCTCAGTATAAATACAGCTGTTCTATGAAGCACTGAAGCGATTGTAAAATCTCTTTTTTAAATTAAACATCCGGGCTGTTCCGTTTTGCACTGAGCAGCCCAGATCCTCCTCTTCTCGAGTCCCTCTTTGCTGCCCCTGGCCCCTCCCATTGCGCCATAGCACTGTGTTTCTATTCAGACACGGAACCCTGACCTGGCCCCCCTCTCCCGACTGTCGCTGGAGCAAATGGCACCACTTATTATAATAATTGGGGGGGGGGGGGGGGAGGGTGCTGTGGAGGCTGCTACACACAAAAAAGTTTTTCTTATCTTAATGCATTAAGATAAAAAAACTTCTGGCTTTACAACCTCTTTCAGAGGTTCCGAGCATTGATCTCACAGAGCACGGTTCAATCCATCAACTGAAAATGGAAAGAGTATGGTACAACTGCAAACCTACCAAGACATGGCCATCCATCTAAACTGACAGGCCAGGAAAGGAGAGCATTAGTCAGAGAAGCAGCCATGAGGCCCATGGTAACTCTGGAGGAGCTACAGAGAGCCACAGCTCAGGTGAAAGAAACTGTTCACAGGACAACTATTAGTCGTGCACTCCACAAATCTGGCCTTTATGGAAGAGTGGCAAGAAGAAAGCCATAAGTCCCGTTTGCAAGAAGCCATGTGGGGGACACAGCAAACATTTGGAAGAAGGTGCTCTGGTCAAATGAGACAAAAACCTTTACTTTTTTGGCCTAAAAGAAAAAAAACGCTGTGTGTGGTGGAAAACAAAACACTGCACATAACCCTAAACACACCATCCTCATCGTGAAACATGGTGGTGGCAGAATCATGTTGTAGGGATGCTTTTCTTCAGCAGGGATGGGGGAGCTGGTCAGAGTTGATGGGAAGATGGAAGAATCAAATACAGGGCAATCTTAGAAGAAAACCTGTTAGAGTCTTCAATGGAATGGTTTAGATCAAAAGCATATTCACTTGTTAGAATGGCCCAGGCAAAATCTAGACCTAAATCCAACTGAGAATCTGTGGCACTGGCAAAACTTTAAAATTGCTGTTCACAGATGCCCACCATCCAATCTTGAGCTTGAGCTATTTTACAAATAATGCAAAAAAAATTCACTCTAGATGTGCAAAGCTGGTAGAGACGTGCCCAAAAAGACTTGCAGCGAAAGGTGGTTCTACAAAGTATTGACTGAATACAAATGCATGCCACACTTTTCAGATATTTGTAAAAAAAAAAAAATAAAAAAAAATAATTGAAAACCATTTATCGTTTTCCTTCCACTTCACAATTATGCGCCACTTTGTGTTGGTCTATCACATAAAATTCCAATAAAATCCATTTACGTTTTTGGTTGCAACATGACAAAATGTGGGAAATTTCAAGGGGTATGAATATTTTTTCAAGCCACTGTATGTAAAGTCCACACTCTTCTATAAACTGACAGCAAGTCCCTCAGGTTCACACAACTTAAGGCACAAGGGGACAAACACAAAACCAATAAGTTTTCTTTTTCAGGGACCATGAACTTACGCTCAAGTCGGTCCTCTCTCTCCTTCAAAGCCTTTTCCCGTGCCACCAATTGCTGTTCCTTTAGCCTGAGCTCAGACAATGTGGGGTCTGGATGGTGCGCCTGCTCCTGTTCTGCAGATTTCCTGACTCTTCTTTCTGATATTCTGTTTTGTTCTTCCACCACAATGGGCGATACCAGAGGTGTTTGCAGAACCTCTTCAATGGAAGGTCTTAAATAGTCCTGACAAACCAAATCACCATGTGAAACTTCTAAAAGCTGTCTCCAAGAGCATATGCAAAACTTAAGACCTAAAAGCAAGCATCAACAAATAATCTGGTACAAATGAAAGACTCTGCAGGTCTTTAACCACCTGGCGATTGGGTCACACCGATATATACGTCAGCAAAGTGGCATGGGTGCGCAAAATCACGTACCCATACGTTACTCAGTCATTGGGAGCGTGCTCGCAGACTCAGTGTTCACTCTTTTTTGTTTATAGTGCAAAAAATAAAAACCCAGAGGTGATCGAATACCACCAAAAGAAAGCTCTATTTGTGGAGAGAAAAAATAAAAAAATAAATAAAACACGACGTCTATTTTGTTTGGGTACAATGTCGCACGACTGCGCAATTGTCAGTTAAAGCGACGCAGTGCCGTATCGCAAAAAAAGCCTTGGTTAGGAAGGGGGTAAATCCTTCCAGGTCTGAAATGGTTAAACTAAGCATGTGATGCCAGGCTGGACAATTCACATTAATGCTACAGTAAGATATAAATATATGCAACAATTTTTAGATATAGCATAGGGCAGTACAGACCATTTATCCATGTATATCATGGTGCTTCTTTTTAGCAATATTAAAATGAGTAAACTGCTACTTGTGTACTTCCGCCAGGTTACAACTTTGTCATTCCCTCAACTGTATGACAGCAATAGATCAATACACCAGACAAGAGGCTCTAGAAGAGAAGGTACACCCAGGACCCTACTAGTGCACGCAAGCTGCAGTTGTGCTAACAGAATATACCCAATAGACTAATAGCAGAATTTAACTTGACAGATATTAATCTGTTTTGCCGTGTTTGCATTTAGAAGCATTTATTTTTATTTATTTTTTAAATGGCCAAAAATGAAAAACGCATGTAAAACAAAAATGTGGCTAAGCGTGAGTTACCGCGCTTGGAATGCCCTTAAACTCAGCATCTGAACCCATTTTTTTTTGCGTAAAAAAAATAAAAAGCCTCTAAACTCAACTGCCTAGAAACGACTATAAACGAACCTGTGTACATGTACTGATAACAGAGGGGAGTTCAGGAGAAGTTGGGGGAAAAAAAAAAAAAAATGCCCAAATGCTCCTAAGGCCCCATTCACATCTGAGCGTTTTGAAGCTTGAAGCGTGAAGCTACAAAAGGCTGGAGTGGGAAAAACAAAACAAAAAACGCAGTTACTCAGTTATTCTATATGGAGATGGTTCACATCTCCACTCAAACTGTGGAAATGCCGGATTAAGATGGGGGGGGGGGGGGGGTTGCAACTCTAACCACTGGGTTTGTTTTTTGATAAACGAAAAAAAAGACCAAACATTTTAAAAAGGAGGAAAAAAAAAAAAAAACACACACCATTTAATAGTTTTTGTCATATATTTAGCAAACAGGTAATTTTTCTTCTTCACTGATGCGGCTGCATTGATAATCAGGACACTGATAATCAGTGCCTTGATTATCAGTGTAGGTGTCTCGTTAACACAAGCTGGTTATTGGCTCTTTTCTCCTTTCCTCACACTGTCAGCATGAGGAAAGAAAAGCGGATAAGCGGCTTGTTTACATCCACGATCAGCTGTCATTGGACAGAGCTGATCACATGGTAAATGGCCGCTGTGAGTGCAATCATGGGAGGACAGCATATAATGACCTCCCGGCAAAGTAAACCAATGCTGTAGGCATCTTTCGGCTAGAACACAGGTGGAAAGTGGTTAAAAAAAATAAAAATAAAAAAAAAATTGCATTTAGAATAAAATGGGCTTACAGCAAAATTACAATCTTCAAAATTAGATCTCTGTGTAGATCCAGGCAGATACTGGTTTCATTCTGCTCTAAAGTACTGAACTTCTGACACTTTATTAATCTTGTCGTTTATTTCAGTAAAAAATGAGCACCGCTTACTATTGAGCCGAAGGCCCCATTGCACCATCAATCCCATGGTGTTACTATATTGGTCTTCATCCTGTGGTTTGTGGTTTCCTGCAAAACTTGACAGAACTCACCTTCAGGTTTAACATCTGTGTAATAATTTGGTTCAGTTCTTCTGAATAGCGGTAAGGAATTCGTCGAAACTTTCCTATTTTTATCTTTTCTGCCAACTCTTTCTGATTATAAGCTGTAAACGGTGGCCTAAGGGGGAAAGAAAAAAAAAAGGCAGGTTACATTAGATACCCGTCTGCCATTTGAAACTTAGCACAAAAGCTTTGCTCTGCCAGAAAATCGTTATCTGTTCAGTCCATAGTAAAAGATACCCAATGCCATCTCCTTGGCAGTACACAGAATTAAAATGTGAAGACTTGTCAGCTTAACAAAGTAAAGAAAAGAGGTGATCATTGTGTATTCAGTACTAATACTAATCAAGGACGCACTGTATAAGTTTATAGCATAAATCTAAGCTTCTCCCAAATATTACTTACGAAAGAGCACACAGTTCATAGAGAAGACAGCCCAACGACCATATATCAGACTTCTCATTATAAGACATTCTATTCATCTGCTCCTAGAAAAAAAGGAGGATACACTTCAATAGATTAAAATTTCACACAGCATTGAGGTAAAGCTTAAAAAACAGAACTCCCTCATTTCTGGACACTGTTTGGGGAGCGGCTATCTAGTTTTGATAGGTACCCAATCCAATCACCTAGACAATTCAAGCAGATGTTTGCCCCTCCAAGACACATCACAGGTACCTGGAGGCTGCGTGACCATTCACAAAGCGCAGTGGGAAGCCAGGTGTAAAGCCACAAGGGGTAAACATGCCAGTGACCCCAAAGACTGGCCTGTTTGAGGACAGAGCTGGAGCCCTGGATAGGCAAGTGTCCCTTTATTAAGAGTCTGCAGCTACAGTAAAGATATTTAAATAAATATTTTGAAAACCTCAAGTGGTACAATAGAGCCAAATAAGAACATAGGTTTGGATTTATAGTGTTGGCAATGTGAAAGGAAGGCCAAATGCTTCATGTGTATTTTCTGTCCAGAAGGGATTAGTTAGCCCTATGTGTTCTAATGGGACATTCAAGTTTTTTTATTATAAAACACAGGGGAGTGTCAATATTCCATATTTGGGTCCTTCTGGGCCTGGTGGTCGTAGAACACCGGGAGTTTAAACTCCATTATGAAAATTACTACCACAAAATCCTACCTTAAGCTATATAAGGCAATAGGCATCAGCCGGCCCATTACATCGTTTAAATGGGTGGCATCTCCCATCAATTTTGTGGGGGTATGGTCTCCATTTCCTATTCAAACTTGTTATTTTATACAAATGTCTCAGCTTTTTAAACTTTTTTATGTAACCTATGCACTGTCCCCTGGGGATCTTAAATAATGAGCTGGTTTTTAAAGGGGAACTGCAGTCTGCTCACATAAAATGTGTAATAAAAACATCTTTGCTGTTCTAAAGCCTCCCTCCAACTACTTTGCATATTATTGTAAATATACACATACTGATTCTGCACTTGCCAAATATGCTGCAGAAATCTCCCTACACCAAGTCACCTTCCCTGGTAATGCCAGTGCTTGGCTAACAAAGAATCAATCTGACTGCAGATTAATACCACCCATGAAGTTAACATACCAGGACAAGCCTGTGGAAGTGCACCAAATTGTATGCAAGATTTGCATTTGTCTGTTTGGAGGGAAAGGGAGGGTGCAGCTGTGCATAGTAACCAATTAGCTTCTAGGTTTTAGGCCCCATTCACAATAGTGTGACCCGTCATGCGATTACGTCACATGACAAGTCCCACCTTATTTTTGGCTATGGAGCCATTCATATATCAGTGCAACTCAGACTTGCACCAATTTTGAGAAGGTTCCTGAACTATTTTTGGCATTTTCACGTGCAACTTGCTTGACATCTGTGCATCAAGTTACACAAATGTCAGCAAGCCATACATGAAATTGCGCTGAAGTAGCAAGATTTCAAAGCCGCATTTGGCGTGAAATCGGGGCTTATTGTCAGAGATTAATTGAACAAGCCGAAGTAATACATATGTATTTGTAGCCAAATTTAAACTGCTAGGGAGCAGCGAGTGTTGTCTGTGAAGAATGTGTTCGACTGCTTCTGCACAGAGTTTACCGACTAAAGTATCAGACACACATAGATCTGCAGACTCAAGGATGGAGAGAAGAGATATTGTGGATGTATCACGTGATCAAAAGACCAAGAAGTCTGGGCTGTCTCATCACTTGAATTTTATGCTGGCGAGACACTGACCAAATTTCCTGATGACCCAGGGAAAAAAAACAAAATTCCACTTTGTGGGTGGCCTCACCAGCACCATTCTACAGACATCCCTTGATTTATCAAAGGAGCCGGGTGGTAAATGGTGGCCGTACAGTGGCTGTGTCCAAATAAAGGCATGGTTCATGTATTGCGACAGCAACCATCTAATCTTATTTTCTAAAAAAACATTATTCCATTGTGTGTCTAATTACCTGTAGGATTCAGGAAGGATTTTATCCCTTTGCCAGAGCAAATGAGACCTAGCTTTAGAATGTTTTTGCATTCCTCTTGGCTCAACTGTAGATTTAGGTTTCTGAAGCTGTATAGTGATATTTTTGACGTTGCTTGAATGTGTACATGGGTCTACGCAGCATATGGAATTTTTAATTTCCAGTACCTGACAAGTTATGACAAGTGCTGTGAAGGTCATGATCAGAATACAAGGCAAGAAATACTCACAGGCGACATGTAGTAAGGAGTACCAACAAATGTTTTAGCAAAACTGGTATCATGGTGTAAAATTCGAGCTAACCCAAAGTCTCCAAGTTTCACATTTCTCTTGGCATCTAGAAATATGTTGGCTGGTTTCAGGTCTCTATGGAGAACAGTGTGACCCCCGTCACTCCTTTTGTGGCAGTCTTTTAAGGCCAAGGCAAGCTGAACAAAAACGCATAATATAAAGTCTTCTTCTAGGTACTGCCTGGAATATAAAAAAAAAAAAAAAAACAAACACAAACAAAAAAAAATAAACCACACACACGACAACATAAAATGGGTGCAGTTAACACAAGTGTGAATTCATAGAATAGAATTTAGGATTGTAAAACCACACATTTTAAAAAGACGTATGGACTTAAAATGTTTTTTTTTGTACTCATCTAGGTGGATGTAGCATTAGATTGATGCTGCACCACTGATCGTCCTAATTCTCCCCCTCTGCTCTGAGGTGTCGGTCAACGGCTCTCTGCTGTGCCTCTCAGGCGCTCACTGGAGGGGGCAGATCGCCGAGATGGCGAGCAAGATGGTGGTCCACACCCAAAAAACACTTAATTTAAATCTTCAGTGTCTTCCTATCGCCCAGATTGAAGCCCAACTCTAGCTTTGCCATCAGATTAGTTTGTTTTGGCCATGCTGACCCATATCACATCACCCCAGATGACGTCTTTTGAGGACGAAACGCGTCGGGACTCCTACTGTAGCAGTGTTTTTATGGAATAAGCGCTTGATTCTTTGTTCATATGTAAGTTCATTACCTTTTTTATTAAATTTTCTCTTAAACGGAATTACACTATTGTGGCCCTCATTTCTCTTTGTATGGGTTCAACAATTTGAGTTGGATTTTATCGCTGAAGATTTGACAATTGTTTTGGGTACTGGAATGGATTAGTCCGATCCGAAACTTCCCTGGAGAGTTTGTCTTTGAAAAATTTGCATACGAGTGCACAAGCCTTTGCGATCCTTCGAATGTATATTCGCTTGGATCTAATACATCTGGTAAGCTGATATCGTAAATGGTGATGGGAATACCACAAGGTGTCTGCATGTTAGTCTCATATAAAGAAGGTGGACGGTGATTTTTACTTCATGTTTTGATTGGATCAATATCTACTAAGAGACTTTTTTTCCTTTGGACTTTTTTTTATCACTATATTTTTTACACTAATGAATTATGCACATAAGGTGTATTTTTTGTATGTTATATAATTTTGGGTTTAATGTCTGGTTAAACATTATGTGATCACTGATTGATATACGTAAAGTCACTTTTTCTTTCTTTTTTAGCACTACACTATATTTTAATACATGCTGACCCATATCAATTTCCATTTCCAAGAAACACAGCTGCTCTCAGCGCTACATAAACTGGATGTAGCATCAGTTATATATTGTATAAAGCACTGTGGTCCGGCAGCAGTATGGGGGCTCCCATGCCCTGAACAAAACCGAGTCAGGTCAAGTACTGCTCAGCCATTCACAAAAAGCCTTCCTTTGACTGGGGCGGGCATATTTCACGATCTCCATCTCAGCCAAAGGAAGCCTTGTATTCAAACTTAAAAATTCAAGGCTTCCTAGGAATGGCTGAGCAACACTCGCCCTAACTTGATTTCTTCCTTGGGAAAGAGACAGGAGCTTGCTGCACCTCTGGCTGACAATACATACAGTTTATGCAGTGATGACAAAGGGCGTATTTCTTAGTGATTGAAATAGTTTGTTTGGGCCAGCTTGTCCCCAAAGAACTATTTAAAGTAGGTAGCAAAGCTGGAGTTAGGCTTTGAAGACCAACTTTGGGCTCAGTGCCCACTCCTCACCAACCCCTTAATAGAGTTGAACATTTTATTTTAGTTAATCTTTTTCAGATGCCTCCAAATCAGATTTTTTTAAATTTACTTTCTGAACATTGATGGTTTTATCCTACCACTTCCATAGTCTGATAAATCGTATATAGTTAATACATGCAAGGATACTAGTCAGCATATGACAGCTATAGGGGTGGGGACAAAGTATATAGCAGAACGAACAGCACTCCTGTGATACACAGCCAAACAAGCTTTGGCTGTACGTCTCCTTTAAGTTCTGTACTCAATGTCATAAATGAAGTTAAACATACCTCTCCTTCGTGCATTTAGCAATAAGGCTGGCTAGGTCCCCTCCTTCACAATACTCCATCACAATGTAAAGAGTTGTATTAGTCCGATCAATTATACGGTCATAGTAACGAACAATATTTGGATGTTTTAATTCCCGTAACAAGTTGACTTCGGAGACCAGCATCTGCTTCTCGGTCTCGCTCATTGTGCCATAGTCAAGCTCTTTCCATACCAATACCTGCAGAGGGGGGTATAACAAAAATACAAAGTGGGTCTATTAATAAAGCAGTGTTTGTTATGCCCCATACACACTATCAGTTTTTCTGCTGAGTTTTTCCTTCAGGTTTACCAAAACCATGTACCGTATATACTCGAGTATAGGCCGACCCGAATATAAGCCGAGGCCCCCAATTTACCCCCAAAAAACTGGAAAACTTATTGACTCGTGTATCCCTGTGTGTGTGTGTATCCATCCATCCATCCCTGTGTGTGTGTGTGTGTGTGTGTGTGTGTGTGTGTGTGTGTGTGTGTGTGTGTGTGTGTGTGTGTGTGTGTGTGTGTGTGTGTGTGTGTGTGTGTGTGTGTGTGTGTCCGTGCAGCCTTGTGTGTGTGTCCAGCCTACCTGTGTCCCAAGCCTCCGTCCCGAGCCGCCGTCGTCCCGAGCCTCCTCCGTCCCGTGCCTCCTCCGTCCCGTGCCTCCTCCGTCCCGTGCCTCCTCCGTCCCGTGCCTCCTCCGTCCCGTGCCTCCTCCGTCCCGTGCCTCCTCCCTCCTCCGTCCCGTGCCTCCTCCGTCCCGTGCCTCCTCCGTCCCGTGCCTCCTCCGTCCCGTGTCGTGCCGATGGATCGCCGCTCTTCTCGGCGGCCATTCTACGATTCAAAAGCTGCGCCTCCGTCCTCCGCCTGTGATAGGCGGAACACTCAATTTCCCAGCAGCCTGTGTTCCGCCTATCACGGACATCCTCTCATACTCGTCCGTAGTATGAGAATGAACGGATGTCCGTGATAGGCGGAACACTGACTGCTGGGAAATTCAGTGTTCCGCCTATCACAGGCGGAGGCGGAGAAGGAGGCGCGGCTTTTGAATTTTAATGTCCGCCGTCTGTCTGCTCGATACGCTGATCGAGCAGTCAGACAGCGGTGACTCGAGTATAAGCCGAGGGGGCACTTTCAGCCTCAAAAAAGAGGCTGAAAATCTCGGCTTATACTCGAGTATATACGGTAGTAGAAGGGCCTGCCTGATTGCATACACATTGAAACTCCTAAGGTTTGACCTCATATTATATAGTTTTGGTAAACCTGAAGGAAAAACTCAGCAGAAAAACTGATAGCGTGTATGAGGCTTTAGTTTGGCTTCTGTTGAACAGACAGCAGTAGACACAGAAATGTTGTTTCCCTGCAATCCCTGGTCACGGTTAAGAAAACTACATCTATGGCCTGCCTAACCCTTTCCACAATTGTGTGCAGGGATCTCCACAGGACATCTGATGTTGTACCATACATGTACTACAATTGTGCTCATAAGTTTACACATACCCTGGCAGATTCATATTCAGAGAATATGAATAACACAAACTTTTTTGCGATACTACACTGCTTCGCTTTAAAATTTACATTTGCGACATTTCATCCATACAACCCCCCCCCCCCACACCACCCCGCAAATAGAGCTTTCTTTTGGTGGTATTTGATCACCTCTGCAGTTTATTTTTTGAGCTATAAACACACAAAAACAAAATATAATAAATAAAAAAAAATACAAAAAGGTGACAATTTTGAAAAAAAAAAAACAAACAAAAAAAAAAAAAATCACACCAAGCATATATTGATTGGTTTGCACAAAAAAAAAAGTTAAAGCGTCTACAAAATAGGGCTTTTATGGCATTTCTATTAAAAAATAAATAAAAAAAAACAAAACAAAATATTTAACAAAAATGCCATAAAAGCCCTATTTTGTAGACGCTTTAACTTTTTTTTTGTGCAAACCAATCAATATATGCTTGGTGTGATTTTTATTTATTTTTTATCAGTAATGGCGATGATCTGCGATTTTTATCGTGACTGACATAGCGGACACTTGACACTATTTTAGGACCATTGCCATTTATACAGCAATCAGTGCTATAAAAATGCATGATTACTGTGTAAATTACACTGGCAGGGAAAGGGTTAAACACTAGGAGGCGATCAAGGAATTAAGTGTGTCCTAGGGAGTAATTCTAAATGTGTGTGGGGGGGGGGGGGTTTGGATGGGCTACCACTGAAATGGTATCATCATGACTAATATGATCCTCTTGCACCCAACACATTTCAGAGTATATATAGATCTCCTTCTTCAGGGGTATGTGGAAGAGGAAAAATGGGTCTAACACATAATAGTAAAAAGTACAACAAAGAAAGAACATACAAAAAAATAAAATAAAAAAAATAATGGGTGATATTACCAGATGAACATTCCATCACTTAAATTAGAAAACACAAGAAAGGAACATGTTCTTGCGATTGAGACATCGAGGCAGAGAATGACAGAAGTGGTGTTGGCGCTGCACCATGTAGTTTTTTTCTTCTTCCCCCAAACAGAGACCAATTGCCTCGACATACCCAGTAGCAGCTGAGATGATCAGATAATCTGCCAGACAGTTGTGTCCCCTTCAGATGCACTGCTGTAGTTGAGGCTAGATTCCCTTCTGCCCATGATAAAATCTCCTGGGCGATAGATTGAAGTATCCGACTCCTCGTACCTCCCTGTTTGTTGAGGTACACAACCGTAGCAATATTGGCGGAAAGAATTTGGAGATTGTGACCCCTGACTTCCATCTGAAATGCCTGCAAGGCTCTCTGAACCGCTAGAAGCTCTCTCTGATTCGATTAAGCTCTTGCGCCCCTTGAGGACCAGTCTCCCTGTGCCATTGTGTTGCCGAGGTGGGCTCCCCATCCTCAGGAACTCGCATTCGTTGTGATTCTCTGGGATATAGGAATGGATCATGGGTGACCTCTTGTTAGGTGCAGGTGTGTCATCTACCACAAGCTTCTTTTTACCCTGGAGGTTAACAAGACCCTTGATTCCAGGGAACTTGCGTCTCCATCCCACTTCCTTAGTAGAAACAGCTGTAATGGGTGTGGACGAAATCTTGCCCATGGCACTGCGGGAAAGAAAGAGGTTATCAGACCCACTGCTCTTGAAACCTCTCTCAGTGAGACCGGCTGATTGGTCTGTAAGGCTGGCATTCTTTGCATCATTTTTGAGACCCTTTCCTGTGGGAGAAAAGCTTTTTGGTCTACTGAACAAAATTCGCACCCCAGATCTCACTTTCTGGGCTGGAATTAAGGAAGAATTCTTTGTTTATTAACCAGTATAGGAGATTGAAGGAAGTCCCGTACAGTCTGGAGATCCGCTAATAACTTTTGGTACAACTCTGCCACCACTAGGAAGTCGTCCAGTTAAGTGTTGATAGTTATCATCTTTAACCACTTGGCGCCAATACTACGTCTATTGATGTCATGGGCTTTCGGTGGTTATATCTGAATGATGCCTGAGGCCACAGACATCATTCAGATATCAGCGTTTTCAACCGGTGATTCCCTGCACCATAAGAACGATCATAGCGGCTGTTCCGCCGCTTGATCGTTCTTACGGATGGCGGGAGGGGACCAGATCATCCCTGGAGCCTCTATGATCGTTCGGAGGCCGGGCGCGATGTTATGACGTCACGCCCGGCCTCTGTATTCAAATTAACGGCGCTGATTTGGCTAGGAAGCCAGGATCGTTTTTTTTATTTATTTATTTTTAAAACAGGTCTTATTGACCCCATCTCTCACTGTAAATATGTCTGATCGTGCCATATTCCTATTACAAGGGATGTTTAATCAGCCAAAAACCCCACTGCATGAAAGAGGAGAGGGAAAGATTTCAGAATCTGCTCTCTAGAGGTACCTGCCAACAAATGAGTTTGTATGTGTGCCAACCATACGTCTATATTATTTTGGCTACACAAGTGGAGGCCAGTGCTGGTTTAAGAATCCCAATGGCCGGAGTCCCAGGCTCTGTGAAGAAGGATCTCTCCTCTATCCATCCATCGGATCCCCAAGCGCACCCATACCGACAAACGCTAGGTCAGAGTTATTTTTATTTATTTATTTTTTTTTATTTTTTTTAAACAGGTGCGTCTAACCTTTTAAAATTTTTGTTCCATGGTTGCTCTGTGTCCTCTTCAAATGGAAATCTTTTTAGGTTACCGGAAAAGAAAGGTTTTTTTCTCTGGATTTTCCCACTCCAGTTAGTATCAAGAAAAGGAACTATGCACAGGAAAAACCTTCTAGCCTTTTTCATATGCAAACCTTTGTACATAAGGTCATGTTTAGACAATTGTGCCTTCCACTCTTCTATATCAAGTGTCGTATAGATAGCCTTTAATAAGTCATCTAGATCGTCCAATAATAACTTATGCCTCGAGCCCCTTGCGTGTTCTCTATCCCTGGGCCCTGTATTTGACCCGATTCTTCCGGAGAAGAATGGGCAGATCCGGAGTCAGCCTCAGAGTCTTCACTCCCCGCACTCTACTGTGGAGCACTAGGACCGGCTGAAGTCCTAACTGGAGACGGACTCTCTGAGGGGACTTGAACCTTGTCAATTAGAGTTTTAAATGAGCTAAACATATACATAAGCTCATCTCTAACAGGAGTCAGCATTTTCTGACAGGAGACAACCGGGTCATCCTTAACTAGGCACGACAAACTGCTTTGCTCCATGAGGAGTTCAAATTTGTTTCCGCAAACCACACATTTCCTTTTTGGTGGCTACGCTTGGGCCTTGTCTTGGCCTGCAAGAGAACAAATTACCCCAATAAGTTTTGCGCCACAAACTTATAACACCCCATGCAGGAGAAAAGGAAAATGCGCCCCCTTCAACTAGTCACTACTGGTTACAAGGGGGAAAACACTCACAAGAAGTGCAAGCAAGTTAAATACACTTCAGGCGTACCTGTGAGCTGCTGGTGTTAGGGCCTGCTCAGGCTGCCTGTGCGGGTATTGCAGAGGATTCCATGCCACCCCTATAGTGGTCCGCAGCCTCTGCAGGGCTTCACCGTTTTAAAAAACGCCAGCCTCCCTGTTCGCACCGATCAGAAACCGCAAACTAGTGTCTCCAGCGCCCCGCTGATGATGTCACATGCCCTGGAAGTGACCACGCCGCATACTTCCTGTGGGCCAGCTTGGAACAAAAGTTCCACCCCTCCACGTGTGGCTTCCTCTCTTCCACTGCACACTCCCGCCAGGCTGTTTAGCATCGAAAACAAGCCGACTGCTGCCATGCAGCTCGCGGGTAGAAGCTCAGACGAACACAGCGGTGAATGCATTTCTCCATGCACAGAGAAGCAGGGACAGCAGCCACAGCTACTCCCCCAGATGGATGTGCCACTCTAGGACCTAAGAAGAAGGTAGCAATACCACCCCATCGTCACACTCACTAATACTGACATGGGGCAGCCCTTTTATCTGGAGGGAGTTAACATGTTTCCTGTCCTGGTAGAAGGAGCCCCTAGATCTCATGGGCTATCCTTGAAGACTCTTAGAGAAATTTAGCTTTTTTGCCATAAACACTACATTTGGAGAGGAGTCAACGAGGCCTATGATGAAAAGGTACCGAGGTAGATCGCTGATGTTTTGGGGGATATGTGAGCTGCAAAAGGCATAGGAAATTTGGTCAAAATTGATGGCAAGACGAATGCAGTATGTTGTCAAAAAAACACTGGAGGAACATTTGTATTCATCAGTCAGTAAGCTGCAAATGGGACATACTTGGACATTTCAACATGAAAATGATCCAAAACACAAGGCCAAGTCGACCTGTCATTGGCTACAGAAGAATAAAGTGAAGGTTCTGGAGTGGCCATCTCAGTCTACTGACCTCAATATCATTGACCCACTCTGGGGAGATCTCAAAATGTGCAGTTCATGCAAGACGGCACAAGAAATTACAGGAACTGGAGGCTTTGCCAAGAGAAATGGGCAGTTTTACCATCTGAGAAGATAAAGAGCTTCATCCACAAATACCACAAAAGACTTCAAGCTGTCATTGATGTTAAAGGGGGCAATAAATGGTATTAAGAACTTTTGATCAAGGTCATTTGGGATTATGATTTAAAGAGAGTAAACAGTTGATTGATAATAAATAGCTTCAGCCAATCACTAACCATGAGTGAAAAAAAGTCTCTGAAAAATGGGCAAAAAATGTTTATAAATTCTGCCATGTAAACTTATGAGCACAACTGTATTTAATGTAGACTTCCAACTAAAGCCTACCTAGTAGTGGTGCACCGAAATGAAAATTCTGGACCAAAACCTGAATGGACAGAAAAAAAAATAAAAATAAAAAAGTGATATATAAAAACTGTCCATTTAGGATTTGGTCTAGAATTTTCATTTCGGTGCACTACATTTTTTGTATTTCTTTTCTTGGGAACCTGAAAAGATTTGCACCCATGGTCAGCAGATCTTGGGTGCAAGGAGGTGCAACTGCGCAAGCTCGGAAAGCTACAAATTGGCCTAGGCAGGAAGGAGGTAAAAGTGCCCAGTAGGCAAGTGGTAAATATATATTGTACTTTAATGGTTAAAGATTAATCACTTGCCTTTCACCCCCTCCCTGCCCAGGCCAATTTTCAGCTTTCAGCACTGTCACACTTTAAGTCCAGGTTCCCACGGACTGCAGGAATGAAGTTGTGTGCGCTCAGCTGAAATCGCACAATTTCATTCCCACAGGTCAGTCCTGACTTGATTTATGAGACATCTGTGCGGGTTTCTGTACAGACATCAATGGAAAAAGCACCCCGAAATCGCCAAAAGTAGTACAGAAACTAAGTTTGGGAAACAGTGCAGCACCGCAAATGCCATTGCTGCAGATTTGACATGTCAAATTGCATCAATGTGAAACAGGGCTGAATGACAATTGCAGTCATGCAACGCTGTACACTAATTTTATCTTTTTTTTAACCACAGCTAGAGCTTTCTTTTGGTGGTATTTAATTACTGCTGTTTTATTTTATTTATTTTTTGCTAAACAAAATGACAAAACACAAATAGTTTGAAGAAAAAAAAAAAAAATAATGGTACCCATTTACTAAATTTTCATAACAGAAATGAAGAAACTATTCTCCTTCACTGATCATCCAGTGTCCCGATTATCAGTTTCGATGTCCCCTGTGTGGATTGCCGCTTATCAGCTCTCCTTGCACTCCGTCAGTGTGAGGAGAAGAATGCTGATCGCAGCGTAAACAAGATTTGCTGGTTATTGGACACAGCTGTTCACATGGTAAAGAGCTGCTGTGATTGGTTCTTTTACCCCGTTCTGTGATCAGCCGTGTCTGGAAGATCAATGCCGATGCATGCCGCAGGAAGCGCGATTATGGCCTGGCAATGTGAGACCGTGCTGTAGCCCAAACCAAAACATAATAATATATGTGGTGATACTTTTGGTACACCTCAAAACTTGTTGTGTTCCTCAAATCATTCTGAAATTCGTCAGACCAGACCACCTTCTTCTATTGCTCTGTGGTCCAGTTCTGAGGCTCCCCTGCCCATTGTACGCACAGGTCAGCATGGGCACCCTGACCAGTCTGCGGCTACACAGCTCCATACACAACAAACTGCAATGCTCTGTGTGCTGACACCTTTCTATAAGAACCAGCGTTAACCTATGTATTGGATCAGGCTACATGGGGAAGCCTCCCCATCACTGAGCCTTGCCCACACATGACCCCATCACCAGTTTTCCTTCCTTAGACCACTTTTGATCACTCCTGACCACTGCAGACCAGGAACAGATCACAAGAGCTGCAGTTTTGGAGATGCTCTAACCCAGTCATCTAGTCATTACAATCTGCCCTTTGTCAAAGGCACTCAAATCCTCACACTTGCCTTTTTTTCTGCTTTTAAGTCATCAACTTCAAGGACAACATGTTCACTTGCGGCTAGGGTTGTCCCGATACTAGTATCGGTAACGACCATTTGTGCGAGAACTTGTACGCACACAAAAGCTCCTGATGCCAGACCTGGGAGAGATAAATAAAGCAACCCAGAGCAACCGCAGTTACTCTCCGTGTTGACGTTGGTGGTTGGATATCCCGACGCCCATCTTGGTACACCCTGCACTCGGCCGCAGTAAGCAGGCAGCAGAAATTTTGTTACACCGAGTCCATATAGTTTGAGCAGGGTGTAACAAGATGGCTTGCTCCTTTTATGTGGCCGAGTGCAAGGAGTACCAAGATGGGCCATCACAGGCAGCCTTTGCTCATGGCATTTCAGTGCCTGCCCATCAATGCCACCTATCAGTGCCCATAAATGCCACTCATCACCTATCAATGGCATCTGTCAGTGCCACCTAATCATATCAGTATGCATTTCAGTGCCACTTAATCTGCATTGTGCTATAAAAAATACCTTCACCTGTCACGGGTCGTAATGTTTTGGCTGATTGGGTGAGGATGGCTCTTCACCTATCAATAACATTGTCTCCCCCAATAGACAGCAGTCACAGCGCCCCTAGTGTCCACAGCAACTCAGCACCAATGCACGTATTGGGAACCCAAACGGACACTCCGGTCTATTCCAACCCCGAACAGCCGTCCCCGCTCCCCCCTCCATCCCCCTCACCTTCCCGTCCGCTTTCCTGCGGATTTTCTGGCACTTTCCATACGAACCGGAGCCTATTGTGTACAGCAGGTCATAGTCCTCCACCCGAGACGGCATCTTTCCGCCCGCCGCGTAACTCTTCACAAAGCCGGCCTCCGCTCCCTCCCTGTTCTATACAGCCCGCCGGTAATCCTTCCACCGCCGCGGAACCTCTCTCACCACAACACACCGTTTGAAACGGCGTGCTCTCTGCGTCCTGGCCGCTGATTGGCTACAGGCCTCAAGCTGCTCGTCACATTATTGGTTAAGGCTCCTATTCCTGCCGTACGCTGATTGGCCGCCGGGAAGGAGGCACGACGCAACGACGCAGCAGTTGGACTGGTAGAAGAGGACGTGGCCGAGCACTGGTTTCCTAGGTAACCGACGCGGCGGGAAGGAGGAGCGCGAGCCTTCAAACTGTTTCTTAGCTATAACGTGTCACATGACGTAGTCTGGTGGTCGCTTGGCAACGGGCCGTTGCCAGCAGTGGCATACTATTTATTGGTCGTGAGGGCGGATTCTCCTCAGTCTGGCTGTGGTAGGCGGAGTGTGAGCAGCTGCGCTCCAGAGCGCAGCTATCCTGGACCTGCGTGAGGTAACGCATTTATACACGAACACATACACATATGTTATGTATATAGTTCCCCTTCCCGCATACCGGGATGATGCCCGCACCTGCAGGCATCATCCCGGTACTGATTTTTAGAGATGGCAAACTGCTTTCCAGCCATTTAAAAATATATACAGTATTCAGAGTAGCCGAAAACGGCGATCTGAATACATTGAAGTGTAAAGGAGGGATTTAGGGTCTTTTAGACCCCCGATTCCCTCTATAAAGAGTACCTGTCACCACCTATGGCAAGGAATGTAAACATCCCTTGTGACAGTGACAGCAATAAAAGTGATCAAAAAAAAAAAGTGATCAAAAAAAAAAATGTATTAATGATAAAATAAATAAGATTTTTTTTTTAACCACTTCAGCCCCGGACCATTTTGCTGGCCAAAGACCAGACCACTGTTTGTGATTCGCACTCACCTGTCCCGGGGTCCAGCGATGTCGGCAGCCAAGACCGATCGATCACTCGGCTCTCGGCTGCTGCCACCGCCATTCTAGGTGAGGGAATCAGGAAATGAAGCGTTGCGGCTTCACTTCCTGGTTCCCTACTGCGCATGCGCGAGTCGCGCAGCGCAATGAGAATGGTCTGCGCTGTCTCTGGGACCCGTGTGTGTCCCAGCAGACAGTGCAGCGGGACAGGAAACGGCATACACTCCCGTGGGAGTCTATGCCCGCAAGTGGGTGCAAATACCTGTCTTAGACAGGTATCTGCACCCGCCTCCCCCCCTGAAAGATGTCAAATGTGACACCGGAGGGGGGGAGGGTTTCGATGAGCAAAAGTTCCACTTTAGGGTGGAACCCCGCTTTAAGTGTTCCTAGGGGTGTGTTACTAACTGTGGGGGGCTGGGCTTTCATTTAGTGAACACTGATCTTTGCTCCAATTACATGGAGCAGAGATCAGCGTTACTAGTTGCTATGCAGAACGGGGAAAGGCTGTTTACAACGGCATTTCTCCGTTCAGCCGCCCTGTGAGACGATCGCGGGTATGCCCACGGCGATCGAGTCCACGGGACCCGCGACTGGACTCACGGGGGCCCCGAGCGGCACGCAAGCGTGCCGCCGGCGGTGTGCTCGCGATGGCAGGGCGGCAAATTTAAAGGGACGCACAGGTACGCCCATTTGCCTGCCTGTACCATTCTGCTGACGTACATCGGCGTGCGCTAGTCGGGAACCGGTTAAAGCGACCCCCCCGTCGCCACGAGCTTGTGTAGCAAAGAAAACGCATAGAGAAGTTGCTCCCGCATATGTAAACAGTGTTCAAATCACACATGTGAGGTATCGCCGCGATCCTCAGAGCGAGAGCAATAATTCTAGCACTAGACCTCCTCTGTAACTAACCTGGTAACCATATTTTTTTTTTTTTAAAGCGTCGCCTATTGAGATTTTTAGGTACAGAAGTTTGTCGTCATTCCACGAGTGCATGCAATTATAAAGCGTGACATGTTTGGTATCTATTTACTCGGCGCAACATTATCTTTCACATTATGCAAAACAATTTGGCTAAATTTTCTGTTTCGTTTTTTTAAAATTCATGAAAATGTCCCTTTTCCCAAAAAGTTGCGTTTAAAATACTGCTACACAAATACTGTGTGACATAAAATATTGCAACAATCGCCGTTTTATTCTCTAGACGAGTCTCTGCTAAAAATATATAGACCCCTTTCACACCAGGGCGTTTTGCAGGCGCTATAGCGTCAGAAATAGCGCCTGCAATCCGCCCCAAAGAAGCGGCACCATTGTGTGTAATGTGAAAGCCCCGAGGGCTTTCACACTACAGCGGTGCGCTGGCAGGACGTCAGAAAAAAGTCCTGCCAGCAGCTTCTTTGGGGGCGGTGAAGGAGTGGTGTGTTTACCGCTCCTCCACCGCTGCTCCCCATTGAAATCAATGGGGCAGCACTGTAATACAGCCGGCAAAACGCCGCTATTGCGTGTTTTGGCCGCAATGTTTTGCAGGCGGCCATGTAGTTGCAATTAAATATGCAACCCTTTTTTTTTCCTGTTTTTTCGGTAAAAACGCAGTACTGTTGTGTTAATGCACTGTTGCATTACTTCCGCAATGGTTGCGGTCTTGGGGATCACTCCTGTTGAGGATACCCGGTTATATGGTGGTGTTTTTCCACACACTGCTGTTTTTTTGTGGGTTTAGTTTCACTCGTTCCCACTTGCCATGGTGGATGAAGTTTTTATGCTGTTTTTCCACCCCTCTTTTGGCACTGCTTGGGGACGTCCCATTTTGTTACAGAGAGGAGCTGTGTCGATCGGTGAATTACAGAGAAAAGGATTCTACGGTGAGTACAAAAATCCTATTATTTACATTTCAACAGGAAGCCACACCCTGGAGAGTTTGCCTCCGACAGCTGAACACCTCCTACAAAGCTTGTGACGTCACAGCAGCAACACAGGATGTGAATGACCAAATAAGGACAATACAATACAATGCAATACAGCAGAAAGTACCAATCACAGACATGTATACATTCAAATAGTCAGTGACGCAAACTGACTAAATGCTTTCAATGATGGAGACCATACAAAACCAATGAACGATGACTACAATTCCATTGATAGAAATCCTTACTATACAGAGAACAATGTATACCTGGATTATTCTACACCTCCTTGTGGATGGAAGGTTATCCACAGATGTGCACTGCCCATCTCCATGTGCTGATCAGACACAGCAGAGACAATGAGCGTACATCCGCCTACAATCAATCCTTGCAGAGCAAGCACATGCCCCCAGACGATCGTCTGTACAGTGTACAGGGGCCCTTTTGCTGCGGACATACCCCCCTCTCCGCAAACACCTCTTTTCAATCCCAGGAAGTTACCCACTACCTAACGCATCTCTACCAGCATCAGTCTGCCCCAGTCAGCTCTTTTACAGCAGGATAGGGGAGAATGAACACAGGGGGACTCTTATGACAATACATATTAAAATACATCTAAAATTTTCCACAACAGCTCCTCCTCTTTGTCATATGGTCCCATGTGTCCCTTAATGACTTTCGATCTTCTTCTTACACTTGGCCTTACAGTCCATATGAGTCCATAAAAAGGAAAACACGGCTTGACATGTAAACTAATTTCCTCAGGAGGGATGACATGGTGAGCTGTAGTAGTCGCTGCTCGGTCTGGGATCCTCTGTGTCTTGTTCCTGGGTCGGGCTTCTTGGGCTCATCTGTTCCGGGCCTGGTCATGCGTCCAATCAAGCAACAGGAATGCCTCATCACAGCATATAGAAGAATAGAAAAAAAAACAACATGAGTAAATATACCCCTACTTCCTTCAAACTATGATCCGCTGCAAAAAAATAAATATTAAATGCAGACAGACTCCCAGACCCTTAAGAGGATTCCAAGCTTCACTAAGTATAGCTCTGGCTTTGCCTTTTAGGTTTCTTAGCCTTATCCATATGGGCCTGAACTTTGTCACTAGTATCCAGGTATAGCAATCTTTACTTAAAGCGGAGGTCCACCCTAAAATGGACCTCCGCTCATCGGAATCCCCCCCCCCTCCGGCGCCACAATTGGCACCTTTCAGGGGGGAGGGGGGTGCAGTTACCTGGATAATCCAGGTAACTGCACCCACTTCCGGGATAGCTGTCTGCGGAAAGGGGCGTAGATTACGCCCCTTTCCGCAACTGCCCGCCCCTTTGCGCAAGTGCCCCGCTGCCTGCTGGGAAACACACAGTTCCCAGAGGCAGCGGGGACCGTCCGGATTGCGCCGCGCGGCTCACGCATGCGCAGTAGGGAACCGGGAAATGAAGCCGAAAGGCTCCATTTCATGATTCCCATACCCAAGATGGCGGCGGCAGCACTCGAGTGTCGATCTAGAGATCGACTTCGGGTGCTGACATCGCGGGCGCGCTGGACAGGTAAGTGTCACTATTTTAAAAGTCAGCAGCTGCAGTATTTGTAGCTGCTGGCTTTTAAAAAAAAAAAAAAAAACGCGGAGTGCCGGTGGACTCCCGCTTTAAGAAATCCCAGGAACCCCCCCTTGGACCGTGGGAACTTCCTTGTAGCTTCAACAGTTACATGAAAACATCCCATCTTCAATGGATGAGAAATTGTTCAATCATTTCATAAGCTCAAGCCCCCACCGTGTACAAACAATTCCCTTCCAGCTGTCCCCGCCATTCTTACCTTTTCTTGCGCCATCAGAATCGGCCGCGACATAAGATGCTGGGACGAGATTCACCAGCACACAGGAACCTCTTGCCTTAGGGGAATTACCTTATAAGCTGTAGATCCACATTAATACCAAACTAAAGTTGAAACACGCTTGTGGGCTACCTAGTTATCCCGATACCAAAACTGGCAAGAACCAGAGCGATTTTTTAAATTATAATTCATTTTACCCTCTAGAAATGTATTTGTTAAATTCTATTGTCATGTGTCTGTTGGGATTTTACTAGTTTGTCAAAAACTCCTCACAGCGAAATGCCTATATATCATACACCGCTGTCATCGCTGGAGCACTTAGAGCTCAGTGAAGACTCAGAGTAGACACTACTACTGCTACTACTACTACTACTACTACTACTACTACTACTACCACTACTACTACCACTACCACTACTACCACTACTACGTCCCGATCACTTTCTTAGCTAGTTGTAAAATAAACTTTAAAAATATAAAAACATGCTTCTCATCATTTCTCATTCTGCAATCTTTACAACGACCCAGTCACCTGTCACAAACTTGGCTAGAATTGCAGTAAGTATCGTTGGTTTGAAAAATGTGTCACTCACCACTCTCACCCCCCCCCCCCTTTTTTTCCCCTCCTCATTACAAACGAGGAAAAAGCACAGGTTTTAGAATGGTGCAGAAAAAAACTGTGAAATAGCCTATGATACTTTCTTATACACTTTCAGAAACTCCTTGGACCTGAAAAGATACTTATAAACAAAATTTATTACTCCGTCCTTCATAGACAATACAACATTTGTGTACAATGGTAAATTGTCATCGACATTCCTCAAAACCATAATGAAACCCTCTGTAACCCTTACTTTCATGTTCTTACTAAAATACAACACCGCGACACGTAAGAGGGCTGCCGCGGTGGGTTCACACATCTTATTGTTACACATGCACTGAACCACCTACATGACACATACACTGACCTATCTGACCACTACACATACACTGTCCCACCTACCTGACACAATACACTGTCCCACCTACCTGACACAATACACTGTCCCACCTACCTGACACAATACACTGTCCCACCTACCTGACACAATACACTGTCCCACCTACCTGACACAATACACTGTCCCACCTACCTGACACTTACACTGACCTACCTGACCATTACACATACACTGTCCCACCTACCTGACACATACACTGACCTACCTGACTATTACACACATTCACTGACCTACCTACCTGACACATAAACTAACCTACCTGAACCACCTACATGACACATACACTGACCTACCTGACCATTACACACATACACGTACCCACCTACCTGACACAATACACTGTCACATCTACCTGACACAATACTCTGACCTACCTGACCATTACACATACACTGAACCACCAACCTGACACATACAATGACCTACCTATCTGACCATTACACACCTAGACTGAACCACCTACCTGACCATTACACACACACACACTGACCTACCTACCTGACACTTACACTGACCTACCTGACCATTACATAAATACACTGACCCACCTACTTGACCACTACACACACACTGACCTACCTACCTGACACATACACTGACCTACCTGACCATTACACATACACTGACCCACCTACCTGACACAATACACTGACCCATTTACCTGACACACTGAACTACCTGACCATTACACATACACAGACCCACGTACCTGACACATACACTGACCTACCTGACCATTACACACACTGATACAATTACCTGACACAATTCACTGACCCACCTACCTGACCATTACACACATACACTGTCCCACCTACCTAACACATAAACTGACCTACCTGACCATTACACACATACACTGTCCCACCTACCTAACACATAAACTGACCTACCTGTCCATTACACACATACACTGACCCACCTACCTGACACATACACTGACCTACCTACCTGACACATACACTGACCTACCTGACCATTACACACATACACTGACCTACCTACCTGACACATACACTGACCTACCTGACCATTACACACACACTGACCCACCTACCTGACAATAATCTGACCCACTTACCTGACACAATACACTGACCTACCTGACCATTACATACACTGACCCACCTACCTGACCATTACACACGTACACTGAACCACCTACCTGACACAATACACTGACCTACCTGACCATCACACACATACCCTGAACCACCTACCTGACCATTACACACATACACTGACCCACCTAGCTGACACATACACTGACCTACCTGACCATTACACACACATTGACTTACCTGACACATACACTCACCTACCTGACCATAACACAGATACCCTGAACCACCTACCTGACCATTACACACATACACTGACCCACCTACCTGACACATACACGGACCTACCTGACCATTACACACATACACTGTCCCACCTACCTGACACATACACTGAGCTACCTGACCATTACACATACACTGAACCACCTACCTGACACACACACTGAACCACCTACTTGACAGATATACTGACCTACCTGACCATTACACATACACTGACCCACCTACCTGACACAATACACTGTCCCACCTACCTGATACAAAACACTGTCCCACCTACCTGACACAATACACTGACCTACCTACCTGACACATACACTGACCTACCTGACCATTACACACACATTGACCTACCTGACACATACACTCACCTACCTGACACATACACTGAACCACCTACCTGACCATTACACATACACTGACCTACCTACCTGACACATACATTGACCTACCTGACCATTACACACATACACTGAACCACCTGCCTGACCATTACACACATACACTGACCTACCTGACCATTACACATACACTGACCCACCTACCTGACCATTATACACATACACTGAACCACCTACCTGACACAATACACTGACCTACCTGACCATTACACACATTGACCTACCTGACACATACACTCACCTACCTGACCATCACACACATACCCTGAACCACCTACCTGACCATTACACACATACACTGACCCACCTACCTGACACATACACTGACCTACCTGACCATTACACATACACTGACCCACCTACCTGACACATAAACTGACCATTAAACACATACACTGACCCACCTACCTGACACATAAACTGACCATTAAACACATACACTGACCTACCTACCTGACACATACACTGACCTACCTGACCATTACACATACACTGACCCACCTACCTGACACATAAACTGACCATTAAACACATACACTGACCCACCTACCTGACACATAAACTGACCATTAAACACATACACTGACCTACCTACCTGACACTTACACTCCCCTACCTGACCATTACACACATGCACTGAACCACCTACCTGACACATACACAGACCTACCTGACCATTACACACATACACTGTCCCACCTACCGGACACAATACACTGTCCCACCTACCTGACACAATACACTGTCCCACCTACCTGACACAATACACTGTCCCACCTACCTGACACAATACACTGACCTACCTACCTGACACATACACTGACCTACCTGACCATTACACACACTGACCCACCTACCTGACCATTATACACATACACTGAACCACCTACCTGACACAATACACTGACCTACCTGACCATTACACACATTGACCTACCTGACACATACACTCACCTACCTGACCATCACACACATACACTGACCCACCTACCTGACACATACACTGACCTACCTGACCATTACACATACACTGACCCACCTACCTGACACATAAACTGACCATTAAACACATACACTGACCCACCTACCTGACACATAAACTGACCATTAAACACATACACTGACCTACCTACCTGACACATACACTGACCTACCTGACCATTACACATACACTGACCCACCTACCTGACACATAAACTGACCATTAAACACATACACTGACCTACCTACCTGACACTTACACTCCCCTACCTGACCATTACACACATGCACTGAACCACCTACCTGACACATACACAGACCTACCTGACCATTACACACATACACTGTCCCACCTACCGGACACAATACACTGTCCCACCTACCTGACACAATACACTGTCCCACCTACCTGACACAATACACTGTCCCACCTACCTGACACAATACACTGACCTACCTACCTGACACATACACTGACCTACCTGACCATTACACACACTGACCCACCTACCTGACCATTACACACATACACTGAACCACCTACCTAAACATTACACACATTTACTTACCCACCTACCTGACACATACACTGACCTACCTGACCATTACACATACACTGTCCCACCTACCTGACACAATACACTATCCCACCTACCTGAAACAATACACTGTCCCACCTACCTGACACACTGACCTTTCCTGACCATTACAGACATACCGTGACCCACCTACCTGACACATAAACTGACCTACCTGACCATTACACACACACACACTGAACCAACTACCTGACCATTACACACATACACTGACCTACCTGACCATTACACACACAGTGACCTACCTGAACATTACACATACAATCAACCACCAACCTGAGCATTACACACATAGACTTACCTACCTACCAGACACATACACTCACCTACCTGACCAATACACACGCACTGACCTACCTACTTGACACATACACTGACCTACCTGACCATTACACACACACTGCCCCACCTACCTGACACATACACTCACCTACCTGACCATTACACACATACACTGATCCACCTACCTGACACATACACTGACCTACCTCCCTGACACAAACTGACATACCTGACCATTACACACACACTGTCCCACCTACCTGACACATACACTGACCTACCTACCTGATACATACGCTGACCTACCTGACCATTACACACACATACACTGACCTACCTACCTGACACAAACTGACGTACCTGACCATTACACATACACTTAACCACCTACCTGACACATACACTGACCTACCTGACCTTTACACATACACTGACCCACCTACCTGACCATTACACATACACTGTCCCACCTACCTGACACACACACTGACCTACCTGACCTTTACACATACACTGTCCCACCTACCTGACCATTACACATACACTGTCCCACCTACCTGACACACACACTGTCCTACCTACCCGATACATGACTGCCCCAAGTACCTGACACATACACTGACTCACCTACCTGACACAATACACTGACCCACCTACCTGACACAATACACTGACCTACCTACCTATGTGACACATACTCTGACCTACCTGACCTTTGCACACACTGACCCACATACCTGACCATTACACACAGTGACCTACCTACCTGACACATACACTGACCTCCCTATCTGACCATTGCACACATACACTGAACCACCTACCTGACACATAAGCTGACCTACCTGACCATTACACACATACACTGACCCACCTACCTGACACATACACTGACCTACCTGACCATTAAAACAGACACGGAACCACCTACCTGATCATTACAGGCACATACTGACCTACCTAGCTGACACAATACACTGACCTACCTACCTGACCATTACACACACACTGACCTACCTAGCTGACACAATACACTGACCTACCTACCTGACCATTACACACACACTGACCTACCTAGCTGACACAATACACTGACCTACCTACCTGACCATTACACAAACACTGACCTATCTACCTGACACATACACTGACCTACCTGACCATTGCACACACTCACACACTGACCTACCTACCTGACACATACAGCGACCTACCTGACAATTACACACATACACTGACCCACCTACCAATACCACAATACACTGACCTACCTACCTGGCCATTACATACACTGGACAACCTACCTGGCCATTACAGACAGTGACTTACCTACCTGACACCCACACTGACCTACCTACCTGACACATCCACTGACCTACCTGACCATTACACACACTGAACCACATGCCTGAGCATTACACACACACTGACCCAACTACCTGACACAATATTCTGATCTACCTACCTGAGACATACACTGACCTTTCCTGACCATTACACACATACACTGACCCATTTACCTGACACACCGCCTACCTGACCATTACACACATACCCTGACCCACCTACCTGACACATACACTCACCTACCTGACCATTACACATACACTGAACCACCTACCTGACACAATACACTGTCCCACCTACCTGACACAATACACTGACCTACCTACCTAACACAATACATTGTCCCACCTACCTGACCATTACACATACACTGACCCACCTACCTGACACATAAGCTGACCTACCTGACCATTACACACATACACTGACCCACCTACCTGACACATACACTTACCTACCTGACCATTACACACATCCACTGACCCGCCTACCGGACACATACACTGACCATTACACATACACTGACCTACTTACCTGACACAATACACTGAAATACCTTACCATTACACATACACTGAACCACCTACCTGACCATTACACACACACACACACACACACACACACTGACCTACCTAGCTGACACAAAACACTGACCTAACTGACCATTACACAAATACACTGACCCACCTACCTGACACATACACTGACCTACCTGACCATTACACACACACACACACTGACCTACCTACCTGACACATCCACTGACCTACCTGACCATTACACACACACTGAACCACCTACCTGACTATTACACATACACTGACACAATACTCTGACCTACCTACCTGACACATACACTGACCCAATTCCCTGACACACTAAACTACCTGACCATTACACACATACACTGACCTACCTACCTGACCATTACACACATACACTGAACCACCTACCTGACACATAAGCTGATCTACCTGTCCATTACACACACACTGACCCACCTACCTAACACAAACTGATGTACCTGACCGTTACACGCATACATTGAACCACCTACCTGACCAATACACACACACACACACACACACACAGTGACCTACCTACCTGACATATCCACTGACCTACCTGACCATTACACACACTGACCTACCTACCTTTCACATACACTGACCTACCTGACCCTTACACACACTGAACCACCTACCTGACCATTATACACATACACGGACCCACCTTACCTGACAGCACACTAACCTACCTGCCTGACACATACACTGACCTACCTATCTGACTATTACACTCTTACACTGAACCACCTACCTGACCATTACACACATTCACGGACCTATCTACCTGACAATACACTGACCTACCTACCTGACACATAAACTGACCTACCTGACCATTACACCCACCCACACACACACACTGACCCAACTACTTGACACAATACACTGACCCACCTGATCATTACACATACATTGATCCACCTACCTGACAATTACACACATACACTGACCTCCCTGACCATTACACACACATTGACCTACCTACCTGACACATACACTGACCTACCTACCTGACACATACATTGACCTAACTGACCATTACACACCTACAATGACCCACCTACCTGACACATACACTGACCTACCTGACCATTACAAACACACTGACCCACCTACCTGACACATTCACTCACCTACTTGACCATTACATACACTGACCTACCTAACCATTACAAACATACACTGACCCACCTACCTGACATACACTGACCTACCTGACCCTTACACACACTGACCTACCTGACACATACACTTACCTACTTGACCATTAAACACATACACTGACCCACCTACCTGACACATACACTGACCTACCTGACCATTACACATACACTGTCCCACCTACCTGAAACTATACACTGTCCCACCTTTTTGACACAATACACTGACCTACCTGACCATTACACACACACTGACCCACCTACCTGACACATACACTCACTTACCTGAGCATTTCACACATACACTGAACCACCTACCTGACCATTACACACATACACGGACCCACCTACCTGACACATAGACTTACGTTTCCTGACCATTACACATACACTGAACCAACTTCCTGATACAATACACTGACCTACCTAACCATTACAAACATACACTGACCTACCTACCTGACATACACTGACCTACCTGACCCTTACACACACTGACCTACCTGACACATACACTTACCTACTTCACCATTAAACACATACACTGACCCACCTACCTGACACATACACTGACCTACCTGACCATTACACATACACTGAACCACCTACCTGACTATTACACCTACACGGTCCCACCTACCAGACACAATACACTGACCTACCTACCTGACACATACACTGACCTACCTGACCATTACACATACATTGAACCACCTACCTATCAATTACACACATACACTGACCTCCCTGACCATTACACACACATTGACCTACCTACCTGACACACACACTGACCTACCTACCTGACACATACACTGACCTACCTGACCATTACACACCTACACTGACCCACCTACCTGACACATACACTGACCTACCTGACCATTACAAACACACTGACCCACCTACCTGACACATACACTGACCTACCTGACCATTACACACACACACTGACCTACCTGACCATTACACATACAATGAACCACCTACCTGACCATTACACATATTGACCTACCTGACACATACACTGACCTACCTGACCATTACACACATACACTGATTCAACTACCTGACACAATTCTCTGACCCACCTACCTGACACAATGCACTTACCTACCTGACCATTACACACACTAAACCACCTACCTGACTATTACACACACACACACACACACACACACACACACACACACACACACACTGACCTACCTACCTGACACATACACTGACCTCCTGACCATTACATATACACTGTCCCACCTACCTGACACAATACAATGTCCTACCTACCTGACACGTACACTGACCTACCTTACCATTACACACACACACCCACTGACCTACCTACCTGACACATACACTGACCTACCTGACCATTACACATACACTGTCCCACCTACCTGACACAATACACTGTCCCACCTACCTGACACAATACACTATCCCACCTACCTGAAACAATACACTGTCCCACCTACCTGACACACTGACCTTTCCTGACCATTACACACATACACTGACCAATATACCTGACACACTGACCTACCTGACCATTACAGACATACCCTGACCCACCTACCTGACACATAAACTGACCTACCTGACCATTACACACACACACACACTGAACCAACTACCTGACCATTACACACATACACCGCCCCACCTACCTGACACATACACTCACCTACCTGACCATTACACATATACACTGATCCACCTACCTGACACATACACTGACCTGCCTATCTGACACAAACTGACCTACCTGACCATTACACACACTGAACCACCTACCTGACCATTGCACACAGTGTCCTACCTGGCACATACACTCACCTACCTGACCATTACATACATACACTGATCCACCTACCTGACACATACACTGACCTACCTCCCTGACACAAACTGACATACCTGACCATTACACACACACTGTTCCACCTACCTGACACATACACTGACCTACCTACCTGATACATACGCTGACCTACCTGACCATTACACACACATACACTTACCTACCTACCTGACACAAACTGACATACCTGACCATTACACATACACTTAACCACCTACCTGACACATACACTGACCTACCTGACCTTTACACATACACTGACCCACCTACCTGACCATTACACATACACTGTCCCACCTACCTGACACACACACTGTCCTACCTACCCGATACACGAGTGACCCAAGTACCTGACACATACACTGACTCACCTACATGACACAATACATTGACCCACCTACCTGACACAATACACTGACCTACCTACCTATGTGACACATACTCTGACCTACCTGACCTTTGCACGCACTGACCCACATTCCTGACCATTACACACAGTGACCTACCTACCTGACACATACACTGACCTCCCTATCTGACCATTGCACACATACACTGAACCACCTACCTGACACATAAACTGACCTACCTGACCATTACACACACACACTGAACCAACTACCTGACCATTACACACATACACTGACCTACCTACCTGAAACATACACAACCTACCTGACCATTACACACATACACTGACCCACCTACCAATACCACAATACACTGACCTACCTACCTGACCATTACATACACTGAACAACCTACCTGGACATTACAGACAGTGACTTACCTACCTGACACCCACAATGACCTACCTACCTGACACATCCACTGACCTACCTGACCATTACACACACTGAACCACATGCCTGACCATTACACATACACTGTCCCACCTACCTGACACAATACACTGACCTACCTGACCAATACACACACACTGACCCAACTACCTGTCACAATACACTGACCCACCTACCTGACACAATATTCTGATCTACCTACCTGACACATACACTGACCTTTCCTGACCAATACACACATACCCTGACCCACCAACCTGACACATAAACTGACCTACCTGACCATCACACATACACTGACCCACCTACCTGACACATACACTCACCTACCTGACCATTACACATACACTGAACCACCTACCTGACACAATACACTGTCCCACCTACTTGACACAATACACTGACCTACCTACCTAACCCAATACATTGTCACACCTACCTGACCATTACACATACACTGATCCACCTACCTGACACATACACTGACCTACCTGACCATTACACACATCCACTGACCTGCCTACCGGACACAATTCTCTGACCCACCAACCTGACACAGTACACTGAAATACCTTACCATTACACATACACTGAACCACCTACCTGACCATTACACACACACACACACACACACACACACACACACACACACACACACACACACTGACCTACCTAGCTGACAATTACACACATACATTAACCCACCTACCTGACACAAAACACTGACCTAACTGACCATTACACAAATACACTGACCCACCTACCTGACACATACACTGACCTACCTGACCATTACACACATACACTGACCTACCTACCTGACACAATACACTGACCTACCTACCTGACCATTACACACACACACTGACCTACCTACCTGACACATCCACTGACCTACCTGACCATTACACACACTGAACCACCTACCTAACTATTACACATACACTGACACAATACTCTGACCTACCTACCTGACACATACACTGACCTTTCCTGGCCATTACACACACACACTGACCCAATTCCCTGACACACTGAACTACCTGACCATTACACACATACACTGACCTACCTACCTGACCATTACACACATACACTGAACCACCTACCTAACACAAACTGACGTACCTGACCGTTACACACATACATTGAACTACCTACCTGACCAATACACACACACATACACAGTGACCTACCTAGCTGACATATCCACTGACCTACCTGACCATTACACACACACTGACCTACCTGCCTGACACATACACTGACCTACCTGACCATTACACACACTGAACCACCTACCTGACCATTATACACATACACGGACCCACCTTACCTGACAGTACACTAACCTACCTGCCTGACACATACACTGACCTACCTATCTGACCATTACACACATTCACGGACCTATCTACCTGACAATACACTGACCTACCTACCTGACACATAAACTGACCTACCTGACCATTACACCCACCCACACATATACACTGACCCACCTACCTGACACATACACCTACCTACCTGACCATAACACATACACTGTCCCACCTACCTGACACACACACTGACCTACCTGACCATTACACACACACTGACCCACCTACCTGACACATACACTCACTTACCTGACCATTTCACACATACACTGACCCACCTACCTGACACACACACTGACCTACCTGACCATTACACACACACACACACACACACACACACACACTGACCCACCTACCTGACACATACACTGACCTACCTGACCATTATACTTACAATGAACCACCTACCTGACCATTACATATATTGACCTACCTGACACATACACTGACCTACCTGAACATTACACATACACTGACCCACCTACTTGACACAATACTCTGACCTACCTGACACACACACTGACCCACCTACCAGATCATTACATGCATACACTGACCCACCTACCTGGCACATAAACGGACCTACCTGGCACATAAACGGACCTACCTGACCATTACACACATACTCTGACCCACCTACCTGACACAATACACTGACCTACCTGACCATTACACACACACACACACACACTGACCTACCTACCTGTCACATACACCGACCTACCTGACCATTACACACACTGACCTACCTACCTGACCATTACACACATACACTAACCCACCTACCTGACACAATACACTGTTCAACCTCCCTGACACAATGCTCTGATCTACCTACCTGACACATACACTGAGCTTTCCTGACCATTACACACATACACTGACCCACCTACCTGACACAATACACTGACCTACCTACCTGACCATTACATACACTGAACCACCTACCTGACCATTACACACAGTTTCCTACCTAACTGACACATACACTGACCTACCTATCTGACCATTACACCCATACACGGAACCAACTACCTGACACAATACACTGACCCACCTAACTGACACATGCACCAACCTACCTGACCATTACACATACACTGTCCCACCTACCTGACACAATACACTGACCTACCTGACTATTACACATACACTGAACCACCTACCTGACACATACACTAACCTACCTGACCATTACTCACACACACACTGACCTACCTACCTGACACATACACTGACCTACCTGACCTTTACACATACACTGAACCACCTACCTGACACAATACACTGTCCCACCTACCTGACACAATACACTGACCTACCTACCTACCTGACACATACACTTACCTACCTGACCATTACACACATACACTGACCTACCTGACCATTACACACACTGACCCACCTACCTGACCATTACACACATACACTGAACCACCTACCTAACCATTGCACACATTTACTTACCCACCTACCTGACACATACACTGACCTACCTGGCCATTACACACACACACTGTCCCACCTACCTGACACAATACACTGTCCCACCTACCTGACACAATATACTGACCTACCTACCTGACACATACACTGACCTACCTGACCATTACACACATACACTGACCTACCTGACCATTACACATACACTGATACACCTACCTGACCATTACACACACACACTGACCTACCTACCTGACACTTACACTGACCTACCTGACCATTACATACATACACTGACCCACCTACCTGACCATTACACACACACACTGACCTACCTACCTGACACAATACACTGACCCATTTACCTGACACACTGAGCTACCTGACCATTACACACAAACACTGAACTACCTACCTCACACATACACTGACCTACCTGACCATTACACACACTGACACAATTACCTGACACAATTCACTGACCCACCTACCTGACAATTACACACATACACTGTCCCACCTACCTGACACAATACACTGACCTACCTGACAATTATACACTGACCCACCTACCTAACACATAATCTGACCTACCTGTCCATTACACACATACACTGACCTACCTACCTGACACATACACTGAACCACCTACCTGACACATACACTGACCTACCTGACCATTACACACATACACCGACCCACCTACCTGACACATACAGTGACCTACCTGATCATTACACACACACTGACCCACCTACCTGACAATAATCTGACCCACTTACCTGACACAATACACTGACCTACCTGACCATAACACACATACACTGAACCACCTGCCTGACCATTACACACATACACTGACCCACCTACCTGACCATTATACACATACACTGAACCAGCTACCTGACACAATACACTGACCTACCTGACCATTACACATACACTGACCCACCTACCTGACACATAAACTGACCATTAAACACATACACTGACCTACCTGACCAATTCACACACATTGACCTAACCGACACATACACTCACCTACCTGACCATCACACAGATACCCTGAACCACCTACCTGACCATCACACAGATACCCTGAACCACCTACCTGACCATTACATACATACACTGACCCACCTACCTGACACATACACTGACCTACCTGACCATTACACATACACTGACCCACCTACCTGACACAATACTCTGACCCACCTACCTGACACATAAACTGACCATTAAACACATACACTGACCTACCTGACCATTACACACACATTGACCTAACCGACACATTGACCCACCTACCTGACACATACACTGACCTACCTGACCATTACACATACACTGAACCACCTACCTTACCATTACACACACACACACACTGACCTACCTACCTGACACATACACTGAGCTACCTGTCCATTACACACATACATTGACGCACCTACCTGACACAATACTCTGACCTACCCGACCATTACACACATACAATGACCCACCTAACTGACACAATACACTGACATACCTACCAGACACATACACTGACCTTTCCTGCCCATTACATACACTGACCCACCTACCTGACCATTACACACATACACTGACCCACCTACCTGACACATACACTGACCTACCTGACCATTACACATACACTGATCCACCTACCTGACACAATACTCTGACCCACCTACCTGACACATAAACTGACCTACCTTACCATTACACACACCAACTTTCCCACCTACCTGACACAATACACTGACCTACCTGACCATTACACACACTGAACCACCTACCTGACCATTACACACAGTGACCTACCTACCTGACACATACACTGACCTACCTGACCATCACACATACTCTGACCTACCTACCTGACCATTACACACATACACTGAATCACCTACCTGACCATTACACACACACACACACACACACACACACACACACACACACACACACTGTCCCACCTACCTGACACATACACTGATCTACTTGACTATTACACACACACTGACCTACCTATCTGACCCATACACTGACCTACCTGACCATTACACACAGTGACCTACCTACCTGACACATACACTGAGCTACCTGTCCATTACACACATACATTGACGCACCTACCTGACACAATACTCTGACCTACCCGACCATTACACACATACAATGACCCACCTAACTGACACAATACACTGACATACCTACCAGACACATACACTGACCTTTCCTGCCCATTACATACACTGACCCACCTACCTGACACATACACTGACCTACCTGACCATCACACATACTCTGACCTACCTACCTGACCATTACACACATACACTGAATCACCTACCTGACCATTACACACACACACACACACACACTGTCCCACCTACCTGACACATACACTGATCTACTTGACTATTACACACACACTGACCTACCTACCTGACACATATACTGACCTACCTGACCATTACACACATACACTGACCCACCTACCTGACACATACACTGACCTTCTTGACCATTACACACATACACTGACCCACCTACCTGACACATACACTGACCTACTTGACCATTACACACATACACTGACCCACCTACCTGACACATACACTGACCTACCTGACCATTACACACATACACTGACCCACCTACCTGACACATACACTGACCTACTTGACCATTACACACATACACTGACCCACCTACCTGACACATACACTGACCTACCTGACCATTACACACATACACTGACCCACCTACCTGACACATACACTGACCTACTTGACCATTACACACATACACTGATCCACCTACCTGATCATTACACACATTGACCTACCTGACACATGCACCAACCTACTTGACCATTACACACATACACGGATCCACCTACCTGACACTTACACTCACCTACCTGACCATTACACACATTTACTGACCTACCTGACCATTACACACACTGACCCATATACCTGACCATTACACACACACACTGGCCCACCTACCTGACACATACACTCACCTACCTTACCATTACACACATACACTGACCCACCTACCTGACACATACACTGACCTACTTGACCATTACACACATACACTGACCCACCTACCTGACACATACACTGACCTACCTGACCATTACACACATACACTGACCCACCTACCTGACACATACACTGACCTACTTGACCATTACACACATACACTGACCCACCTACCTGACACATACACTGACCTACCTGACCATTACACACATACACTGACCCACCTACCTGACACATACACTGACCTACTTGACCATTACACACATACACTGATCCACCTACCTGATCATTACACACATTGACCTACCTGACACATGCACCAACCTACTTGACCATTACACACATACACGGATCCACCTACCTGACACTTACACTCACCTACCTGACCATTACACACATTTACTGACCTACCTGACCATTACACACACTGACCCATATACCTGACCATTACACACACACACTGGCCCACCTACCTGACACATACACTCACCTACCTTACCATTACACACATACACTGAACCACGTACCTGACCATTACACACACACTGATCTACCTACCTGACACATAAACTGATGTACCTGACCATTACACACATACACGGTCCCACCTACCTGACACATAACACTGACCTACCTATCTGGCACATGCACTGATAAACCTGACCATTACACACATACACTGACCCAATTCCCTGACACACTGAACTACCTGACCATTACACACATACACTGACCTACCTACCTGACACATAAGCTTATCTACCTGTCCATTACACACACACTGACCCACCTACCTAACACAAACTGATGTACCTGACCGTTACACGCATACATTGAACCACCTACCTGACCAATACATACACACACACACACACACACACACACACACACACACACACACACACACACACACACACACACACAGTGACCTACCTACCTGACATATCCACTGACCTACCTGACCATTACACACACTGACCTACCTACCTTTCACATACACTGACCTACCTGACCATTACACACACTGAACCACCTACCTGACCATTATACACATACACGGACCCACCTTACCTGACAGTACACTAACCTACCTGCCTGACACATACACTGACCTACCTATCTGACCATTACACACTTAAACTGAACCACCTACCTGACCATTACACACATTCACGGACCTATCTACCTGACAATACACTGACCTACCTACCTGACACATAAACTGACCTACCTGACCATTACACCCACCCACACACACACACTGACCCAACTACTTGACACAATACACTGACCCACCTGATCATTACACATACATTGAACCACCTACCTGACAATTACACACATACTCTGACCTCCCTGACCATTACACACACATTGACCTACCTACCTGACACATACACTGACCTACCTACCTGACACATACATTGACCTACCTGACCATTACACACCTACACTGACCCACCTACCTGACACATACACTGACCTACCTGACCATTACAAACACACTGACCCACCTACCTGACACATACACTGACCTACCTGACTATTACACACACACACACACACACTAACCCACCTACCTGACACACACACTGTCCTACCTGACACATACACTGACCTACCTGATCATTACACATACACTGAACCACCTACCTGACCATTACACATACACTGACCCGCCTACCTGAAACAATACTCTGACCTACCTACCTGACACATTCACTCACCTACTTGACCATTACATACACTGACCTACCTAACCATTACAAACATACACTGACCCACCTACCTGACATATACTGACCTACCTGACCCTTACACACACTGACCTACCTGACACATACACTTACCTACTTGACCATTAAACACATACACTGACCCACCTACCTGACACATACACTGACCTACCTGACCATTACACACATACACTGTCCCACCTACTTGACACAATACACTGACCTACCTGACCAATACACACACACTGACCCAACTACCTGTCACAATACACTGACCCACCTACCTGACACAATATTCTGATCTACCTACCTGACACATACACTGACCTTTCCTGACCAATACACACATACCCTGACCCACCAACCTGACACATAAACTGACCTACCTGACCATCACACATACACTGACCCACCTACCTGACACATACACTCACCTACCTGACCATTACACATACACTGAACCACCTACCTGACACAATACACTGTCCCACCTACTTGACACAATACACTGACCTACCTACCTAACCCAATACATTGTCACACCTACCTGACCATTACACATACACTGATCCACCTACCTGACACATACACTGACCTACCTGACCATTACACACATCCACTGACCTGCCTACCGGACACAATTCTCTGACCCACCAACCTGACACAGTACACTGAAATACCTTACCATTACACATACACTGAACCACCTACCTGACCATTACACACACACACACACACACACACACACACACACACACACACACACTGACCTACCTAGCTGACAATTACACACATACATTAACCCACCTACCTGACACAAAACACTGACCTAACTGACCATTACACAAATACACTGACCCACCTACCTGACACATACACTGACCTACCTGACCATTACACACATACACTGACCTACCTACCTGACACAATACACTGACCTACCTACCTGACCATTACACACACACACTGACCTACCTACCTGACACATCCACTGACCTACCTGACCATTACACACACTGAACCACCTACCTAACTATTACACATACACTGACACAATACTCTGACCTACCTACCTGACACATACACTGACCTTTCCTGGCCATTACACACACACACTGACCCAATTCCCTGACACACTGAACTACCTGACCATTACACACATACACTGACCTACCTACCTGACCATTACACACATACACTGACCTACCTACCTGACCATTACACACATACACTGACCTACCTACCTGACCATTACACACATACACTGACCTACCTACCTGACCATTACACACATACACTGAACCACCTACCTAACACAAACTGACGTACCTGACCGTTACACACATACATTGAACTACCTACCTGACCAATACACACACACATACACAGTGACCTACCTAGCTGACATATCCACTGACCTACCTGACCATTACACACACACTGACCTACCTGCCTGACACATACACTGACCTACCTGACCATTACACACACTGAACCACCTACCTGACCATTATACACATACACGGACCCACCTTACCTGACAGTACACTAACCTACCTGCCTGACACATACACTGACCTACCTATCTGACCATTACACACATTCACGGACCTATCTACCTGACAATACACTGACCTACCTACCTGACACATAAACTGACCTACCTGACCATTACACCCACCCACACATATACACTGACCCACCTACCTGACACATACACCTACCTACCTGACCATAACACATACACTGTCCCACCTACCTGACACACACACTGACCTACCTGACCATTACACACACACTGACCCACCTACCTGACACATACACTCACTTACCTGACCATTTCACACATACACTGACCCACCTACCTGACACACACACTGACCTACCTGACCATTACACACACACACACACACACACACACACACTGACCCACCTACCTGACACATACACTGACCTACCTGACCATTATACTTACAATGAACCACCTACCTGACCATTACATATATTGACCTACCTGACACATACACTGACCTACCTGAACATTACACATACACTGACCCACCTACTTGACACAATACTCTGACCTACCTGACACACACACTGACCCACCTACCAGATCATTACATGCATACACTGACCCACCTACCTGGCACATAAACGGACCTACCTGGCACATAAACGGACCTACCTGACCATTACACACATACTCTGACCCACCTACCTGACACAATACACTGACCTACCTGACCATTACACACACACACACACACACTGACCTACCTACCTGACACATACACCGACCTACCTGACCATTACACACACTGACCTACCTACCTGACCATTACACACATACACTAACCCACCTACCTGACACAATACACTGTTCAACCTCCCTGACACAATGCTCTGATCTACCTACCTGACACATACACTGAGCTTTCCTGACCATTACACACATACACTGACCCACCTACCTGACACAATACACTGACCTACCTACCTGACCATTACATACACTGAACCACCTACCTGACCATTACACACAGTTTCCTACCTAACTGACACATACACTGACCTACCTATCTGACCATTACACCCATACACGGAACCAACTACCTGACACAATACACTGACCCACCTAACTGACACATGCACCAACCTACCTGACCATTACACATACACTGTCCCACCTACCTGACACAATACACTGACCTACCTGACTATTACACATACACTGAACCACCTACCTGACACATACACTAACCTACCTGACCATTACTCACACACACACTGACCTACCTACCTGACACATACACTGACCTACCTGACCTTTACACATACACTGAACCACCTACCTGACACAATACACTGTCCCACCTACCTGACACAATACACTGACCTACCTACCTACCTGACACATACACTTACCTACCTGACCATTACACACATACACTGACCTACCTGACCATTACACACACTGACCCACCTACCTGACCATTACACACATACACTGAACCACCTACCTAACCATTGCACACATTTACTTACCCACCTACCTGACACATACACTGACCTACCTGGCCATTACACACACACACTGTCCCACCTACCTGACACAATACACTGTCCCACCTACCTGACACAATATACTGACCTACCTACCTGACACATACACTGACCTACCTGACCATTACACACATACACTGACCTACCTGACCATTACACATACACTGATACACCTACCTGACCATTACACACACACACTGACCTACCTACCTGACACTTACACTGACCTACCTGACCATTACATACATACACTGACCCACCTACCTGACCATTACACACACACACTGACCTACCTACCTGACACAATACACTGACCCATTTACCTGACACACTGAGCTACCTGACCATTACACACAAACACTGAACTACCTACCTCACACATACACTGACCTACCTGACCATTACACACACTGACACAATTACCTGACACAATTCACTGACCCACCTACCTGACAATTACACACATACACTGTCCCACCTACCTGACACAATACACTGACCTACCTGACAATTATACACTGACCCACCTACCTAACACATAATCTGACCTACCTGTCCATTACACACATACACTGACCTACCTACCTGACACATACACTGAACCACCTACCTGACACATACACTGACCTACCTGACCATTACACACATACACCGACCCACCTACCTGACACATACAGTGACCTACCTGATCATTACACACACACTGACCCACCTACCTGACAATAATCTGACCCACTTACCTGACACAATACACTGACCTACCTGACCATCACACACATACACTGACCCACCTACCTGACCATTATACACATACACTGAACCAGCTACCTGACACAATACACTGACCTACCTGACCATTACACATACACTGACCCACCTACCTGACACATAAACTGACCATTAAACACATACACTGACCTACCTGACCAATTCACACACATTGACCTAACCGACACATACACTCACCTACCTGACCATCACACAGATACCCTGAACCACCTACCTGACCATCACACAGATACCCTGAACCACCTACCTGACCATTACATACATACACTGACCCACCTACCTGACACATACACTGACCTACCTGACCATTACACATACACTGACCCACCTACCTGACACAATACTCTGACCCACCTACCTGACACATAAACTGACCATTAAACACATACACTGACCTACCTGACCATTACACACACATTGACCTAACCGACACATTGACCCACCTACCTGACACATACACTGACCTACCTGACCATTACAAACATACACTGACCCACCTACCTGACATACACTGACCTACCTGACCCTTACACACACTGACCTACCTGACACATACACTTACCTACTTGACCATTAAACGCATACACTGACCCACCTACCTGACACATACACTGACCTACCTGACCATTACACACATACACTGTCCCACCTACTTGACACAATACACTGACCTACCTACCTGACACATACACTGACCTACCTGACCATTTCACACACACACTGACCCACCTACCTGACACATACACTGAACTACCTGACCATTACACATACACTGACCCACCTACTTGACACAATACTCTGACCTACCTACCTGGCACACACACTCACCCACCTACCAGATCATTACACGCATACACTGACCATCTACCTGGCACATAAACGGCCCTACCTGGCACATAAACGGACCTACCTGACCATTACACACATACTCTGACCCACCTACCTGACACAATACACTGACCTACCTGACCATTACACATACACTGAAACACCTACTTGACACATACACTGACCTACCGGACCATTACACACACACACACTGACCTACCTACCTGACACATACACCGACCTACCTGACCATTACACACACTGACCTACCTATCTGACCATTACACACATACACTGACCCACCTACCAGACCATTACACACATACACTAACCCACCTACCTGACACAATACACTGTTCCACCTACCTGACACAATGCTCTGATCTACCTACCTGACACATGCACTGACCTTTCCTGACCATTACACACATACCCTGACCTACCTGACCATTACACATACACTGTCCCACCTACCTGAAACTATACACTGTCCCACCTTTTTGACACAATACACTGACCTACCTACCTGACACATACACTGACCTACCTGACCATTACACACACACTGACCCACCTACCTGACAGATACACTCACTTACCTGACCATTTCACACATACACTGACCCACCTACCTGACACATACACTGACCTGCCTGATCATTACACATACACTGAACCACCTACCTGACCATTACACACATACACGGACCCACCTGCCTGACACATACACTCACTTACCTGACCATTTCACACATACACTGACCCACCTACCTGACACACACACTGACCTACCTGACCATTACACACACTAAACCACCTACCTGACTATTACACACACACACACTAACCTACCTACCTGACACATACACTGACCTCCTGACCATTACACATACACTGTCCCACCTACCTGACACAATACAATGTCCTACCTACCTGACACATACACTCACTTACCTGACCATTTCACACATACACTGAACCACCTACCTGACCATTACACACATACACGGACCCACCTACCTGACACATAGACTTACGTTTCCTGACCATTACACATACACTGAACCAACTTCCTGATACAATACACTGACCTACCTAACCATTACAAACATACACTGACCCACCTACCTGACATACACTGACCTACCTGACCCTTACACACACTGACCTACCTGACACATACACTTACCTACTTGACCATTAAACACATACACTGACCCACCTACCTGACACATACACTGACCTACCTGACCATTACACACATACACTGTCCCACCTACCTGACACACACACTGACCTACCTGACCATTACACACACACACACACACACTGACCCACCTACCTGACACATACACTGAACTACCTGACCATTACACATACACTGACCCACCTACTTGACACAATACTCTGACCTACCTACCTGGCACACACACTCACCCACCTACGAGATCATTACACGCATACACTGACCCACCTACCTGGCACATAAACGGCCCTACCTGGCACATAAACGGACCTAGCTGACCATTACACACATACTCTGACCCACCTACCTGACACAATACACTGACCTACCTGACCATTTCACACATACACTGACCCACCTACCTGACACACACAATGACCTACCTGACCATTACACACACACACACACACACTGACCCACCTACCTGACACATACACTGACCTACCTGACCATTACACACATACACTGTCCCACCTACTTGACACAATACACTGACCTACCTACCTGACACATACACTGACCTACCTGACCATTTCACACACACACTGACCCACCTACCTGACACATACACTGAACTACCTGACCATTACACATACACTGACCCACCTACTTGACACAATACTCTGACCTACCTACCTGGCACACACACTCACCCACCTACGAGATCATTACACGCATACACTGACCCACCTACCTGGCACATAAACGGCCCTACCTAGCACATAAACGGACCTACCTGACCATTACACACATACTCTGACCCACCTACCTGACACAATACACTGACCTACCTGACCATTACACATACACTGAAACACTTACTTGACACATACACTGACCTACCGGACCATTACACACACACACACACTGACCTACCTACCTGACACATACACCGACCTACCTGACCATTACACACACTGACCTACCTATCTGACCATTACACACATACACTGACCCACCTACCAGACCATTACACACATACACTAACCCACCTACCTGACACAATACACTGTTCCACCTACCTGACACAATGCTCTGATCTACCTACCTGACACATACACTGACCTTTCCTGACCATTACACACATACACTGTCCCACCTACCTGAAACTATACACTGTCCCACCTTTTTGACACATACACTGACCTACCTGACCATTACACACACACTGACCCACCTACCTGACACATACACTCACTTACCTGACCATTTCACACATACACTGACCCACCTACCTGACACATACACTGACCTGCCTGATCATTACACATACACTGAACCACCTACCTGACACACACACTGACCTAACTGACCATTACACACACACACACACACACACACACTGACCCACCTACCTGACACATACACTGACCTACCTGACCATTACACATATTGACCTACCTGACACATACACTGACCTACCTGACCATTACACATACACTGACCCACCTACTTGACACAATTCTCTGCCCCACCTACCTGACACAATGCACTGACCTACCTGACCATTACACACACTAAACCACCTACCTGACTATTACACACACACACACTAACCTACCTACCTGACACATACACTGACCTCCTGACCATTACACATACACTGTCCCACCTACCTGACACAATACTATGTCCTACCTACCTGACACAATACACTGACCTACCTGACCATTACACACACACACACACACACACACACACACACACACACACTTACCTACCTACCTACCTGACACATAAACTTACCTACCTGACCATTACACTTACAGTAAACCACCTACCTGACACTATACACTGACCTACCTACCTGACACATACACTGACCTACCTGACCATTACACACACACTGACCTAACTACCTGACACATACACTGACCTACCTGACCATTACACATACATTGAACCACCTTCCTGACACTATACACTGTCCCACCTACTTGACACAATACACTGACCTACCTACCTGACCATTACACACCTACACGGACCTACCTTCCTGACACATAGACTTACCTTTCCTGACCATTACACTTACACTGGCCCAACTACCTGATATATACACTGACCTACCTACCTACCTGACCATTACACACACTGACCCACCTACCTGACCATTACACACATACACTGAACCACCTACCTGACCATTACACACATACACATACACTGACCTACCTGGCCAGTACACACACTGAACCATCTACCTGACCATTACACACATACACTGAACCACCTACCTGACCATTACACACATACACTGACCTACCTACCTGACCATTACACACATACACTGACCCACCTACCTGACATCATGCTCCGACCTACCTGACCATTACACATACAGTGTCCCACCTACCTGACACATACACTGACCTTTCCTGATCAGTACACACATACACTGTCCCACCTACCTGATACAATACCCTGACCCACTTACCTGACTCATCAACTGACCTACCTGACCATAACACACATACACTGACCCACCTACCTGACACAATACATGTCCACACAGCCCATGACCCCCCTTCACCATGTCCGCACAGCCCCTGACCCCCCTGTACCTTGTCCGCACAACCTCTGACCCCCCTGCACCATGTCCGCACAACCTCTGACCCCCCTACACCATGTCCGCACAACCTCTGACCCCCTACACCATGTCCGCACAGCCCCTGACCCCCCTGAACCTTGTCCGCACAACCTCTGACCCCCCTGCACCATGTCCGCACAACCTCTGACCCCCCTACACCATGTCCGCACAACCTCTGACCCCCTACACCATGTCCGCACAGCCCCTGACCCCCCTGCACCATGTCCGCACAACCTCTGACCCCCCTACACCATGTCCGCACAACCTTTGACCCCCCTACACCATGTCCGCACAACCTCTGACCCCCTGCACCATGTCCGCACAACCTCTGACTCCCCCACATACACTGACCTACCTGACCATTACACATACACTGTCCCACCTACCTGACACAATACAATGACCTACCTACCTGAAACATACACTGACCTACCTGACCATTACACACACACACACACACACACACACACACTTACCGACCTACCTTCCTGACATACACTGACCTACCTGACCATTACATTACACACACACTGACCCACCTACCTGACACATACACTCACTTACCTGGCCATTTCACACATACACTGACCCACCTAGCTGACACATACACTGACCTGCCTGACCATTACACATACACTGAACCACCTACCTGACCATTACACACATACACGGACCCACCTACCTGACACATAGACTTACCCTTCCTGACCATTACACATACACTGAACCAACTTCCTGATACAATACACTGACCTGCCTAACCATTACAAACATACACTGACCCACCTACCTGACATACACTGACCTACCTGACACATACACTTACCTACTTGACCATTACACACATACACTGTCCCACCTACCTGAAATTATACACTGTCCCACCTTTTTGACACAATACACTGACCTACCTACCTGACACATACACTGACCTACTTGACCTGACACATACATTGACCCACCTACCTGACACAAACTGACATAACTGATCATTACACACACACTGACCTACCTGACCGTTACACATACACTGCCCTACCTGACCATTACACACATGCATTGACCTACCTATCTGACCCATACACTGACCTACCTGTCCATTACACACAGTGACCTTCCTACCTGACACATACACTGAGCTACCTGACCATTACACACATACACTGACCCACCTACCTGGCACAATACACTGACATACCTACCTGACACATACACTGACCTTTCCGGCCCATTACACACACTGACCCACCTACCTGACCATTACACACATACACTGACACACCTACCTGACACATACACTGACCTACCTGGCCATTACACACATACACTGACACACCTACCTGAAACATACACTGACCTACCTGACAATTACACACACTGACCCACCTACCTGACCATTACACACATAAACTGACCCACCTACCTGACACATGCACCAACCTATCTGACCATTACACATACACTGTCCCACCTACCTGACACAATACAGTGACCTACCTACCTGACACATAAACTGACCTACCTGACCATTACACACACTGAACCACCTACCTGACCATTACACACAGTGACCTACCTACCTGACACAATACATTGACCTACCTGACCATCACACATACACACACTGACCTACCTCACTGACCTACCTGACACATACACTCCCCTACCTGACCATCACACACATACACTGATGAACCTACCTGACACAATGCACTGACCTACCTGACCTTTACACATACACTGACCTACCTACCTGACACAATACACTGACCTACCTGACCATTACACACACTGACCCACCTACCTGACCATTACACACATACACTGATCCACCTACCTGACACATACACTGACCTACCTGACCATTACACACACTGAACCACCTACCTGACCATTAAACACAGTGACCTACCTGGCACATACACTGCCTTACTTGACCATTACACACACTGACCTACCTGACACATACACTCACCTACCTGACCATTACATACATACACTGATCCACCTACCTGACACATACACTGACCTACCTCCCTGACACAAACTGACATACCTGACCATTACACACACACTGTCCCACCTACCTGACACATACACTGACCTACCTACCTGATACATACGCTGACCTACCTGACCATTACACACACATACACTGACCTACCTACCTGACACAAACTGACATACCTGACCATTACACATACACTTAACCACCTACCTGACCATTACACACATACACTGACCTACCTGACCATTACACATACACTGATCCACCTACCTGACACATACGCTGACCTACCTGACCACTACACACATACATCGACCTACCTACCTTACACAAACTGACATACCTGACCATTACACATACACTGACCCACCTACCTGACACATAAACGGACCTACCTGACCTTTACACATACACTGACCCACCTACTTGACACACACACTGTCCTACCTACCCGACACATACACTGACTCACCTACCTGACACAATACACTGACCCACCTACCTGACACAATACACTGACCTACCTACCTATGTGACACATACTCTGACCTACCTGACCTTTGCACACACTGACCCACATACCTGACCATTACACACAGTGACCTACCTACCTGACACATACACTGACCTCCCTAACTGACCATTGCACACATACACTGACCCACCTACCTGACACATACACTGAACCACCTACCTGATCATTACACGCACACACTGACCTACCTAGCTGACACAATACACTGACCTACCTACCTGACCATTACACACACACTGACCTACCTACCTGACACATACACTGACCTATCTACCTGACACATACACTGACCTACCTGACCATTACACACACTCACACACTGAACTACCTACCTGACACATACAGCGACCTACCTGGCCATTACACACACACTGACCTACCTACCTGACACATACACAACCTACCTGACCATTACACACATACACTGACCCACCTACCAATACCACTATACACTGACCTACCTACCTGACCATTACATACACTGAACAACCTACCTGGCCATTACAGACAGTGACTTACCTACCTGACACCCACACTGACCTACCTACCTGACACATCCACTGACTTACCTGACCATTACACACACTGAACCACCTACCTGACCATTACACATACACTGTCCCACCTACCTGACACAATACACTGACCTATCTACCTGACACAATACATGGACCTACCTGACCATTACACACACATTGACCTACCTACCTGACACAATATACTGACCTACCTGACCATTACACATACACTGTCCCACCTACCTGACACATATACTGTCCCACCTACCTGACACACACACTGTCCTACCTACCCGACACATACACTGACCCACCTACCTGACACATACACTGACTTACCTGACCATTACACACACTGGACCACCTACCTGACCATTACACATACACTGTCCCACCTACCTGACACAATACACTGACCTACCTGACCATTACACACACATTGACCAACCTACCTGACACAATATACTGACCTACCTGACACAATATACTGACCTACCTGACCATTACACATACACTGTCCTACCTACCTGACACAATACACTGTCCCACCTACCTGACACTTACACTGACCTACCTGACCATTATACATACACTGACCTACCTGACCATTACACATACACTGTCCCACCTACCTGACACAATACACTGTCCCACCTACCTGACACTTACACTGACCTACCTGACCATTATACATACACTGACCTACCTGACCATTACACATACACTGTCCCACCTACCTGACACAATACACTGTCCCACCTACCTGACACATACACTGACCTACCTGACCATTACACATACACCGTCCCACCTACCTGAAACAATACAATGACCTACCTGACCATTACACGCACACACTAACCTACCTACCTGACACAATACTCTGAACTACCTACCTGACGCAATACCCTTACCTACCGACCTGACCATTACACACATACACTGACCCACCTACCTGACACAAACTGACCTACCCGACCATTACACACATGCACTGAACCACCTACCTGACCATTACACATACACGGAACCACCTACCCGACACATAAACTGATCTACCTGACCATTACACACATACACTGTCCCACCTACCTGACACAATACACTGACCCACCTACCTGATACATACACTGACCTACCTGACCATCACACACACACACACTGACCTACCTACATTACCTTTACACACACACACTGACCTACCTACCTGACACAAACTGACATACCTGACCATTACACACACATTGTCCCACCTACCTGACACATGCACCAACCTACCTGACCATTACACATACACTGTCCCACCTACCTGAAACAATACACTGACCTACCTGAACCATTACACACACACACACACACACACACACACACACACTGACCATTACACACTCTGTCCTACCTGACACATACACTTACCTACCTGACCATACACTGACCTAACTGACCATTACACACCCACACTGACCTACCTACCTGACACATTCACTGACCTACCTACCTGACACAATACACTGTCCCACCTACCTGACACAATACACTGACCTACCTGACCATTACATACACACACACACACACACACACACACACACACACACACACACACACACACTGACCTACCTACCTGACACAAACTGACCTACCTGACACATACACTCACCTACCTGAGCATTATACACGTACACTGACCCACCTACCTGACACAATACATTAACCTACCTTACCATTACACAAATACACTAACCCACCTACCTGACACAATACTCTGACCCACCTACCTGACACAATACACTGATCTACCTACCTGACCATTACATACACTGAACCACCTACCTAACCATTACACACAGTGATCTACCTACCTGACACATACACTGAACCACCTACCTGACACAATACACTGACCTACCTGACCATTACACATTCATTGAACCACCTACCTGACACATGCACCAACCTACCTGACCATTACACATACACTGAACCACCTACCTGACACAATACACTGACCTACCTGACCATTACACATACAGTGACCCACCTACCTGACATGCACTGAAGTACCTGACCATTACACACACACACACACTGACCTACCTGACACATACACTCACATACCTGACCATTACACACATACACTGACCCACCTACCTGACATTACACTGACCTACCTGACCATTATACATACACTGACCTACCTGACCATTACACATACACTGTCCCACCTACCTGACACAATACACTGACCCACCTACCTGACATTACACTGACCTACCTACCTGACACATACATTGACATACCTTACTAATAAACATACACTGACCCACCTATCTGACTATTACACACTTACACTGAAACACCTACCTGACCATTACACACATACACTGACCCACCTACCTGACACATGCACTGACCTTTCCACACATACACTGACGCACCTACCTAATGCAATACTCTGACCCACCTACCTGACACATAAACTGACCTACCTTACCATTACACACACAAACTTTCCCACCTACCTGACACAATACACTGACCTACCTGACCATTACACATACACTGAACCACATACCTGACCATTATACACATACATGGACCCACCTTTCCTGACAGTACACTAACCTACCTGCCTGACACATACACTGACCTACCTATCTGACCATTACACACCTACACTGAACCACCTACCTGACCATTACACACATTCACGGACCTATCTACCTGAAAATACACTGACCTACCTACCTGACACATAAACTGACCTACCTGACCATTACACCCACCCACACACACACACTGACCCAACTACCTGACACAATACACTGACCTACCTGATCATTACACATACATTGAACCACCTACCTGACAATTACACACATACACTGACCTCCCTGACCATTACACACACATTGACCTACCTACCTGACACATACACTGACCTACCTACCTGACACATACACTGACCTACCTGACCATTACACACCTACACTGACCCACCTACCTGACACATACACTGACCTACCTGACCATTACAAACACACTGACCCACCTACCTGACACATACACTGACCTACCTGACCATTACACATACACTGACCCACCTACTTGACACAATACTCTGACCTACCTACCTGACACACACACTGACCCACCTACTAGATCATTACACGCATACACTGACCCACCTACCTGGCACATAAACGGACCTACCTGACCATTACACATACACTCAAACACCTACCTGACACATACACTGACCTACCGGACCATTACACACACACACTGACCTACCTACCTGACACATACACCGACCTACCTGACCATTACACACATACACTGACCCACCTACCAGACCATTACACACATACACTAACCCACCTACCTGACACAATACACTGACCTACCTGACCATTACACATACACTGTCCCAACTACCTGACACAATACACTGTTCCACCTACCTGACACAATTCTCTGATCTACCTACCTGACCATTACATACACTGAACCACCTACCTGACCATTACACACAGTTTCCTACCTACCTGACACATACACTGACCTACCTATCTGACCATTACACCCATACGCGGAACCAACTACCTGACACAATACACTGACCCACCTAACTGACACATGCACCAACCTACCTGACCATTACACATACACTGTCCCACCTACCTGACACAATACACTGACCTACCTGACTATTACACATACAGTGACCCATTTCCTTGACACACTGACCTACCGACCTGACCATTACACACACACACACACACACACACACACACACACACACACACACTGACCTACCTAGCTGACACAATACACTGACCTACCTGACCATTACACACACACTGACCTACCTACCTGACACAAGCTGACCTACCTGACACATACACTGACCTACCTGACCATTACACACAGTGACCTAGCTACCTGACACATACACTGACCTACCTATCTGACCATTACACAAATACACTGATCCACCTACCTGACCATTACACACACACACACACAGACCTACCTAGCTGACACAATACACCGACCTACCTGACCATTACACATACACTGAACCACCTACCTGACACATACACTGACCTACCTGACCATTACTCACACACACACTGACCTACCTACCTGACACATACACTGACCTTTCCTGACCATTAGACACATACACTGACCCAACTACCTGACACAATTCTCTGACCCACCTACCTGACACAATACACTGACCTACCTGACCATTACACACACTAAACCACCTACCTGACCATTACACACACACACACACACACACACACACTTACCTACCTGACACATACACTGACCTACCTGACCATTACACACACACACTGGCCTACCTACCTGACACATAAACTGACCTACCTGACCATTGCACTTACAGTAAACCACCTACCTGACACTATACACTGACCTACCTACCTGACACATACACTGACCTACCTGACCATTACACATACATTGAACCACCTACCTGACACTATACACTGTCCCACTTGACACAATACACTGACCTACCTACCTGACCATTACACACCTACACGGACCTACCTACCTGACACATAGACTTACCTTTCCTGACCATTACACATACACTGACCCAACTACCTGATATATACACTGACCTACCTGACCATTACACACATACACTGACCTACCTACCTGACCATTACACACACTAACCCACCTACCTGACCATTACACACATGCACTGAACCACCTACCCGACCATTACACACATACACTTACCCACCTACCTGACACATACACTAACCTACCTGGCCAGTACACACACTGAACCATCTACCTGACCATTACACACATACACTGAACCACCTACCTGACATATATACTCACGTACCTGACCATTACACACACTGACCTACCTGACCATCACACACATACACTGACCCACCTACCTGACACATGCACTGACCTACCTGACCATTACACATACACTGTCCCACCTACCTGACACATACGCTGACCTTTCCTGATCATTACACACATACACTGTCCCACCTACCTGACACAATACCCTGACCCACTTACCTGACTCATCAACTGACCTACCTGACCATAACACACATACACTGACCCACCTACCTGACACAATACATGTCCGCACAGCCCCTGACCCCCCTGCACCATGTCCGCACAACCTCTGACCCCCCACATACACTGACCTACCTGCCCATTACACATACTCTGTCCCACCTACCTGACACATACACTGACCTACCTGACCATTACACACACACACACTTACTGACCTACCTACCTGACATACACTGACCTACCTGACCATTACACACACACTGACCTACCTACCTGACACATAGACTTACCTTTCCTGACCATTACACATACACTGAACCACCTACCTGACACAAAACACTGACCTACCTGAACATCACACATACACACACACACTGACCTACCTCACTCATACACTTACCTACCTGACCATCACACACATACACTGACGCACCTAACTGACACAATACACTGACCTACCTGACCTTTACACATACACTGAACCACCTACCTGACACATACACTGACCTACCTGACCATTACACACATACACTGACCTACCTGACCATTACACACAATGACCCACCTACCTGACCATTACACACATACACTGAACCACCTACCTAACCATTGCACACATTTACTTACCCACCTACCTGACACATACACTTACCTACTTGACCATTAAACACATACACTGACCCACCTACCTGACAAATACACTGACCTACCTGACCATTACACACATACACTGTCCCACCTACCTGAAACTATACACTGTCCCACCTTTTTGACACAATACACTGACCTACCTACCTGACACATACATTGACCCACCTACCTGACACAAACTGACATAACTGATCATTACACACACTGACCTACCTGACCGTTACACATACACTGCCCTACCTGACCATTACACACATGCACTGACCTACCTATCTGACCCATACACTGACCTACCTGTCCATTACACACAGTGACCTTCCTACCTGACACATACACTGACCTTTCCTGCCCATTACACACACTGACCCACCTACCTGACCATTACACACATACACTGACACACCTACCTGACACATACACTGACCTACCTGACCATTACACACATACACTGACACACCTACCTGAAACATACACTGACCTACCTGACCATTACACACACTGACCCACCTACCTGACCATTACACACATAAACTGACCCACCTACCTGACACATGCACCAACCTATCTGACCATTACACATACACTGTCCCACCTACCTGACACAATACAGTGACCTACCTACCTGACACATAAACTGACCTACCTGACCATTACACACACTGAACCACCTACCTGACCATTACACACAGTGACCTACCTACCTGACACAATACACTGACCTACCTGACCATCACACATACTCTGACCTACCTATCTGACCATTACACACACACACACACACACACACACACACACACTGTCCCACCTACCTGACACAATACACTGACCTACCTGAACATCACACATACACACACTGACCTACCTCACTGACCTACCTGACACATACACTCCCCTACCTGACCATCACACACATACACTGATGAACCTACCTGACACAATGCACTTACCTACCTGACCTTTACACATACACTGAACCACCTACCTGACACAATACACGGACCTACCTACCTGACCATTACACACACTGACCCACCTACCTGACCATTACACACATACACTGATCCACCTACCTGACACATACACTGACCTGCCTGACCATTACACACACTGAACAACCTACCTGACCATTACACACACTGACCTACCTGACACATACACTGACCTACCTGACCATTACACACACTGACCCACCTACCTGACCATTACACACATACACTGATCCACCTACCTGACACATACACTGACCTACCTGACCATTCAACACACTGAACCACCTACCTGACCATTAAACACAGTGACCTACCTGGCACATACACTGCCTTACTTGACCATTACACACACTGACCTACCTGACACATACACTCACCTACCTGACCATTACATACATACACTGATCCACCTACCTGACACATACACTGACCTACCTCCCTGACACAAACTGACATACCTGACCATTACACATACACTTAACCACCTACCTGACCATTACACACATACACTGACCTACCTGACCATTACACATACACTGATCCACCTACCTGACACATACGCTGACCTACCTGACCATTACACACATACATCGACCTACCTACCTTACACAAACTGACATACCTGACCATTACACATACACTGACCCACCTACCTGACACATAAACTGACCTACCTGACCTTTACACATACACTGACCCACCTACCTGACACACACACTGTCCTACCTACCCGACACATACACTGACTCACCTACCTGACACAATACACTGACCCACCTACCTGACACAATACACTGACCTACCTACCTATGTGACACATACTCTGACCTACCTGACCTTTGCACACACTGACCCACATAGCTGACCATTACACACAGTGACCTACCTACCTGACACATACACTGACCTCCCTAACTGACCATTGCACACATACACTGACCCACTTACCTGACACATACACTGACCTACCTGACCATTACACATACACTGAACCACCTACCTGATCATTACACACACACACACTGACCTACCTAGCTGACACAATACACTGACCTACCTACCTGACCATTACACACACACTGACCTACCTACCTGACACTTACACTGACCTATCTACCTGACACATACACTGACCTACCTGACCATTACACACACTCACACACTGACCTACCTACCTGACACATCCACTGACCTACCTGACCATTACACACACTGAACCACCTACCTGACCATTACACACACACACACACACACACACACACACACACACACTGACCTACCTAGCTGACACAATACACTGACCTACCTACCTGACAATTACACACATAAATTAACCCACCTACCTGACACAAAACACTGACCTAACTGACCATTACACAAATACACTGACCCACCTACCTGACACATACACTGACCTACCTGACCATTACACACACACACTGACCTACCTACCTGACACAATACACTGACCTACCTACCTGACCATTACACACACACACTGACCTACCTACCTGACACATCCACTGACCTACCTGACCATTACACACACTGAACCACCTACCTAACTATTACACATACACTGACACAATACTCTGACCTACCTACCTGACACATACACTGACCTTTCCTGGCCATTACACACATACACTGACCCACCTACCTAACACAAACTGATGTACCTGACCGTTACACGCATACATTGAACCACCTACCTGACCAATACACACACACATACACAGTGACCTACCTAGCTGACATATCCACTGACCTACCTGACCATTACACACACACTGACCTACCTACCTGACACATACACTGACCTACCTGACCATTACACACACTGAACCACCTACCTGACCATTATACACATACACGGACCCACCTTACCTGACAGTACACTAACCTACCTGCCTGACACATACACTGACCTACCTATCTGACCATTACACACATTCACGGACCTATCTACCTGACAATACACTGACCTACCTACCTGACACATAAACTGACCTACCTGACCATTACACCCACCCACACATATACACTGACCCACCTACCTGACACATACACCTACCTACCTGACCATAACACATACACTGTCCCACCTACCTGACACACACACTGACCTACCTGACCATTACACACACACTGACCCACCTACCTTACACATACACTCACTTACCTGACCATTTCACACATACACTGACCCACCTACCTGACACACACACTGACCTACCTGACCATTACACACACACACACACACACACACACACACACACACACACTGGCCCACCTACCTGACACAAACACTGACCTACCTGACCATTACACATACAATGAACCACCTACCTGACCATTACATATATTGACCTACCTGACACATACACTGACCTACCTGAACATTACACATACACTGACCCACCTACTTGACACAATACTCTGACTTACCTACCTGACACCCACACTGACCTACCTACCTGACACATCCACTGACTTACCTGACCATTACACACACTGGACCACCTACCTGACCATTACACATACACTGTCCCACCTACCTGACACAATACACTGACCTACCTGACCATTACACACACATTGACCAACCTACCTGACACAATATACTGACCTACCTGACCATTATACATACACTGACCTACCTGACCATTACACATACACTGTCCCACCTACCTGACACAATACACTATCCCACCTACCTGACACTTACACTGACCTACCTGACCATTACACATACACTGTCCCACCTACCTGACACATACACTGACCTACCTGACCATTATACATACACTGACCTACCTGACCATTACACATACACTGTCCCACCTACCTGACACAATACACTGTCCCACCTACCTGACACATGCACCAACCTACCTGACCATTACACATACACCGTCCCACCTACCTGAAACAATACAATGACCTACCTGACCATTACACACACACACTAACCTACCTACCTGACACAATACTCTGAACTACCTACCTGACGCAATACCCTTACCTACCGACCTGACCATTACACACATACACTGACCCACCTACCTGACACAAACTGACCTACCTGACCATTACACACACACACACACACACACACTGACCTACCTACCTGACACAAACGCACATACCCGACCATTACACACATGCACTGAACCACCTACCTGACCATTACACATACACGGAACCACCTACCCGACACATAAACTGATCTACCTGACCATTACACACATACACTGTCCCACCTACCTGACACATACACTGACCTACCTGACCATCACACACACACACACTGACCTACCTACATTACCTTTACACACACACACTGACCTACCTACCTGACAGAAACTTACATACATGACCATTACACACACATTGTCCCACCTACCTGACACATGCACCAACCTACCTGACCATTACACATACACTGTCCCACCTACCTGAAACAATACACTGACCTACCTGAACCATTACACACACACACACACACTGACCATTACACACTCTGTCCTACCTGACCATACACTGACCTAACTGACCATTACACACCCACACTGACCTACCTACCTGACACATTCACTGACCTACCTACCTGACACAATACACTGTCCCACCTACCTGACACAATACAGTGACCTACCTGACCGTTACACACATGCATTGACCCACCTACCTGGCACATACACTGACCTACCTGACCATTACATACACACACACTGACCTACCTACCTGACACAAACTGACCTACCTGACACATACACTCACCTACCTGAGCATTATACACGTACACTGACCCACCTACCTGACACAATACATTAACCTACCTTACCATTACACAAATACACTAACCCACCTACCTGACACAATACTCTGACCCACCTACCTGACACAATACACTGACCTACCTACCTGACCATTACATACACTGAACCACCTACCTAACCATTACACACAGTGATCTACCTACCTGACACATACACTGAACCACCTACCTGACACAATACACTGACCTACCTGACCATTACACATTCATTGAACCACCTACCTGACACATGCACCAACCTACCTGACCATTACACATACACTGAACCACCTACCTGACACAATACACTGACCTACCTGACCATTACACATACAGTGACCCACCTACCTGACATGCACTGAAGTACCTGACCATTACACACACACACACACTGACCTACCTGACACATACACTCACATACCTGACCATTACACACATACACTGACCCACCTACCTGACATTACACTGACCTACCTACCTGACACATACACTGACATACCTTACTAATAAACATACACTGACCCACCTATCTGACTTTTACACACTTACACTGACCCACCTACCTGACACATGCACTGACCTTTCCTGACCATTACACACATACACTGACGCACCTACCTAATGCAATACTCTGACCCACCTACCTGACACATAAACTGACCTACCTTACCATTACACACACAAACTTTCCCACCTACCTGACACAATACACTGACCTACCTGACCATTACACATACACTGAACCACATACCTGACCATTATACACATACACGGACCCACCTTTCCTGACAGTACACTAACCTACCTGCCTGACACATACACTGACCTACCTATCTGACCATTACACACCTACACTGAACCACCTACCTGACCATTACACACATTCACGGACCTATCTACCTGACAATACACTGACCTACCTACCTGACACATAAACTGACCTACCTGACCATTACACCCACCCACACACACTGACCCAACTACCTGACACAATACACTGACCTACCTGACCATTACACATACACTGACCCACCTGATCATTACACATACATTGAACCACCTACCTGACAATTACACACATACACTGACCTCCCTGACCATTACACACACATTGACCTACCTACCTGACACATACACTGACCTACCTACCTGACACATACACTGACCTACCTGACCATTACACACCTACACTGACCCACCTACCTGACACATACACTGACCTACCTGACCATTACACATACACTGACCCACCTACTTGACACATACACTGACCTACCTACCTGACACACACACTGACCCACCTACTAGATCATTACACGCATACACTGACCCACCTACCTGGCACATAAACGGACCTACCTGACCATTACACATACACTGAAACACCTACCTGACACATACACTGACTTACCGGACCATTACACACACACACTGACCTACCTACCTGACACATACACCGACCTACCTGACCACTACACACATACACTGACCCACCTACCAGACCATTACACACATACACTAACCCACCTACCTGACACAATACACTGACCTACCTGACCATTACGCATACACTGACCCAACTACCTGACACAATACACTGTTCCACCTACCTGACACAATTCTCTGATCTACCTACCTGACCATTACATACACTGAACCACCTACCTGACCATTACACACAGTTTCCTACCTACCTGACACATACACTGACCTCCTGACCATTTCATATACACTGTCCCACCTACCTGACACAATACAAAGTCCTACCTACCTGACACATACACTTACCTACCTGACCATTACACACACACACACACACACACACACACACACACACTTACCTACCTGACACATACACTGACCTACCTGACCATTACACATACATTGAACCACCTACCTGACACTATACACTGTCCCACTTGACACAATACACTGACCTACCTGACCATTACACACCTACACGGACCTACCTACCTGACACATAGACTTACCTTTCCTGACCATTACACATACACTGACCCACTTACCTGACACAATACACTGTCCCACCTACCTGACACAATACTCTGATCTACCTACCTGAAAAATACACTGACCTTTCCTGACCATTACACACATACACTGACCCACCTACCTGACACAATACACTGACCTACCTGACCATTATACACATACACTGACCCACCTACCTGACACATACACTGACCTACCTGACCATTGCACACACACTGACCTACCTGACCATTACACATACACTGACCCAGCTACCTGACAAAATACTCTGACCCACCTACCTGACACATACACTGACCTACCTGACCATTACACACATACTCTGACCCACCTATCTGACATATACACTGACCTACCTCACCATTACACATACACTGACCCACCTACCTGACAAATACACGGACCTACCTGACCATTACACACATACACTGACCTACCTACCTGACAAATTCACTGACCTACTTGACCATTACACACATACACTGACCCACCTACCTGACACATACACTGACCTACCTGACCATTGCACACACACTGACCTACCTGACCATTACACATACACTGACCCAGCTACCTGACAAAATACTCTGACCCACCTACCTGACACATACACTGACCTACCTGACCATTACACACATACTCTGACCCACCTATCTGACACATACACTGACCTACCTTACCATTACACATACACTGACCCACCTACCTGACAAATACACGGACCTACCTGACCATTACACACATACACTGACCTACCTACCCGACAAATACACTGACCTACTTGACCATTACACACATACACTGACCCACCTACCTGACACATACACTCACCTACCTTACCATTACACACATACACTGAACCACATACCTGACCATTACACACACACTGATCTATCTACCTGACACATACACTGACCTACCTTACCATTACACACATGCACTGAACCACCTACCTGACACATACACTGTCCCACCTACCTGACACAATACACTGTCCCACCTACCTGACACAATACACTGTCCCACCTACCTGACACAATACATTGACCTACCTACCTGACACATACACTGACCTACCTGACCATTACACACACTGACCCACCTACCTGACCATTACACACATACACTGAACCACCTACCTAAACATTACACACATTTACTTACCCACCTACCTGACACATACACTGACCTACCTGACCATTACACATACACTGTCCCACCTACCTGACACAATACACTGTCCCACCTACCTGAAACAATACACTGTCCCTCCTACCTGACACACTGACCTTTCCTGACCATTACACACATACACTGACCAATATACCTGACACACTGGCCTACCTGACCATTACAGACATACCCTGACCCACCTACCTGACACATAAACTGACCTACCTGACAATTACACACACACACACTGAACCAACTACCTGACCATTACACACATACACCGCCCCACCTACCTGACACATACACTCACCTACCTGACCATTACACACATACACTGACCTACCTACCTGACACATACACTGACCTACCTGACCATTACACACACAGTGACCTACCTGAACATTACACATACAATGAACCACCAACCTGAGCATTACACACACATAGACTTACCTACCTACCAGACACATACACTGACCTACATGACCATTACACACACACTGCCCCACCTACCTGACACATACACTCACCTACCTGACCATTTCACACATACACTGATCCACCTACCTGACACATACACTGACCTGCCTATCTGACACAAACTGACCTACCAGACCATTACACACACTGAACCACCTACCTGACCATTACACACAGTGACCTACCTGGCACATTCACTGCCTTACCTGACCATTACACACACTGACCTACCTGACACATACACTCACCTACCTGACCATTACATACATACACTGATCCACCTACCTGACACATACACTGACCTACCTGACCATTACACACACACTGTCCCACCTACCTGACACATACACTGACCTACCTACCTGATATATACGCTGACCTACCTGACCATTACACACACATACACTGACCTACCTACCTGACACAAACTGACATACCTGACCATTACACATACACTTAACCACCTACCTGACACATACACTGACCTACCTGACCTTTACACATTCCCTGACCCACCTACCTGACCATTACACATACACTGTCCCACCTACCTGACACACACACTGTCCTACCTACCCAACACATGACTGACCCAAGTACCTGACACATACACTGACTCACCTACCTGACACAATACACTGACCCACCTACCTGACACAATACACTGACCTACCTACCTATGTGACACATACTCTGACCTACCTGACCTTTGCACACACTGATCCACATACCTGACTATTACACACAGTGACCTACCTAGCTTACACATACACTGACCTCCCTATCTGACCATTACACACATACACTGACCCACCTACCTGACACATACACATGACCTACCTGACCATTACACATACACGGAACCACCTACCTGATCATTACACGCACACACTGACCTACCTAGCTGACACAATACACTGACCTACCTACCTGACCATTACACACACACTGACCTACCTAGCTGACACAATACACTGACCTACCTACCTGACCATTACACACACACTGACCTACCTACCTGACACATACACTGACCTACCTGACCATTGCACACACTCACACACTGACCTACCTACCTGACACATACAGCGACCTACCTGACAATTACACACATACACTGACCCACCTACCAATACCATAATACACTGACCTACCTATCTGACCATTACATACACTGAACAACCTACCTGGCCATTACAGACAGTGACTTACCTACCTGACACCCACACTGACCTACCTACCTGACACATCCACTGACCTACCTGACCATTACACACACTGAACCACATGCCTGAGCATTACACATACACTGTCCCACCTACCTGACACAATATTCTGATCTACCTACCTGACACATACACTGACCTTTCCTGACCATTACACACATACACTGACCCACCTACCTGACACATACACTGACCTACCTGACCATCACACATACACGGACCCACCTACCTGACACATACACTCACCTACCTGACCATTACACATACACTGAACCACCTACCTGACACAATACACTGTCCCACCTACCTGAGACAATACACTGACCTACCTACCTAACACAATACATTGTCCCACCTACCTGACCATTACACATACACTGACCCACCTACCTGACACATAAGCTGACCTACCTGACCATTACACACATACACTGACCCACCTACCTGACACATACACTTACCTACCTGACCATTACACACATACACTGACCCACCTACCTGACACATACACTGACCTACCTGACCATTACACACATCCACTGACCCGCCTACCGGACACAATTCTCTGACCCACCTACCTGACACAGTACACTGACCTACCTACCTGACCATTACATACACTGACCTACCTATCTGATCATTACACACATACACTGACCCACTTACCTGACACAATACACTGAAATACCTTACCATTACACATACACTGAACCACCTACCTGACCATTACACACACACACACACTGACCTACCTAGCTGACACAATACACTGACCTACCTACCTGACAATTACACACATACATTAATCCACCTACCTGACACAAAACACTGACCTAACTGACCATTACACAAATACACTGACCCACCTACCTGACACATACACTGACCTACCTGACCATTACACACACACACACTGACCTACCTACCTGACACATCCACTGACCTACCTGACCATTACACACACACTGAACCACCTACCTGACTATTACACATACACTGACACAATACTCTGACCTACCTAACTGACACATACACTGACCCAATTCCCTGACACACTGAACTACCTGACCATTACACACATACACTGACCTACCTACCTGACACATAAGCTGATCTACCTGTCCATTACACACACACTGACCCTCCTACCTAACACAAACTGATGTACCTGACCGTTACACGCATACATTGAACCACCTACCTGATCAATACACACACACACACAGTGACCTACCTACCTGACATATCCACTGACCGACCTGACCATTACACACACTGACCTACCTACCTTTCACATACACTGACCTACCTGACCATTACACACACTGAACCACCTACCTGACCATTATACACATAAACGGACCCACCTTACCTGACAGTACACTAACCTACCTGCCTGACACATACACTGACCTACCTATCTGACCATTACACACATTCACGGACCTATCTACCTGACAATACACTGACCTACCTACCTGACACATAAACTGACCTACCTGACCATTACACCCACCCACACACACACACTGACCCAACTACTTGACACAATACACTGACCCACCTGATCATTACACATACATTGAACCACCTACCTGACACATACACTGACCTACCTGACCATTACAAACACACTGACCCACCTACCTGACACATACACTGACCTACCTGACTATTACACACACACACACACACACTGACCCACCTACCTGACACATACACTGACCTACCTGACTATTACACACACACACACACACACTGACCCACCTACCTGACACATACACTGACCTACCTGGCCATTACACACACTGTCCTACCTGACACATACACTGACCTACCTGACCATTAGACATACACTGACCCGCCTACCTGAAACAATACTCTGACCTACCTACCTGAAACATTCACTCACCTACTTGACCATTACATACACTGACCTACCTAACCATTACAAACATACACTGACCCACCTACCTGACATACACTGATCTACCTGACCCTTACACACACTGACCTACCTGACACATACACTTACCTACTTGACCATTAAACACATACACTGACCTACCTGACCATTACACACGTACACTGTCCCACCTACTTGACACAATACACTGACCTACCTGACCATTACACACACACTGACCCACCTACCTGACACATACACTCACTTACCTGACCATTTCACACATACACTGACCCACCTACCTGACACACACACTGACCTACCTGACCATTACACACACACACACACACACACACACACACACACACACACACACTGACCCACCTACCTGACACATACACTGAACTACCTGACCATTACACATACAATGAACCACCTACCTGACCATTACACATATTGACCTACCTGACACATACACTGACCTACCTGACCATTACACATACACTGACCCACCTACTTGACACAATACTCTGACCTACCTACCTGACACACACACTGACCCACCTACCAGATCATAACACGCATACACTGACCCACCTACCTGGCACATAAACGGCCCTACCTGGCACATAAACAGACCTACCTGACCATTACACACATACTCTGACCCATCTACCTGACACAATACACTGACCTACCTGACCATTACACATACACTGAAACACCTACCTGACACATACACTGACCTACCGGACCATTACACACACACACACTGACCTACCTACCTGACACATACACCGACCTACCTGACCATTACTCACACTGACCTACCTATCTGACCACTACACACATACACTGACCCACCTACCAGACCATTACACACATACACTAACCCACCTACCTGACACAATACACTGTTCCACCTACCTGACACAATGCTCTGATCTACCTACCTGACACATACACTGACCTTTCCTGACCATTACACACATACACTGACCCACCTACCTGACACATACACTGACCTACCTGACCATTACACGCATACACTGTCCCACCTACCTGAAACTATACACCGTCCCACCTTTTTGACACAATACACTGACCTACCTACCTGACACATACACTGACCTACCTGACTATTACACACACACTGACCCACCTACCTGACACATACACTCACTTACCTGACCATTTCACACATACACTGACCCACCTACCTGACACATACACTGACCTGCCTGACCATTACACATACACGGACCCACCTACCTGACACATAGACTTACGTTTCCTGACAATTACACATACACTGAACCAACTTCCTGATACAATACTCTGACCTACCTAACCATTACAAACATACACTGACCCACCTACCTGACATACACTGACCTACCTGATCCTTACACACACTGACCTACCTGACACATACACTTACCTACTTGACCATTAAACACATACACTGACCCACCTACCTGAAACTATACAATGTCCCATCTTTTTGACACAATACACTGACCTACCTACCTGACACATACACTGACCTACCTGATCATTACACACACACTGACCCACCTACCTGACACATACACTCACTTACCTGACCATTTCACAAATACACTGACCCACCTACCTGACACATACACTGACCTACCTACCTGACACACACACTGACCCACCTACCAGATCATTACACACATACATTGACCCACCTACCTGGCACATAAACGGACCTACCTGGCACATAAACGGACCTACCTGACCATTACACACATACTCTGACCCACCTACCTGACACAATACACTGACCTACCTGACCATTACACATACACTGAAACACCTACCTGACACATACACTGACCTACCGCACCATTACACACACACACTGACCTACCTACCTGACACATACACCGACCTACCTGACCATTACACACACTGACCTACCTACCTGACCATTACACACATACACTGACCCACCTACCAGACCATTACACACATACACTAACCCACCTACCTGACACAATACACTGACCTACCTGACCATTACACATACACTGACCCACCTACCTGACACAATACACTGACCTACCTACCTGACACATACATTGACCTACCTGACCATTACACACACACTGACCCACCTACCTGACACATACACTCACCTACCTGACCATTACACACATCCACTGACCTGCCTACCGGACACAATTCTCTGACCCACCTACCTGACACAGTACACTGAAATACCTTACCATTACACATACACTGAACCACCTACCTGACCATTACACACACACACACACACACACACACACACTGACCTACCTGACACATACACTGACCTACCTACCTGACAATTACACACATACATTAACCCACCTACCTGACACAAAACACTGACCTAACTGACCATTACACAAATACACTGACCCACCTACCTGACACATACACTGACCTACCTGACCATTACACACACACACTGACCTACCTACCTGACACAATACACTGACCTACCTACCTGACCATTACACACACACACTGACCTACCTACCTGACACACCCACTGACCTACCTGACCATTACACACACTGAACCACCTACCTAACTATTACACATACACTGACACAATACTCTGACCTACCTACCTGACACATACACTGACCTTTCCTGGCCATTACACACATACACTGACCCAATTCCCTGACACACTGAACTACCTGACCATTACACACATACACTGACCTACCTACCTGACCATTACACACATACACTGAACCACCTACCTGACACATAAGCTAATCTACCTGTCCATTACACACACACTGACCCACCTACCTAACACAAACTGACGTACCTGACCGTTACACACATACATTGAACCACCTACCTGACCAATACACACATACACAGTGACCTACCTAGCTGACATATCCACTGACCTACCTGACCATTACACACACTGAACCACCTACCTGACCATTATACACATACACGGACCCACCTTACCTGACAGTACACTAACCTACCTGCCTGACACATACACTGACCTACCTATCTGACCATTACACACATTCACGGACCTATCTACCTGACAATACACTGACCTACCTACCTGACACATAAACTGACCTACCTGACCATTACACCCACCCACACATATACACTGACCCACCTACCTGACACATACACCTACCTACCTGACCATAACACATACACTGTCCCACCTACCTGACACACACACTGACCTACCTGACCATTACACACACACTGACCCACCTACCTGACACATACACTCACTTACCTGACCATTTCACACATACACTGACCCACCTACCTGACACACACACTGACCTACCTGACCATTACACACACACACACACACACACACACACACACACACTGACCCACCTACCTGACACATACACTGACCTACCTGACCATTACACACATACACTGACCTACCTGACCATTACACATACACTGATCCACCTACCTGACCATTACACACACACACACTGACCTACCTACCTGACACTTACACTGACCTACCTGACCATTACATACATACACTGACCCACCTACCTGACCATTACACACACACACTGACCTACCTACCTGACACAATACACTGACCCATTTACCTGACACACTGAGCTACCTGACCATTACACACAAACACTGAACTACCTACCTCACACATACACTGACCTACCTGACCATTACACACACTGACACAATTACCTGACACAATTCACTGACCCACCTACCTGACAATTACACACATACACTGTCCCACCTACCTGACACAATACACTGACCTACCTGACAATTATACACTGACCCACCTACCTAACACATAAACTGACCTACCTGTCCATTACACACATACACCGACCCACCTACCTGACACATACACTGAACCACCTACCTGACACATACACTGACCTACCTGACCATTACACACATACACCGACCCACCTACCTGACACATACAGTGACCTACCTGATCATTACACACACACACACTGACCCACCTACCTGACAATAATCTGACCCACTTACCTGACACAATACACTGACCTACCTGACCATAACACACATACACTGAACCACCTGCCTGACCATTACACACATACACTGACCCACCTACCTGACACATACACTGACCTACTTGACCATTACACACATACACGGACCCACCTACCTGACACATACACTCACCTACCTGACCATTACACACATTTACTGACCTACCTGACCATTACACACACTGACCCATATACCTGACCATTACACACACACACTGGCCCACCTACCTGACACAGACACTCACCTACCTTACCATTACACACATACACTGAACCACGTACCTGACCATTACACACACACTGATCTACCTACCTAACACATAAACTGATGTACCTGACCATTACACACATACACGGTCCCACCTACCTGACACATAACACTGACCTACCTATCTGGCACATGCACTGATAAACCTGACCATTACACACACACTGACCTCCCTACCTGACACATACAGTGACCTACCTGGCCATTACACACACACTGACCTACCTACCTGACACATACACAACCTACCTGACCATTACACACATACACTGACCTACCTACCTGACCTTTACATACACTGAACAACCTACCTGGCCATTACAGACAGTGACTTACCTACCTGACACCCACACTGACCTACCTACCTGACACATCCACTGACCTACCTGGCCATTACACACACTGAACCACATGCCTGAGCATTACACATACACTGTCCCACCTACCTGACACAATACACTGACCTACCTGACCATTACACACACACACTGACCCAACTACCTGTCACAATACACTGACCCACCTACCTGACACAATATTCTGATCTACCTACCTGACACATACACTGACCTTTCCTGACCATTACACACATACACTGACCCATTTACCTGACACACTGACCTACCTGACCATTACACACATACCCTGACCCACCTACCTGACCATTACACATATACACGGACCCACCTACCTGACACATAGACTTACGTTTCCTGACCATTACACTTACCCACCTACCTGACACAATACACTGACCTACCTGACCATTACACATACACTGAACCACCTACCTGACACAATACACTGACCTACCTACCTGCCACAATACATTGTCCCACCTACCTGACCATTACACACATACACTGACCCACCTACCTGACACATACACTAACCTACCTGACCATTACACACACACTGACCTACCAGCTGACACATACACTGACCCAACTACCTGACACAATTCTCTGACCCATCTACCTGACACAATGCACTGACCTACCTGACCATTACACACACTAAACCACCTACCTGACTATTACACACACACACACACACTGACCTACCTACCTGACACATACACTGACCTCCTGACCATTACACATACACTGTCCCACCTACCTGACACAATATAATGTCCTACCTACCTGACACAATACACTGACCTACCTGACCATTACACACACACACACACACACACTTACCTACCTACCTACCTGACTCATACACTGACCTACCTGACCATTACACACACACACTGGCCTACCTACCTGACACATAAACTTACCTACCTGACCATTACACTTACAGTAAACCACCTACCTGACACTATACACTGACCTACCTACCTGACACATACACTGACCTACCTGACCATTACACACATACACTGATCCACCTACCTGACACATACACTGACCTGCCTATCTGACACAAACTGACCTACCTGACCATTACACACACTGAACCACCTACCTGACCATTACACACAGTGACCTACCTGGCACATTCACTGCCTTACCTGACCATTACACACACTGACCTACCTGACACATACACTCACCTACCTGACCATTACATACATACACTGATCCACCTACCTGACACATACACTGACCTACCTCCCTGACACAAACTGACATACCTGACCATTACACACACACTGTCCCACCTACCTGACACATACACTGACCTACCTACCTGATACATACGCTGACCTACCTCCCTGACACAAACTGACATACCTGACCATTACACACACACTGTCCCACCTACCTGACACATACACTGACCTACCTACCTGATACATACGCTGACCTACCTGACCATTACACACACATACACTGACCTACCTACCTGACACAAACTGACATACCTGACCATTACACATACACTTAACCACCTACCTGACACATACACTGACCTACCTGACCTTTACACATACACTGACCCACCTACCTGACCATTACACATACACTGTCCCACCTACCTGACACACACACTGACCTACCTGACCTTTACACATACACTGACCCACCTACCTGACCATTACACATACACTGTTCCACCTACCTGACACACACACTGTCCTACCTACCCGACATATGACTGACCCAAGTACCTGACACATACACTGACTCACCTACCTGACACAATACACTGACCCACCTACCTGACACAATACACTGACCTACCTACCTATGTGACACATACTCTGACCTACCTGACCTTTGCACACACTGACCCACATACCTGACCATTACACACAGTGACCTACCTACCTGACACATACACTGACCTCCCTATCTGACCATTGCACACATACACTGAAACACCTACCTGACACATAAGCTGACCTACCTGACCATTACACATACACGGAACCACCTACCTGATCATTACATGCACACACTGACCTACCTAGCTGACACAATACACTGACCTACCTACCTGACCATTACACACACACTGACCTATCCACCTGACACATACACTGACCTACCTGACCATTGCACACACTCACACACTGACCTACCTACCTGACACATACAGCGACCTACCTGGCCATTACACACCCACTGACCTACCTACCTGACACATACACAACCTACCTGACCATTACACACATACACTGACCCACCTACCTGACACAATACACTGACCTACCCGACCATTACACATACACTGACCCACCTACCTGACACATAAGCTGACCTACCTGACCATTACACACATACACTGACCCACCTACCTGACACATACACTTACCTACCTGACCATTACACACATACACTGACCCGCCTACCGGACACATACACTGACCATTACACATACACTGACCCACCTACCTGACACAATTCTCTGACCCACCTACCTGACACAGTACACTGACCTACCTACCTGACCATTACATACACTGACCTACCTATCTGATCATTACACACATACACTGACCCACTTATCTGACACAATACACTGAAATACCTTACCATTACACATACACTGTACCACCTACCTGACCATTACACACACACACACACGCACACACTGACCTACCTAGCTGACACAATACACTGACCTACCTACCTGACAATTACACACATACATTAACCCACCTACCTGACACAAAACACTGACCTAACTGACCATTACACAAATACACTGACCCACCTACCTGACACATACACTGACCTACCTGACCATTACACACACACACTGACCTACCTACGTGACACAATACACTGACCTACTTGACCATTACACACATGCACTAAACCACCTAACTTGCAACAATACACTGACCTACCTACCTGACACATCCACTGACTTACCTGACCATTACACACACTGAACCACCTACCTGACTATTACACATACACTGACACAATACTCTGACCTACCTACCTGACACATACACTGACCTTTCCTGGCCATTACACACATACACTGACCCAATTCGATGACACACTGAACTACCTGACCATTACACACATACACTGACCTACCTACCTGACCATTACACACATACACTGAACCACCTACCTGACACATAAGCTGATCTACCTGTCCATTACACACACACTGACCCACCTACCTAACACAAACTGATGTACCTGACCGTTACACGCATACATTGAACCACCTACCTGACCAATACACACACACATACACAGTGACCTACCTAGCTGACATATCCACTGACCTACCTGACCATTACACACACACTGACCTACCTACCTGACACATACACTGACCTACCTGACCATTACACACACTGAACCACCTACCTGACCATTATACACATACACGGACCCACCTTACCTGACTGTACACTAACCTACCTGCCTGACACATACACTGACCTACCTATCTGACCATTACACACATTCACGGACCTATCTACCTGACAATACACCTACCTACCTGACACATAAACTGACCTTCCTGACCATTACACCCACCCACACACACACACTGACCCAACTACCTGACACAATACACTGACCTACCTGACCATTACACATACATTGACCCACCTGATCATTACACATACATTGAACCACCTACCTGACAATTACACACATACACTGACCTCCCTGACCATTACACACACATTGACCTACCTACGTGACACATACACTGACCTACCTGAGCATTACACACCTACACTGACCCACCTACCTGACACATACACTGACCTACCTACCTGACACATACACTGACCTACCTGACCATTACACACCTACACTGACCCACCTACCTGACACATACACTGACCTACCTGACCATTACACACACACACTGACCCACCTACCTGACACATACACTGACCTACCTGATCATTACACATACACTGAACCACCTACCTGACCATTACACATACACTGACCCGCCTACCTGAAACAATACTCTGACCTACCTACCTGACACATTCACTTACCTACTTGACCATTACATACACTGACCTACCTAACCATTACAAACATACACTGACCCACCTACCTGACATACACTGACCTACCTGACCCTTACACACACTGACCTACTTGACACATACACTTACCTACTTGACCATTAAACACATACACTGACCCACCTACCTGACACATACACTGACCTACCTGACCATTACACATACACTGTCCCACCTACCTGAAACTATACACTGTCCCACCTTTTTGACACAATACACTGACCTACCTACCTGACACATACACTGACCTACCTGACCATTACACACACACTGACCCACCTACCTGACACATACACTCACTTACCTGACCATTTCACACATACACTGACCCACCTACCTGACACATACACTGACCTGCCTGACCATTACACACATACACTGACCCACCTACCTGACACATAGACTTACCTTTCCTGACCATTACACATACACTGAACCAACTTCCTGATACAATACACTGACCTACCTAACCATTACAAACATACACTGACCCACCTACCTGACATACACTGACCTACCTGACCCTTACACACACTGACCTACCTGACACATACACTTACCTACCTGACCATTACACACATACACTTTCCCTCCTACCTGAAACTATACACTGTCCCACCTTTTTGACACAATACACTGACCTACCTACCTGACATATGCACTGACCTACCTGACCATTTCACACACACACACACACACACTGACCCACCTACCTGACACATAGACTGACCTACCTGACCATTACACATACAATGAACCACCTACCTGACCATTACACATATTGACCTACCTGACACATACACTGACCTACCTGACCATTACACATACACTGACCCACCTACTTGACACAATACTCTGACCTACCTACCTAACACACACACTGACCCACCTACCAGATCATTACACGCATACACTGACCCACCTACCTGGCACATAAACGGACCTACCAGGCACATAAACGGATCTACCTGACCATTACACACATACTCTGACCCACCTACCTGACACAATACACTGACCTACCTGACCATTACACATACACTGAAACACCTACCTGACACATACACTGACCTACCGGACCATTACACACACACACACTGACCTACCCATCTGACACATACACCGACCTAACTGACCATTACACACACTGACCCACCTACCAGACCATTACACTCATACACTAGCCCACCTACCTGACACAATACACGGTTCCACCTACCTGACACAATGCTCTGATCTACCTACCTGACACATACACTGACCCACCTACCTGACACAATACACTGACCTACCTACCTGACCATTACATACACTGAACCACCTACCTGACCATTACACACAGTTTCCTACCTACCTGACACATACACTGACCTACCTATCTGACCATTACACCCATACACGGAACCAACTACCTGACACAATACACTCACCCACCTAACTGACACATGCACCAACCTACCTGACCATTACACATACACTGTCCCACCTATCTGACACAATACACTGACCTACTTGACTATTACACATACACTGACCTACCTGACTATTACACATACAGTGACCCATTTACCTGACACACTGGCCTACCTGACCATTACACAAATACACTGACCCACCTACCTGACACATTCACTGACCTACCTGACCATTACACACACACTGACCTACCTACCTGACACAAGCTGACCTACCTGACACATACACACACCTACCTGACCATTACACGCATACACTGACCCACCTACCTGACCATTACACACAGTGACCTAGCTACCTGACACATACACTGACCTACCTATCTGACCATTACACAAATACACTGATCCACCTGCCTGACTCATAAGCGGACCTACCTAACCATTACACATACTCTGAACCACCTACCTGACCATTACACACACACACACACACACACACACACACACACACACTGACCTACCTAGCTGACACAATACACTGACCTACCTACCTGACACATACACTGACCTACCTGACCATTACACACACACACACTGACCTACCTACCTGACACATACACTGACCTACCTGACCATTACACATACACTGAACCACCTACCTGACACATACACTAACCTACCTGACCATTACTCACACACACACTGACCTACCTACCTGACACATACACTGACCTCCTGACCATTACACATACACTGTCCCACCTACCTGACACAATACAGTGTCCTACCTACCTGACACATACACTTACCTACCTGACCATTACACACACACACTGGCCTACCTACCTGACACATAAACTGACCTACCTGACCATTACACATACACTGTCCCACCTACCTGACACAATACAATGACCTACCTACCTGACACATACACTGACCTACCTGACCATTACACACACACTGACCTACCTACCTGACACATACACTTACCTACCTGACCATTACACACCTACACAGACCCACTTAGCTGACACATAGACTTACCTTTCCTGACCATTACACATACACTGAACCACCTACCTGACCATTACACATACACTGTCCCACCTACCTGACACATACACTGACCTACCTGACCATTACACACATACACTGATCCAACTACCTGACACACACACTGACCTACCTGACCATTACACATACGCTGAACCACCTACCTAAACCATTACACACATACACTGAAAATTCCTGACCATTACACACACACTGAACCACCTACCTGACCATTACACACATACACTGTCCCACCTACCTGACACATACACTGAACCACCTACCTGACACATACATTGACCATTATACATACACTGTCCCACCTACCTGACACAATACAATGACCTACCTACCTGACACATACACTTACCTACCTGACCATTACACACACACACACACACACACACACACTTACCTACCTACCTACCTGACACATACACTGACCTACCTGACCATTACACACACTGACCCACCTACCTGACCATTACACACATACACTGAACCACCTACCTAAACATTACACACATTTACTTACCCACCTACCTGACACATACACTGACCTACCTGACCATTACACATACACTGTCCCACCTACCTGACACAATACACTATCCCACCTACCTGAAACAATACACTGTCCCTCCTACCTGACACACTGACCTTTCCTGACCATTACACACACTGAACCACCTACCTGACCATTACACACAGTGACCTACCTGGCACATTCACTGCCTTACCTGACCATTACATACATACACTGATCCACCTACCTGACACATACACTGACCTACCTCCCTGACACAAACTGACATACCCGACCATTACACACACACTGTCCCACCTACCTGACACATACACTGACCTACCTACCTGATACATACGCTGACCTACCTGACCATTACACACACATACACTGACCTACCTACCTGACACAAACTGACATACCTGACCATTACACATACACTTAACCACCTACCTGACACATACACTGACCTACCTGACCTTTACACATACACTGACCCACCTACCTGACCATTACACATACACTGTCCCACCTACCTGACACACACACTGTCCTACCTACCCGACACATGACTGACCCAAGTACCTGACACATACACTGACTCACCTACCTGACACAATACACTGACCCACCTACCTGACACAATACACTGACCTACCTACCTATGTGACACATACTCTGACCTACCTGACCTTTGCACACACTAACCCACATTCCTGACCATTACACACAGTGACCTACCTACCTGACACATACACTGACCTCCCTATCTGACCATTGCACACATACACTGAACCACCTACCTGACACATAAGCTGACCTACCTGACCATTACACACATACACTGACCCACCTACCTGACACATACACTGACCTACCTGACCATTACACATACACGGAACCACCTACCTGATCATTACACGCACACACTGACCTACCTAGCTGACACAATACACTGACCTACCTATCTGACCATTACACACACACTGACCTACCTAGCTGACACAATACACTGACCTACCTACCTGACCATTACACACACACTGACCTACCTAGCTGACACAATACACTGACCTACCTACCTGACCATTACACACACACTGACCTATCTACCTGACACATACACTGACCTACCTGACCATTGCACACACTCACACACTGACCTACCTACCTGACACATACAGCGACCTACCTGACAATTACACACATACACTGACCCACCTACCAATACCACAATACACTGACCTACCTATCTGACCATTACATACACTGAACAACCTACCTGGCCATTACAGACAGTGACTTACCTACCTGACACCCACACTGACCTACCTACCTGACACATCCACTGACCTACCTGACCATTACACACACTGAACCACATGCCTGAGCATTACACACACACTGTCCCACCTACCTGACACAATATTCTGATCTGCCTACCTGAGACATACACTGACCTTTCCTGACCATTACACACATACACTGACCCATTTACCTGACACACCGACCTACCTGACCATTACACACATACCCTGACCCACCAACCTGACACATAAACTGACCTACCTGACCATCACACATACACTGACCCACCTACCTGACACATACACTCACCTACCTGACCATTACACACATTCACTAACCCACCTACCTGACACATACTCTTACCTACCTGACCATTACACACATACACTGACCCACCTACCTGACACATACACTGACCATTACACATACACTGACCCACCTACCTGACACAATTCTCTTACCCACCTACCTGACACAGTACACTGACCTACCTACCTGACCATTACATACACTGACCTACCTATCTGATCATTACACACATACACTGACCCACTTACCTGACACAATACACTGAAATACCTTACCATTACACATACACTGAACCACCTACCTGACCATTACACACACACACACACACACACACACACACACACACACACACACACACACACTGACCTACCTACCTGACAATTACACACATACATTAACCCACCTACCTGACACAAAACACTGACCTAACTGACCATTACACAAATACACTGACCCACCTACCTGACACATACACTGACCTACCTGACCATTACACACACACACACACACACTGACCTACCTACCTGACACATCCACTGACCTACCTGACCATTACACACACACACTGAACCACCTACCTGACTATTACACATACACTGACACAATACTCTGACCTACCTACCTGACACATACACTGACCCAATTCCCTGACACACTGAACTACCTGACCATTACACACATACACTGACCTACCTACCTGACCATTACACACATACACTTACCCAATTCCCTGACACACTGAACTACCTGACCATTACACACATACACTGACCTACCTACCTGACCATTACACACATACACTGAACCACCTACCTGACACATAAGCTGATCTACCTGTCCATTACACACACACTGACCCACCTACCTAACACAAACTGATGTACCTGACCGTTACACGCATACATTGAACCACCTACCTGACCAATACACACACACACACACACACACACACACACACACACACACACACACACACACACAGTGACCTACCTACCTGACATATCCACTGACCTACCTGACCATTACACCCACCCACACACACTGACCCAACTACTTGACACAATACACTGACCTACCTGACCATTACACATACATTGAACCACCTACCTGACAATTACACACATACACTGACCTCCCTGACCATTACACACACATTGACCTACCTACCTGACACATACACTGACCTACCTACCTGACACATACATTGACCTACCTGACCATTACACACCTACACTGACCCACCTACCTGACACATACACTGACCTACCTGACCATTACAAACACACTGACCCACCTACCTGACACATACACTGACCTACCTGACCATTACACATACACTGACCCGCCTACCTGAAACAATACTCTGACCTACCTACCTGACACATTCACTCACCTACTTGACCATTACATACACTGACCTACCTAACCATTACAAACATACACTGACCCACCTACCTGACATATACTGACCTACCTGACCCTTACACACGCTGACCTATCTGACACATACACTTACCTACTTGACCATTAAACACATACACTGACCCACCTACCTGAAACTATACACTTTCCCACCTTTTTGACACAATACACTGACCTACCTACCTGACACATACACTGACCTACCTGACCATTACACACACACTGCACCACCTACCTGACACATACACTCACTTACCTGACCATTTCACACATACACTGAACCACCTACCTGACCATTACACACATACACGGACCCACCTACCTGACACATAGACTTACGTTTCCTGACCATTACATAGACACTGAACCAACTTCCTGATACAATACACTGACCTACCTAACCATTACAAACATACACTGACCCACCTACCTGACATACACTGACCTACCTGACCCTTACATACACTGACCTACCTGACACATACACTTACCTACTTGACCATTAAACACATACACTGACCCACCTACCTGACACATACACTGACCTACCTGACCATTACACACATACACTGTCCCACCTACTTGACACAATACACTGACCTACCTACCTGACACATACACTCATTTACCTGACCATTTCACACATACACTGACCCACCTACCTGACACACACACACTGACCTACCTGACCATTACACACACACACACACACACACACACTGACCCACCTACCTGACACATACACTGAACTACCTGACCATTACACATACAATGAACCACCTACCTGACCATTACACATATTGACCTACCTGACACATACACTGACCTACCTGACCATTACACATACACTGACCCACCTACTTGACACAATACTCTGACCTACCTACCTGACACACACACTGACCCACCTACCAGATCATTACACGCATACACTGACCCACCTACCTGGCACATAAACGGCCCTACCTGGCACATAAACGGACCTACCTGACCATTACACACATACTCTGACCCACCTACCTGACACAATACACTGACCTACCTGACCATTACACATACACTGAAACACCTACCTGACACATACACTGACCTACCGGACCATGACACACACACACACACTGACCTACCTACCTGACACATACACCGACCTACCTGACCATTACACACACTGACCTACCTATCTGACCACTACACACATACACTGACCCACCTACCAGACCATTACACACATACAATAACCCACCTACCTGACACAATACACTGACCCACCTACCTGACACATACACTGACCTACCTGACCATTACACATACACTGTCCCACCTACCTGAAACTATACACTGTCCCACCTTTTTGACACAATACACTGACCTACCTACCTGACACATACACTGACCTACCTGGCTATTACACACACACTGACCCACCTACCTGACACATACACTCACTTACCTGACCATTTCACACATACACTGACCCACCTACCTGACACATACACTGACCTGCCTGACCATTACACATACACTGAACCACCTACCTGACCATTACACACATACACGGACCCACCTACCTGACACATAGACTTACGTTTCCTGACCATTACACATAGGCCGCGTACACACGGGCGGACTGTTCGTCCAACTTTGTCCGCTGAACAGTGTTTGGGCGGACAGTCCGCTCGTGTGTGGGCTTTCAGCGGACAGTTTCAGCGGACAGTTTGACGGACAACGTTTTTCGGAATTTCCGAAAAACTGTCCGCTGAAACCTTGTTTCAGCGAACAGTCCGCTCGTGTGTAGGCTTGTTCGTCAAACAAAGTTGCGTGCATGCTCAGAAAGGATTTTCACGCCGAAAGCTATAATGCAGTGTATAGGACGTCGTATTTTTCGTCCCGTCGTACGTGCCGTTCACGTCATCGCGCACGGTTTCAGCAAACTGTTCGTCCGTCGTGTGTGGCCATGTCCGTCCATGCTAAGTTTGAGCGGACTGTTTGCCGAAACTGTTTGACGGACAAAGTTGGGCGAACAGTCCGCGTGTGTGTACGCGGCCTTACACATACATTGAACCACCTACCTGACACTATACACTGTCCCACCTACTTGACACAATACACTGACCTACCTACCTGACCATTACACACCTACACGGACCTACCTACCTGACACATAGACTTACCTTTCCTGACCATTACACATACACTGACCCAACTACCTGATATATACACTGACCTACCTGACCATTACACACATACACTGACCTACCTACCTGACCATTACACACACTGACCCACCTACCTGACCATTACACAGATACACTTACCCACCTACCTGACACATACACTGACCTACCTGGCCAGTACACACACTGAACCATCTACCTGACCATTACACACATACACTTACCCACCTACCTGACACATACACTGACCTACCTGGCCAGTACACACACTGAACCATCTACCTGACCATTACACACATACATGAACCCACCTACCTAAAGACATACACTGACCTACCTGACCATTACACACATACACTGAACCACCTACCTGACATATATACTCACTTACCTGACCATTACACACACTGACCTACCTGACCATCACACACATATACTGAAACACCTACCTGACCATTACACACATACACTGACCTACCTACCTGACCATTACACACATACACTGACCCACCTACCCGCCACATGCAACGACCTACCTGACCATTACACATACACTGTCACACCTACCTGACACAATACACTGGCCTATCTACCTGACACATACACTGACCTTTCCTGATCATTACACACATACACTGATACACTGACCCACCTACCTGACACAATACTCTGACCCACTTACCTGACTCATCAACTTACCTACCTGACCATAACACACAGCCCCTGACCCCCCTTCACCATGTCCGCACAGCCCCTGAACCCCCTTCACCATGTCAGCACAACCTCTGACCCCCTGCACCATGTCCGCACAGCCCCTGACCCCCCTGCACCATGTCCGCACAGCCCCTGACCCCCCTGCACCATGTCCGCACAACCCCTGACCCCCTGCACCATGTCCGCACAACCTCTGACCCCCTGCACCATGTCCGCACAACCTCTGACCCCCCTACACTATGGCCGCACAACCTCTGACCCCCTGCACCATGTCCGCACAGCCTCTGACCCCCCTACACCATGTCCGCACAACCTCTGACCCCCTGCACCATGTCCGCACAACCTCTGACCCCCCTACACTATGGCCGCACAACCTCTGACCCCCTGCACCATGTCCGCACAGCCTCTGACCCCCCTGCACCATGTCCGCACAGCCCCTGACCCCCCTGCACCATGTCCGCACAGCCTCTGACCCCCTACACCATGGCCGCACAACCTCTGACCCCCCCCTGCACCATGTCCGCACAGCCTCTGACCCCCCTGCACCATGTCCGCACAACCTCTGACCCCCCTGCACCATGTCCGCACAACCTCTGACCCCCCTACACTATGGCCGCACAACCTCTGACCCCCCTGCACCATGTCCGCACAACCTCTGACCCCCCTGCACCATGTCCGCACAACCTCTGACCCCCCTGCACCATGTCCGCACAACCTCTGACCCCCCTACACTATGGCCGCACAACCTCTGACCCCCTGCACCATGTCCGCACAGCCTCTGACCCCCCTGCACCATGTCCGCACAGCCCCTGACCCCCTGCACCATGTCCGCAAACCTCTGACCCCCCTACACCATGGCCGCACAACCTCTGACCCCCCCTGCACCATGTCCGCACAGCCTCTGACCCCCCTGCACCATGTCCGCACAACCTCTGACCCCCCCTGCACCATGTCCGCACAGCCTCTGACCCCCCTACACTATGTCCGCACAACCCCTGATCCCCCTGCACCATGTCCGCACAACCTCTGACCCCCCTACACTATGGCCGCACAACCTCTGACCCCCTGCACCATGTCCGCACAGCCTCTGACCCCCCTGCACCATGTCCTCACAACCCCTGACCCCCCTGCACCATGTCCGCACAACCCCTGACCCCACTGCACCATGTCCGCACAACCTCTGACCCCCCCTGCACCATGTCCGCACAGCCCCTGAACCCCCTGCACCATGTCCGTACAAACTCTTACCCCCCTGCACCATGTCCTCACAACCTCTGACCCCCCCACATACACTGGCCTACCTGACCATTACACATACACTGACCCACCTACCTGACACAATACAATGACCTACCTACCTGACACATACACTGAACTACCTGACCATTACACACACACACACACTTACCGACCTACCTACCTGACATACACTGACCTACCTGACCATTACACACACACTGACCTACCTACCTGACACATACACTGACCTACCTGACCATTACACACATACACGGACCCACCTACCTGACACATAGACTTAACTTTCCTGACCATTACACATACACTGTCCCACATACCTGACACAAAACACTGACCTACCTGAACATCACACATACACACACACACTGACCTACCTCACTGACCTACCTGACCATCACACACATACACTGACGCACCTACCTGACACAATACACTGACCTACCTGACCTTTACACATACACTGAACCACCTACCTGACACAATACACTGTCCCACCTACCTGACACAATACACTGACCTACCTGACACATACACTGACCTACCTGACCATTACACACATACACTGACCTACCTGACTATTACACACACTGACCCACCTACCTGACCATTACACACATACACTGAACCACCTACCTAACCATTGCACACATTTACTTACCCACCTACCTGACACATACACTGACCTACCTGGCCATTACACACACACACTGTCCCACCTACCTGACACAATACACTGTCCCACCTACCTGACACAATATACTGACCTACCTTCCTGACACATACACTGACCTACCTGACCATTAAACACATACATTGACCTACCTGGCCATTACACACACACACTGTCCCACCTACCTGACACAATACACTGTCCCACCTACCTGACACAATATACTGACCTACCTTCCTGACACATACACTGACCTACCTGACCATTAAACACATACACTGACCTACCTGTCCATTACACACACTGACCTACCTACCTGACCATTACACACATACACTGATCCACCTACCTGACCATTACACACATACACTGACCCACCTACCTGATACATGCACCAACCTACCTGACCATTACACATACACTGTCCCACCTACCTGACACATACACTGACCTTTCCTGATCATTGCACACATACACTGACCCATTTACCTGACAAACTGACCTACCTGACCATTACACACATACCCTGACCCACTTACCTGACTCATCAACTGACCTACCTGACCATAACACACATACACTGACCCACCTACCTGACACAATACACTGACCTACCTACGTGACACATAAACTGACCTACCTGACCATTAGACACACTGAACCACCTACCTGACCATTACACACAGTGACCTACCTACCTGACACATACACTGACCTACCTACCTGACACAATACACTGACCTACCTACCTGACACATACTCTGACCTACCTATCTGACCATTACACACATACACTGAACCACCTACCTGACCAATACACACACACACACACACACACATACTGTCCCACCTACCTGACACATACACTGACCTACCTACCTACCTGACACATACACTGACCTACCTGACCATTACACACATACACTGACCCACCTACCTGACACATACACTGACCTACCTGACCATTACACACATTGACCTACCTGACACATGCAACAACCTACCTTACCATTACACACATACATGGACCCACCCGCCTGACACATACACTGACCTACCTGACCATTGCACACACACACACACACACACACACACTGACCTACCTACCTGACACATACACTGACCTACCTGACCATTACACACACACACACACACACACACACACTGACCTACCTACCTGACACATACACTGACCTACCTGACCATTACACACACTGACCCACCTACCTGACACATACACTCCCCTACCTGACCATTACACATACACTGACCTACCTACCTGACACAATACATGTCCGCACAACCTCTGACCCCCCCCCCCCACATACACTGACCTACCTGACCATTACACATACACTGACCCACCTACCTGACACATACACTGACCTACCTGACCATTACACACAGTGACCTACCTACCTGACACACACACTGACCTACATGACCATTACACATTCACTGTCCCACCTACCTGACACAATACACTGTCCCACCTACCTGACACATACACTGACCTACCTGACCATTACACACACAGTGACCTACCTGAACATTACACATACAATGAACCACCAACCTGAGCATTACACACATAGACTTACCTACCTACCAGACACATACACTCACCTACCTGACCATTACACATACACTGTCCCACCTACCTGACACAATACATTGTCCCACCTACCTGACACAATACATTGTCCCACCTACCTGACACAATACACTGAGCTACCTGACCATTACACACATGCATTGACCCACCTACCTGGCACATACACTGACCTACCTGACCATTACATACACACACACACTGACCTACCTACCTTACACAAACTGACCTACCTGACACATACACTCACCTACCTGAGTATTATACACGTACACTGACCCACCTACCTGACACAATGCATTAACCTACCTTACCATTACACAAATACACTAACCCACCTACCTGACACAATACTCTGACCCACCTACCTGACACAATACACTGACCACCTACCTGACCATTACATACATTGAACCACCTACCTAACCATTACACACAGTGATCTACCTACCTGACACATACACTGAACCACCTACCTGACACAATACACTGACCTACCTGACCATTACACATTCATTGAACCACCTACCTGACACATGCACCAACCTACCTGACCATTACACATACAGTGACCCACCTACCTGACACATGCACTGAAGTACCTGACCATTACACACACACACACTGACCTACCTGACACATACACTCACATACCTGACCATTACACACATGCACTGACCCACCTACCTGACATTACACTGACCTACCTACCTGACACATACACTGACATACCTGACCATTACACATACACTGAACCACCTACCTGACCATTATACACATACACGGACCCACCTTACCTGACAGTATACTAACCTACCTGCCTGACACATACACTGACCTACCTATATGACCATTACACACTTACACTGAACCACCTACCTGACCATTACACACATTCACGGACCTATCTACCTGACAATACACTGACCTACCTACCTGACACATAAACTGACCTACCTGACCATTACACCCACCCACACACACACACTGACCCAACTACCTGACACAATACACTGACCTACCTGACCATTACACATACATTGAACCACCTACCTGACAATTACACACATACACTGACCCACCTGATCATTACACATACATTGAACCACCTACCTGACAATTACACACATACACTGACCTCCCTGACCATTACACACACATTGACCTACCTACCTGACACATACACTGACCTACCTACCTGACCATTACACACCTACACTGACCCACCTACCTGACACATACACTGACCTACCTGACCATTACAAACACACTGACCCACCTACCTGACACATACACTGACCTACCTGACCATTACACATACGCTGAACCACCTACCTGACCATTACACACATACACTGACCCGCCTACCTGAAACAATACTCTGACCTACCTACCTGACACATTCACTCACCTACCTGACCATTACATTCACTGACCTACCTTACCATTACAAACATACACTGACCCACCTACCTGACATACACTGACCTACCTGACCCTTACACACACTGACCTACCTGACACATACACTTACCTACTTGACCATTAAACACATACACTGACCCAACTACCTGACACATACACTGACCTACCTGACCATTACACATACAATGAACCACCTACCTGACCATTACACATATTGACATACCTGACACATACACTGACCCACCTACCTGACACAATACACTGACCTACCTACCTGACCATTACATACATTGAACCACCTACCTAACCATTACACACAGTGATCTACCTACCTGACACATACACTGAACCACCTACCTGACACATACACTGACCTACCTGACCATTACACATACAATGAACCACCTACCTGTCGCATACACTGACCCAACTACCTGACACAATTCACTGTTCCGCCTACCTGACGCAATGCTCTGATCTACCTACCTGACCATTACACACAGTTTCCTACCTACCTGAAACATACACTGACCTATCTGACCATTACACCCATACACGGAACCAACTACCTGACACAATACACTGACCCACCTAACTGACACATGCACCAACCTACCTGACCATTACACATACACTGTCCCACCTACCTGACACAATACACTGACCTACCTGACTATTACACATACAGTGACCCATTTACCTGACACACTGGCCTACCTGACCATTACACAAATACACTGACCCACCTACCTGACACATTCACTGACCTACCTGACCATTACACACACACTGACCTACCTACCTGACACATACACTCACCTACCTGACCATTACACGCATACACTGACCCACCTACCTGACACATACACTGACCTACCTGACCATTACACACAGTGACCTAGCTACCTGACACATACACTGACCTACCTATCTGACCATTACACAAATACACTGATCCACCTGCCTGACTCATAAGCGGACCTACCTAACCATTACACATACTCTGAACCACCTACCTGACCATTACACACACACACACACACACACACACACACACACACACACACACACTGACCTACCTAGCTGACACAATACACTGACCTACCTACCTGACACATACACTGACCTACCTGACCATTACACACACACACACACACTGACCTAACTACCTGACACATACACTGACCTACCTGACCATTACACATACACTGAACCACCTACCTGACACATACACTAACCTACCTGACCATTACACACACACTGACCTACCTACCTGACACATACACTGGCCTGTCCTGACCATTACACACATACACTGACCCACCTATCTGACACATACACTGACCTACCTGACCATTACACATACTAAACCACCTACCTGACTATTACACACACACACACACTGACCTACCTACCTGACACATACACTGACCTCCTGACCATTACACATACACTGTCCCACCTACCTGACACAATACAATGTCCTACCTACCTGACACAATACACTGACCTACCTGACCATTACACACACACACACACACACACACACACACACACACACACACACACACACACACACACACACACACACACACACACACACACTTACCTACCTACCTACCTGACACATACACTGACCTACCTGACCATTACACACACACACTGGCCTACCTACCTGACACATAAACTGACCTACCTGACCATTACACTTACAGTAAACCACCTACCTGACACTATACACTGACCTACCTACCTGACACATACACTGACCTACCTGACCATTACACACACACACTGGCCTACCTACCTGACACATAAACTGACCTACCTGACCATTACACTTACAGTAAACCACCTACCTGACACTATACACTGACCTACCTACCTGACACATACACTGACCTACCTGACCATTACACACACACACTGGCCTACCTACCTGACACATAAACTGACCTACCTGACCATTACACTTACAGTAAACCACCTACCTGACACTATACACTGACCTAACTACCTGACACATACACTGACCTACCTGACCATTACACATACATTGAACCACCTACCTGACACTATACACTGTCCCACCTACTTGACACAATACACTGACCTACCTACCTGACCATTACACACCTACACGGACCTACCTACCTGACACATAGACTTACCTTTCCTGACCATTACACTTACACTGGCCCAACTACCTGATATATACACTGACCTACCTACCTACCTGACCATTACACACACTGACCCACCTACCTGACCATTACACACATACACTGAACCACCTACCTGACCATTACATACATACACTTACCCACCTACCTCACACATACACTGACCTACCTGGCCAGTACACACACTGAACCATCTACCTGACCATCACACACATACACTGAACCACCTACCTGACCATTACACACATACACTGACCTACCTACCTGACCATTACACACATACACTGACCCACCTACCTGACATCATGCACCGACCTACCTGACCATTACACATACATTGTCCCACCTACCTGACACATACACTGGCCTTTCCTGATCAGTACACACATACACTGTCCCACCTACCTGACACAATACCCTGACCCACTTACCTGACTCATCAACTGACCTACCTGACCATAACACACATACACTGACCCACCTACCTGACACAATACATGTCCACACAGCCCATGACCCCCCTTCACCATGTCCGCACAGCCCCTGAACCCCCTGAACCATGTCCGCACAACACCTGACCCCCCTGCACCATGTCCGCACAACCTCTGACCCCCCTACACCATGTCCGCACAGCCCCTGACCCCCCTGCACCATGTCCGCACAACCTCTGACCCCCCTACACCATGTCCGCACAACCTCTGACCCCCCTACACCATGTCCGCACAACCTCTGACCCCCCTACACCATGTCCGCACAACCTCTGACCCCCCTGCACCATGTCCGCACAACCTCTGACCCCCCTACACCATGTCTGCACAACCTCTGACCCCCCTGCACCATGTCCGCACAACCTCTGACCCCCCTACACCATGTCTGCACAACCTCTGACCCCCTGCACCATGTCCGCACAACCTCTGACCCCCCCACATACACTGACCTACCTGACCATTACACATACACTGACCCACCTACCTGACACATACACTGACCTGCATGCCCATTACACATACACTGTCCCACCTACCTGACACAATACAATGACCTACCTACCTGACACATACACTGACCTACCTGACCATTACACACACACACACACACTTACCGACCTACCTTCCTGACATACACTGACCTACCTGACCATTACACACACACTGACCTACCTACCTGACAAAATACTCTGACCCACCTACCTGACACATACACTGAACTACCTGACCATTACACACATACACTGACCCACCTACCTGACCATTACACATACACTAAACCACCTACCTGACACATAAACTGAAATTTTCTGACCATTACACACACACTGAACCACCTACCTGACCATTACACACATACACTGTCCCACCTACCTGACACATACACTGAACCACCTATCTGACACAGACATTGACCATTATACATACACTGTCCCACCTACCTGACACAATACAATGACCTACCTACCTGACACATACACTTACCTACCTGACCATTACACACACACACTTACCTACCTACCTACCTACCTACCTGACACATACACTGACCTACCTGACCATTACACTTACAGTAAACCACCTACCTGACACTATACACTGACCTACCTACCTGACACATACACTGACCTACCTGACCATTACACACACACTGACCTAACTACCTGACACATACACTGACCTACCTGACCATTACACATACATTGAACCACCTACCTGACACTATACACTGTCCCACATACTTGACACAATACACTGACCTACCTACCTGACCATTACACACCTACACGGACCTATCTACCTGACACATAGACTTACCTTTCCTGACCATTACACATACACTGGCCCAACTACCTGATATATACACTGACCTACCTGACCATTACACACATACACTGACCTACCTACCTGACCATTACACACACTGACCCACCTACCTGACCATTACACACATACACTGAACCACCTACCTGACCATTACACACATACACTTACCCACCTACCTGACACATACACTGACCTACCTGGCCAGTACACACACTGAACCATCTACCTTACCATTACACACATACATGAACCCACCTACCTAAAGACATACACTGACCTACCTGACCATTACAGACATACACCGAACCACCTACCTGACATATATACTCACGTACCTGACCATTACACACACTGACCTACCTGACCATCACACACATATACTGAAACACCTACCTGACCATTACACACATACACTGACCTACCTACCTGACCATTACACACATACACTGACCCACCTACCTGACACATGCACCGACCTACCTGACCATTACACATACACTGTCCCACCTACCTGACACAATACCCTGACCCACTTACCTGACTCATCAACTGACCTACCTGACCATAACACACATACACTGACCCACCTACTTGACACAATACATGTCCACACAGCCCCTGACCCCCTTCACCATGTCCGCACAACCTCTGACCCCCTGCACCATGTCCGCACAGCCTCTGACCCCCCTGTACCATGTCCGCACAACCTCTGACCCCCTCTGCACCATGTCCGCACAACCTCTGACCCCCCCTGCACCATGTCCGCACAACCCCTGACCGCCCTGCACCATGTCCGCACTGCCCCTGAACCCCCTGCACCATGTCCGCACAACCTCTGACCCCCCTGCAACATATCCGCACAGCCTCTGACCCCCCTGCACCATGTCCGCACAACCTCTGACCCCCCTGCACCATGTCCGCACAGCCTCTGACCCCCCTGTACCATGTCCGCACAACCTCTGACCCCCCCTGCACCATGTCCGCACAACCTCCCTCTGACCCCCTGCACCATGTCCGCACAACCTCTGACCCCCCCTGCACCATGTCCGCACAGCCTCTGACCCCCCCTGCACCATGTCCGCACAACCTCTGACCCCCCCTGCACCATGTCCGCACAGCCTCTGACCCCCCCTGCACCATGTCCGCACAACCCCTGACCGCCCTGCACCATGTCCGCACAACCTCTGACCCCCCCCTGCAACATATCCGCACAGCCTCTGACCCCCCTGCACCATGTCCGCACAACCCCTGACCGCCCTGCACCATGTCCGCACAACCTCTGACCCCCCCACATACACTGACCTACCTGACCATTACACATACACTGTCACCCCTACCTGACACAATACAATGACCTACCTACCTGACACATACACTGACCTACCTGACCATTACACACACACACACTTACCGACCTACCTACCTGACATACACTGACCTACCTGACCATTACACACAAACTTACCTACCTACCTGACACATACACTGACCTACCTGACCATTACACACCTATACGGACCCACCTACCTGACACATAGACTTACCTTTCCTGGCCATTACACATACACTGAACCACCTACCTGACCATTACACATACACTGTCCCACATACCTGACACAAAACACTGACCTACCTGAACATCACACATACACACACACACTGACCTACCTCACTGACCTACCAGACACATACACTTACCTACCTGACCATCACACACATACACTGACGCACCTACCTGACACAATACACTGACCTACCTGACCTTTACACATACACTGAACCACCTACCTGACACAATACACTGTCCCACCTACCTGACACAATACACTGAGCTACCTACCTGACACATACACTGACCTACCTGACCATTACACACATACACTGACCTACCTACCTGACCATTACACACACTGAGCCACCTACCTGACCATTACACACACTGAGCCACCTACCTGACCATTACACACATACACTGATCCACCTACCTAACCATTGCACACATTTACTTACCCACCTACCTGACACATACACTGACCTACCTGGCCATTACACACACTCACTGTCCCACCTACCTGACACAATATACTGACCTACCTTCCTGACACATACACTGACCTACCTCACCATTAAACACATACACTGACCTACCTGTCCATTATACACACTGACCCACCTACCTGACCATTACACACATACACTGATCCACCTACCTGACCATTACACACATACACTGACCCACCTACCTGACACATGCACCAACCTACCTGACCATTACACATACACTGTCCCACCTACCTGACACATACACTAACCTTTCCTGATCATTGCACACATAGACTGACCCATTTACCTGACACACTGACCTACCTGACCATTACACACACATACCTGACCCACTTACCTGACTCATCAACTGACCTACCTGACCATAACACACATACACTGACCCACCTACCTGACACATACACTGACCCACCTACCTGACACAATACACTGACCTACCTACGTGACACATAAACTGACCTACCTGACCATTACACGCAGTGACCTACCTACCTGACACATACACTGACCTACCTACCTGACACAATACACTGACCTACCTGACCATCACACATACTCTGACCTACCTATCTGACCATTACACACACATACTGTCCCACCTACCTGACACATACACTGACCTACCTACCTGACACATACACTGACCTATCTGACCATTACACACATTGACCTACCTGACACATACACTGACCTACCTGACCATTACACACACACACACACTGACCTACCTACCTGACACATACACTGACCTACCTGACCATTACACACACACACACTGACCTACCTACCTGACACATACACTGACCTACCTACCTGACACAATACACTGACCTACCTGACCATCACACATACTCTGACCTACCTATCTGACCATTACACACACATACTGTCCTACCTACCTGACACATACACTGACCTACCTACCTGACACATACACTGACCTATCTGACCATTACACACATTGACCTACCTGACACATACACTGACCTACCTGACCATTACACACACACACACACTGACCTACCTACCTGACACATACACTGACCTACCTGACCATTACACACACACACACTGACCTACCTACCTGACACATACACTCCCCTACCTGACCATTACACATACACTGACATACCTACCTGACACAATACATGTCCGCACAGCCCCTGACCCCCCTTCACAATGTCCGCACAACCTCTGACCCCCCCCCCCCCCACATACACTGACCTACCTGAACATTACACATACACTGACCCACCTACCTGACACATACACTGACCTACCTGACCATTATACACAGTGACCTACCTACCTGACACACACACTGACCTACATGACCATTACACATACACTGTCCCACCTACCTGACACATACACTGACCTACCTACCTGACCATTACACACACAGTGACCTACCTGAACATTACACATACAATGAATCACCAACCTGAGCATTACACACATAGACTTACCTACCTACCAGACACATACACTCACCTACCTGACCATTACACATACACTGACCCACCTACCTGACAATTCACTGACCCACCTACCTGACACATAAACTGACCTACCTGACCATTACACATACACTCACCTACCTGACCAATACACACGCACTGACCTACCTACTTAACACATACACTGACCTACCTGGCCATTACACACACACTGTCCCACCTACCTGACACAATACAATGACCTACCTGACCATCACACACATACACTGACCCACCTACCTGACTATTACACACATACACTGACCTACCTACCTGACACATACACTGACCTGCCTACCTGACACAATACACTGCCCTACCTGACCATAACACACACTGAACCACCTACCTGACCATTACACACACACACACACACACACACACACACACACACTGACCTACCTACCTGACACATACACTGCCTTACCTGACCATTACACACACTGACATACCTGACACATACACTCACCTACCTGACCATTACACACATACACTGACCTACCTACCTGACACAAACTGACATACCTGACCATTACACACAAACTGTCCCACCTACCTGACACATACTCTGACCTACCTGACCATTACACATACACTGACCGACCTACCTGACACATAAACTGACCCACCTACCTGACACAAACACTGACCTACCTGACCATTACACATACACTGTCCCACCTACCTGACACAATACACTGACCTACCTACCTATGTGGGACATACTCTGACCTACCTGACATTTGCACACACTGACCCACATACCTGACCATTACACAGAGTGACCTACCTACCTGACACATACACTGACCTACCTATCTGACCATTGCACACATACACTGAACCACCTACCTGACACATAAGCTGACGTACCTGACCATTACACACATACACAGACCTACCTACCTGACCATTACACACACACTGACCTACCTACCTGACACATACACTGACCTATCTTCCTGACACATGCACTGACCTACCTGACCATTACACACACACACACACACACTGACCTACCTACCTGACACATACAGCGACCTACCTGACCATTACACACACACTGACCTACCTACCTGACACATACACAACCTACCTGACCATTACACACATACACTGGCCCACCTACCAATACCACAATACACTGACCTACCTACCAGACCATTACATACACTGAAAAACCTACCTGGCCATTACAGACAGTGACCTACCTACCTGACACCCACACTGACCTACCTACCTGACACATCCACTGACCTAACTGACCATTACACACACTGAACCACCTACCTGACAATTACACATACAGTGTCCCACCTACCCGACACAATACACTGTCCCACCTACCTGACACAATACACTAACCTACCTACCTGACACAATACACTGACCTACCTGACCATTACACATACAGTGTCCCATTTACCTGACACACTGGCCTACCTGACCATTACACACATACATTGACCCACCTACCTGACCATTACATACATACACACACACACTGACCTACCTACCTGACACAAACTGACCTACCTGACACATACACTGACCTACCTGACCATTATACATACACTGACCTACCTGACCATTAAACATACACTGTCCCACCTACCTGACACATGCACCAACCTGCCTGACCATTACACATACACCGTCCCACCTACCTGACACAATACATTAACCTACCTTACCATTTCACAAATACACTAACCCACCTACCTGACACAATACACTGACCTACCTACCTGACCATTACATACACTGAACCACCTACCTAACCATTACACACAGTGACCTACCTACCTGACACATACACTGAACCACCTACCTGACACAATACAGTGACCTACCTGACCATTACACATACATTGAACCACCTACCTGACACATGCACCAACCTACCTGGCCATTACACATACACTGACCCACCTACCTGACACATGCACTGAAGTACCTGACCATTACACACACCCACTGACCTACCTGACACATACACTCACATAACTGACCATTACACACATACACTGAACCACCTACCTGACCAGTACACGCATACACTGACCCACCTACCTGACATTACACTGACCTACCTGACACATACACTGACATACCTTACTAATAAACATACACTGACCCACCTACCTGACACAAACTGACCTACCTACCTGACTATTACACACTTTGGCCGCGTACACACAGGCAGATTGTCTGCCCAACTAAGTTCGGCAGACAATCCGACAGACAGTCCGTTCAAAATTTGCATGAACGGACTTGACCACACACGATGAGCAGACAGTCCGCTGAAAGTGTGCGCGATGACGTGTACGGCACGTACGACGGGACTAGAAAAACGACGTCCTATACACTGCAATGCAACCTTCGGCCGTGTAAACCCTTTCTGAGCATGCGCCATACTTAGTCCGTCCAACTTGCCTACACACGAGCGGACTGTCCGCTGAAACCAAAGTTGGACGGACAAAACCAAGTTTGGACGGACTGTCTTACGGAAATTCCGTAAGACTTTGTTCGTCAGATTGTCCGCTGAAAAAGTCCGCTGAAGCCCACACACGAGCGGATTGTCCGCTGAAACACGGTTCAGCGGACTAAGTTGGACAGACAATCCGCCCGTGTGTACGCGGCCTTACACTGAAACACCTACCGGACCATTACACACATACACTGACCCACCTACCTGACACATGCACTGACCTTTCCTGACCATTACACACACACACACTGACCTACCTACCTGACACAAACTGACATACCTGACCATTAAACATACACTGACCCACCTACCTGGCACATACACTGACCTACCTGACCATTACACATACACTGACCCACCTACCTGACACATACACTGACCCACCTACCTGACACAATACACTGGCCTACCTACCTGAAAAATTCACTGACCTACCTGCCTGACCATTGCACACACTGGCCTACCTACTTGATCATTACACACACACTGACATACCTACCTGACACATGCACTGGCCCACATACCTGACACATACACTGACCTACCTGACCATTACACACACTGACCTACCTGACACATACACTCACCTACCTTACCATTACACACATACACTGAACCACCTACCTCACCATTACACACACACTGATCTACCTATCTGACACATACACTGACCTACCTGACCATTACACACACACACACTGACCTACCTACCTGACACATACACTGACCTACCTTGCCATTATACATACACTGACCCACCTACCTGACATAAGCTGACGTACCTGACCATTACACACATACACTGACCCACCTGCCTGACACATACACTGACCTACCTGACCATTACACATACACTGAACCACCTACCTGACCATTACACACATACACTGACCCACCTACCTGACACATACACTGACCTACCTACCTGACACAATACACTGACCCACCTACCTGACCATTACATACACTGAACCACCTACCTGAGCATTACACACAGTGACCTACCTACCTTACACATACACTGACCTACCTATCTGACACATACACTGACCTACCTACCTTACACATACACTGACCTACCTACTTGACACAATACTCTGATTTACCTACCTGACACATAGACTGACCTTACCTGACCATTACACACATACACTGACCTACCTGACCATTACACACATACACTGAACCACCTACCTAAAACAGACACTCACATACCTGACCATTACAAACACTGACCTACCTGACACATACACTCACCTACCTGACCATTACACACATACACTGATCCACCTACCTGACACATACACTCACCTACCTGACCATTACAGTCATACACTGACCCACCTACCTGACACATAAGCTGACCTACCTGACCATTACAGTCATACACTGACCCACGTACCTGACAAACACACTGACCTATCTGACCATTACACATACACTGAACCACCTACCTGACCATTACACACACACTGACCTACCTAGCTGACACATACACTGACCTACCTTACCATTACACACATACATTAACCCACCTACCAGACACAATACATTGACCTACCTGACCATTATACATACACTGACCCACCTACCTGACATATACACTGACCTTTTCTGACCATTACACATACACTGTCCCACCTACCTGACACAATACACTGTCCCACCTACCTGACACAATACACTATCCCACCTACCTGAAACAATACTCTGATCTACCTACCTGAAACATACACTGACCTTTCCTGACCATTACACACATACACTGACCCACCTACCTGACACAATACTCTGACCTCCCTACCTGACACATTCACTGACCTAACTGACCATTGCACACTGAACCACCTACCTGACCATTACACACATACACTGACCTACCTGACCATTACACACACTGACCTACCTACCTGACACATTCACTGACCTACCTGTCACAATACACTGACCCACCTACCTGACACATTCACTGACCTAACTGACCATTGCACACTTAACCACCTACCTGACCATTACACACATACACTGACCTACCTGACCATTACACACACTGACCTACCTACCTGACACATTCACTGACCTACCTGTCACAATACACTGACCCACCTACCTGACACATACACTGGCCTACCTGACAATTACAAACACACACACACTGACCTACCTACCTGACACATACAGTGACCTACCTGACCATTACACACATACACTGACCTACCTGACCATTACACACACTGACCTACCTACCTGACACATTCACTGACCTACCTGTCACAATACACTGACCCACCTACCTGACACATACACTGGCCTACCTGACAATTACAAACACACACACACTGACCTACCTACCTGACACATACAGTGACCTACCTGACCATTACACACATACACTTATCCACCTACCTGACACATACACTGACCTTTTCTGACCATTACACACATACACTGTCTCACCTACCTGACACAATACACTGTCCCACCTACCTGACACAATACACTATCCCACCTACCTGAAACAATACACTGTCCCACCTACCTGACACACTGACGTTTCCTGACCATTACACACACACACACACTGTCCCATTTACCGGACACACTGACCAAACCTGACCATTACACACATACACTGGCCACCTACCTGACACATTCACTGACCTACCTGACCATTACACTTACACTGAACCACCTACCTGACCATTACACATACACACTGACCTACCTAGCTGACACAATACACTGACCTACCTACCTGACACATACACTGGCCAACCTGACCATTGCACATACACTGACCTACCTGACCATTACACATACACTGAACCACCTACCTGACACATACACTCACATACCTGACCAGTACACGCATACACTGACCCACCTACCTGACATTACACTGACCTACCTGACACATACACTGACATACCTTACTAATAAACATACACTGACCCACCTACCTGACACAAACTGACCTACCTACCTGACTATTACACACTTTGGCCGCGTACACACAGGCAGATTGTCTGCCCAACTAAGTTCGGCAGACAATCCGACAGACAGTCCGTTCAAAATTTGCATGAACGGACTTGACCACACACGATGAGCAGACAGTCCGCTGAAAGCTTGCGCGATGACGTGTACGGCACGTACGACGGGACTAGAAAAACGACGTCCTATACACTGCAATGCAACCTTCGGCCGTGTAAACCCTTTCTGAGCATGCGCCATACTTAGTCCGTCCAACTTGCCTACACACGAGCGGACTAAGTTGGACAGACAATCCGCCCGTGTGTACGCGGCCTTACACTGAAACACCTACCGGACCATTACACACATACAGTGACCCACCTACAAGACACACACACTGACCTACCTACCTGACACATACACTGACCTACCTGACCATTAAACATACACTGACCCACCTACCTGACACATACACTGACCTACCTGACCATTACACATACACTGATCCACCTACCTGACACAATACACTGGCCTACCTACCTGAAACATTCACTGACCTACCTGCCTGACCATTGCACACACTGGCCTACCTACTTGATCATTACACACACACTGACATACCTACCTGACACATGCACTGGCCCACATACCTGACACATACACTGACCTACCTGACCATTACACACACTGACCTACCTGACACATACACTGACCTACCTGACCATTACACACACACACACTGACCTACCTACCTGACACATACACTGACCTACCTTGCCATTATACATACACTGACCCACCTACCTGACATAAGCTGACGTACCTGACCATTACACACATACACTGACCCACCTACCTGACACATACACTGACCTACCTGACCATTACACATACACTGAACCACCTACCTGACCATTACACACATACACTGACCCACCTACCTGACACATACACTGACCTACCTACCTGACACAATACACTGACCCACCTACCTGACCATTACATACACTGAACCACCTACCTGAGCATTACACACAGTGACCTACCTACCTTACACATACACTGACCTACCTATCTGACACATACACTGACCCACCTACTTGACACAATACTCTGATTTACCTACCTGACACATAGATTGACCTTACCTGACCATTACACACACTGACCCACCTACCTGACCAATACACACATACACTGACCTACCTGACCATTACACGCATACACTGAACCACCTACCTAAAACAGACACTCACATACCTGACCATTACAAACACTGACCTACCTGACACATACACTCACCTACCTGACCATCACACACATACACTGAACCACCTACCTGACCATTACACACATACACTGATGCACCTACCTGACACATACACTCACCTACCTGACCATTACAGTCATACACTGACCCACCTACCTGACACATAAGCTGACCTACCTGACCATTACAGTCATACACTGACCCACGTACCTGACAAACACACTGACCTACCTGACCATTACACATACACTGAACCACCTACCTGACCATTACACACACACTGACCTACCTAGCTGACACATACACTGACCTACCTTACCATTACACACATACATTAACCCACCTACCAGACACAATACATTGACCTACCTGACCATTACACATACACTGACCTTTTCTGACCATTACACATACACTGTCCCACCTACCTGACACAATACACTGTCCCACCTACCTGACACAATACACTATCCCACCTACCTGAAACATACACTGACCTTTCCTGACCATTGCACACACACACTGTCCCATTTACCGGACACACTGACCTACCTGACCTTTACACGCATACACTGACCCACCTACCTGACGCAATACTCTGACCCCCCTACCTGACACATTCACTGACCTAACTGACCATTGCACACTGAACCACCAACCTGACCATTACACACATACACTGACCTACCTGACCATTACACACACTGACCTACCTACCTGACACATTCACTGACCTACCTGTCACAATACACTGACCCACCTACCTGACACATACACTGGCCTACCTGACAATTACAAACACACACACACTGACCTACCTACCTGACACATACAGTGACCTACCTGACCATTACACATACACTGACCCACCTACCTGACACATACAGTGACCTACCTGACCATTGCACACATACACTGTCCCACCTACCTGACCATTGCACACATACACTGTCCCACCTACCTGACACAATACACTATCCCACCTACCTGAAACAATACACTGTCCCACCTACCTGACACACTGATGTTTCCTGACCATTACACACACACACTGTCCCATTTACCGGACACACTGACCAAACCTGACCATTACACACATACACTGGCCACCTACCTGACACATTCACTGACCTACCTGACCATTACACTTACACTGAACCACCTACCTGACCATTACACATACACACTGACCTACCTAGCTGACACAATACACTGACCTACCTACCTGACACATACACTGGCCAACCTTACCATTACACATACACTGTCCTACCTGACCATTACACATACACTGACCTACCTGACCATTACACATACACTGAACCACCTACCTGACGCATACACTTACCTACCTGACCATTGCACACATACACTGACCCACCTACCTGACACATAAGCTGACCAACCTGGCCATTATACTCATACACTGACCCACCTACCTGACACATACACTGACCTACCTGACCATTACACATACACTGTCCCACCTACCTGACCATTACACACACACACTGATCTACCTACCTGACACATACACCGACCCACCTTCCTGAACATTACACACATACACTGACCCACCTACCTGACACATAAACTGACCTACCTGACCATTACACATACACTGAACCACCTACCTAACACATACACTGACCTCCCTGACCATTACACATATACTGAACCACCTACCTTACCATTACACACATACACTGACCTACCTGACCATTACAGACACTGACACACCTACTTGACCATTACACACATACACTGAACCACCTACCTGACACATGAACTGACCTACCTGACCATTACACACATACACTGACTCACCTACCTGACTCAATACTCTGACCCACCTACCTGACACAATACACTGACCCACCTAGTTGACAAATACACTGACCTATCTGACCATTACACACACTGACCCACCTACCTGACACAATACACTGACCTACCTACCATTACACATACCCTGACCCAACTACCTGACACATACACTGACCTACCTTCCTGACACAATCTGACCTACCTGACCATTACACACATACACTGACCCACCTACCTGACACAATACTCTGACCCCCCTACCTGACACATTCACTGACCTAACTGACCATTGCACACTGAACCACCTACCTGACCATTACACACATACACTGACCTACCTGTCCATTACACACACTGACCTACCTACCTGCACATACACTGACCTACCTATCTACGATTACACACATACACTGTCCCATCTACCTGACACATACACTGACCTACCTGTCACAATACACTGACCCACCTACCTGACACATACACTGGCCTACCTGACAATTACAAACACACACACTGACCTACCTACCTGACACATACACTGACCTACCTGACCATTTCACATACACTGACCCACCTACCTGACACATAAACTGACCAATCTGTCCATTACACACACACACTGACCTACCTACCTGACACATACACTGCCCTACCTGACCATTACACACACACACACACACTTACCTACCTACCTGACACATGCACTGACCTACCTGACACATACACTGACCTTTCCTGACCATTACACATACACTGACCCACCTACCTGACACATACACTGACCTTTCCTGACCATTACACATACACTGACCCACCTACCTGACACACAAACTGACCTACCTGACCATTACACACATACACTGACCCACCTACCTGACAGATACACTGACCTACCTGACCATTACACATACACTGATCCACCTGACCATTACACATACACTGAACCACCTACCTGACCATTACACACACACACTGACCTACCTAGCTGACACATACTGACCTACCTTACCATTACACACATACATTAACCCACCTACCTGACACAATACATTGACCTACCTGACCATTACACATACACTGACCCACCTACCTGACACATACACTCACCTACCTGACCATTACACACATACACGGACACACCTACCTGACACAATACACTGTCCCACCCAGTGTTGCCAACCCTGGCAGGACCCCAAAATTTACAAACGCAACCATTTTTTTACTGGCACTGGAAAAAAAGTACCTACAATGCCTGTTTTCAGTGCTAAACAGTGCAAATATCAATATATAAACCATAAACATGTAGCTAGTGCTATTAGCAAAGTGTTTAAGTTAAACAAAAGTCAAAAAACATATTTCTGCATTTACATGGTACAAGAGGGGGTCAGGGGCTGTGTGGACATGGTGCAGGGGGTCAGGGGCTGTGTGGACATGGTGCAGGGGGTCAGGGGCTGTGTGGACATGGTGCAGGGGGGTCAGGGGCTGTTTGGACATGGTGCAGGGGGTCAGGGGCTGTGTGGACATGGTGCAGGGGGTCAGAGGTTGTGTGGACATGGTGCAGGGGGTCAGGGACTGTGCGGACATGGTGCGGGGGGTGGGGGGGGTCAGAGGTTGTGAGGACATGGTGCAGGGGGGGTCAGAGGTTGTGAGGACATGGTGCAGGGGGGGTCAGAGGTTGTGCGGACATGGTGCAGGGGGGTCAGAGGCTGTGCGGACATGGTGCAGGGGGGGTGAGAGGTTGTGCAGACATGGTGCAGGGGCGGTGAGAGGTTGTACGGACATGGTGCAGGGGGGTCAGGAGCTGTGCGGACATGGTGCAGGGGGGGTCAGAGGTTGTGAGGACATGGTGCAGGGGGGGTCAGAGGTTGTGAGGACATGGTGCAGGGGGGGTCAGAGGTTGTGAGGACATGGTGCAGGGGGGGTCAGGAGCTGTGCGGACATGGTGCAGGGGGGTCAGAGGTTGTGAGGACATGGTGCAGGGGGGGTCAGGAGCTGTGCGGACATGGTGCAGGGGGGGTCAAAGGTTGTACGGACATGGTGCAGGGGGTAAGGGGCTGTGCGGACATGGTGCAGGGGTGTTCAGAGGTTGTGCGGACATGGTGCAGGGGGGGGGTCAAGGGCTGTGCGGACATGGTGCACACTGACCTACCTACCTGACACATAAACTGACCTACATGACCATTACACACACACACTGAACCACCTACCTGACACAAACTGACGTACCTGACCATTACACACATACATTGAACCACCTACCTAACCAATACACACACACTCACACATACACACTGACCTACCTACCTGACATATCCACTGACCTACCTGACCATTACACACACTGAACCACCTACCTGACACATGCACTGACCCACCTGACCATTACACATACACTGAACCACCTACCTGACCAATACACACACACTGACCTACTTACCTGACACATAAACTGACCTACCTGACCATTACACACATACACTGACCCACCTGACCATTACACACACTGAACCACCTACCTGACCATTACACACATACACTGACCCACCTGACCATTACACACACTGAACCACCTACCTTACCATTACACATATATTGACCTACCTACCTGACACATATACTGACCTACCTAACTGACGCACACACTGACCTACCTAACCATTACACACATACACTGACCCACTTACCTGACCATTACACACACACTGACCTTCCTACCTGACACATACACTGACCTACCTACCTGACACATACACTGACCTGCCTGACCTACCTACCTGACACATACACTGACCTTTCCTGACTATTACACATACATTGACCCAACTACCTCACACAATACACTGACCTACCTACCTGACACATACACTGACCTACCTGACCATTACACACATATACTGAACCACCTACCTGACACATACACTCACATACCTGACCATTACAAACACTGACCTACCTGACACATACACTCACCTACCTGACCATCACACACATGCACTGAACCACCTACCTCACCATTACACACATACCCTGACCCACCTACCTGACACAATACACTGACCTACCTGACCATTACACATACACTGAAACACCTACCTGACACATGCACCAACCTACCTGACCATTACACACATACACTGATCCACCTACCTTACACATACACTGACCTGCCTATCTGACACAAACTGACATGCCTGACCATTACACATACACTGACCCACCTACCTGACCATTACACATACACTGACCCACCTACCTGACCATTACACATACACTGTCCCACCTACCTGACACACACACTGTCCTACCTACCCGACACATGACTGACCCAAGTACCTGACACATACACTGACTCACCTACCTGACACAATACACTGACCCACCTACCTGACACAATACACTGACCTACCTACCTATGTGACACATACTCTGACCTACCTGACCTTTGCACACACTGACCCACATACCTGACCATTACACACAGTGACCTACCTACCTGACACATACACTGACCTCCCTATCTGACCATTGAACACATACTCTGAACCACCTACCTGACACATAAGCTGACCTACCTGACCATTACACACATACACTGACCTACCTACCTGACACATACACTGACCTACCTGACCATTACACATACACGGAACCACCTACCTGATCATTACATGCACACACTGACCTACCTAGCTGACACAATACACTGACCTACCTACCTGACCATTACACACACACTGACCTACTTAGCTGACACAATACACTGACCTACCTACCTGACCATTACACACACACTAACCTATCCACCTGACACATACACTGACCTACCTGACCATTGCACACACTCACACACTGACCTACCTACCTGACACATACAGCGACCTACCTGGCCATTACACACCCACTGACCTACCTACCTGACACATACACAACCTACCTGACCATTACACACATACACTGACCCACCTACCTGACACAATACACTGACCTACCCGACCATTACACATACACTGACCCACCTACCTGACACATAAGCTGACCTACCTGACCATTACACACATTCACTAACCCACCTACCTGACACATACACTTACCTACCTGACCATTACACACATACACTGACCCGCCTACCGGACACATACACTGACCATTACACATACACTGACCCACCTACCTGACACAATTCTCTTACCCACCTACCTGACACAGTACACTGACCTACCTACCTGACCATTACATACACTGACCTACCTATCTGATCATTACACACATACACTGACCCACTTACCTGACACAATACACTGAAATACCTTACCATTACACATACACTGAACCACCTACCTGACCATTACACACACACACTGACCTACCTAGCTGACACAATACACTGACCTACCTACCTGACAATTACACACATACATTAACCCACCTACCTGACAGAAAACACTGACCTAACTGACCATTACACAAATACACTGACCCACCTACCTGACACATACACTGACCTACCTGACCATTACACACACACACACTGACCCACCTACCTGACACAATACACTGACCTACTTGACCATTACACACATGCACTAAACCACCTAACTTGCAACAATACACTGACCTACCTACCTGACACATCCACTGACCTACCTGACCATTACACACACTGAACCACCTACCTGACTATTACACATACACTGACACAATACTCTGACCTACCTACCTGACACATACACTGACCTTTCCTGGCCATTACACACATACACTGACCCAATTCCCTGACACACTGAACTACCTGACCATTACACACATACACTGACCTACCTACCTGACCATTACACACACACACACACATACACAGTGACCTACCTACCTGACATATCCACTCATCTACCTGACCATTACACACACTGAACCACCTACCTGACCATTATACACATACACGGACCCACCTTACCTGACAGTACACTAACCTACCTGCCTGACACATACACTGACCTACCTATCTGACCATTACACACTTACACTGAACCACCTACCTGACCATTACACACATTCACGGACCTATCTACCTGACAATACACCTACCTACCTGACACATAAACTGACCTACCTGACCATTACACCCACCCACACACACACAGTGACCCAACTACCTGACACAATACACTGACCTACCTGACCATTACACATACACTGTCCCACCTACCTGAAACTATACACTGTCCCACCTTTTTGACACAATACACTGACCTACCTACCTGACACATACACTGAACTACCTGACCATTACACACACACTGACCCACCTACCTGACACATACACTCACTTACCTGACCATTTCACACATACACTGACCCACCTACCTGACACATAGACTTACCTTTCCTGACCATTACACATACACTGAACCAACTTCCTGATACAATACACTGACCTACCTAACCATTACAAACATACACTGACCCACCTACCTGACATACACTGACCTACCTGACCCTTACACACACTGACCTACCTGACACATACACTTACCTACCTGACCATTACACACATACACTGTCCCTCCTACCTGAAACTATACACTGTCCCACCTTTTTGACACAATACACTGACCTACCTACCTGACATATACACTGACCTACCTGACCATTACACACACACACACACACACACACACACACTGACCCACCTACCTGACACATAGACTGACCTACCTGACCATTACACATACAATGAACCACCTACCTGACCATTACACATATTGACCTACCTGACACATACACTGACCTACCTGACCATTACACATACACTGACCCACCTACTTGACACAATACTCTGACCTACCTACCTGACACACACACTGACCCACCTACCAGATCATTACACGCATACACTGACCCACCTACCTGGCACATAAACGGACCTACCTGGCACATAAACGGACCTACCTGGCACATAAACGGACCTACCTGACCATTACACACATACTCTGACCCACCTACCCGACACAATACACTGACCTACCTGACCATTACACACATACACTGACCCACCTACCTGACACAATACACTGACCTACCTGACCATTATACACATACACTGACCCACCTACCTGACACATACACCGACCTACCTGACCATTACACACACTGACCTACCTATCTGACACATACACTGACCTACCGGACCATTACACACACGCACACACTGACCTACCTACCTGACACATACACCGACCTACCTGACCATTACACACACTGACCTACCTATCTGACCATTACACACATACACTGACCCACCTACTTGACACAATACTCTGACCTACCTACCTGACACACACACTGACCCACCTACCAGATCATTACACGCATACACTGACCCACCTACCTGGCACATAAACGGACCTACCTGGCACATAAACGGACCTACCTGACCATTACACACATACTCTGACCCACCTACCTGACACAATACACTGACCTACCTGACCATTACACATACACTGAAACACCTACCTGACACATACACTGACCTACCGGACCATTACACACACACACACTGACCTACCTATCTGACACATACACCGACCTAACTGACCATTACACACACTGACCCACCTACCAGACCATTAAACTCATACACTAGCCCACCTACCTGACACAATACACTGTTCCACCTACCTGACACAATGCTCTGATCTACCTACCTGACACATACACTGACCTTTCCTGACCATTACACACATACACTGACCCACCTACCTGACACAATACACTGACCTACCTACCTGACCATTACATACACTGAACCACCTACCTGACCATTACACACAGTTTCCTACCTACCTGACACATACATTGACCTACCTATCTGACCATTACACCCATACACGGAACCAACTACCTGACACAATACACTGACCCACCTAACTGACACATGCACCAACCTACCTGACCATTACACATACACTGTCCCACCTATCTGACACAATACACTGACCTACCTGACTATTACACATACAGTAACCCATTTACCTGACACACTGGCCTACCTGACCATTGCACAAATACACTGACCCACCTACCTGACACATTCACTGACCTACCTGACCATTACACACACACTGACCTACCTACCTGACACAAGCTGACCTACCTGACACATACACACACCTACCTGACCATTACACGCATACACTGACCCACCTACCTGACACATACACTGACCTACCTGACCATTACACACAGTGACCTAGCTACCTGACACATACACTGACCTACCTATCTGACTATTACACAAATACACTGATCCACCTGCCTGACTCATAAGCGGACCTACCTAACCATTACACATACTCTGAACCACCTACCTGACCATTACACACACACACACACACACACACACACACACACACACTGACCTACCTAGCTGACACAATACACTGACCTACCTACCTGACACATACACTGACCTACCTGACCATTACACACACACACACACACACACACACACACACACTGACCTACCTACCTGACACATACACTGACCTACCTGACCATTACACATACACTGAACCACCTACCTGACACATACACTAACCTACCTGTCCATTACTCACACACACACTGACCTACCTACCTGACACATACACTGACCTCCTGACCATTACACATACACTGTCCCACCTACCTGACACAATACAGTGTCCTACCTACCTGACACATACACTTACCTACCTGACATTACACACACACACACACACACACACACTTACCTACCTACCTACCTGACACATACACTGACCTACCTGACCATTACACACACACACACTGGCCTACCTACCTGACACATAAACTGACCTACCTGACCATTACACATACACTGTCCCACCTACCTGACACAATACACTGACCTTACCTGATCATTACACACATACACTGTCCCACCTACCTAACACAATACCCTGACCCACTTACCTGACTCATCAACTGACCTACCTGACCATAACACAAATACACTGACCCACCTACCTGACACAATACATGTCCACACAGCCCCTGACCCCCCTTCACCATGTCCGCACAGCCCCTGACCCCCCTGCACCATTTCTGCACAACCTCTGACCCCCCCACATACACTGACCTACCTGACCATTACACATACACTGTGCCACCTACCTGACACAATACAATGACCTACCTACCTGACACATACACTGACCTACCTGACCATTACACACACACTGACCTACCTTCCTGACACATACACTTACCTACCTGACCATTACACACCTACACAGACCCACTTACCTGACACATAGACTTACCTTTCCTGACCATTACACATACACTGAACCACCTACCTAAACCATTACACACATACACTGAAAATTCCTGACCATTACACACATACACTGTCCCACCTACCTGACATATACACTGTCCCACCTACCTGACACAATACAATGACCTACCTACCTGACACATACACTTACCTACCTGACCATTACACACACACACACACACACACTTACCTACCTGACACATACACTGACCTACCTGACCATTACACACACACACAGACCTAACTACCTGACACATACACTGACCTACCTGACCATTACACATACATTGAACCACCTACCTGACACTATAAACTGTCCCACCTACTTGACACAATACACTGACCTACATACCTGACCATTACACACCTACACGGACCTATCTACCTGACACATAGACTTACCTTTCCTGACCATTACACATACACTGACCCAACTACCTGATATATACACTGACCTACCTGACCATTACACACATACACTGACCTACCTACCTGACCATTACACACACTGACCCACCTACCTGACCATTACACACATACACTTACCCACCTACCTGACACATACACTGACCTACCTGGCCAGTACACACACTGAACCATCTTCCTGACCATTACACACATACACTTACCCACCTACCTGACACATACACTGACCTACCTGACCATTACACACACACACTGAACCACCTACCTGACATATATACTCACGTACCTGACCATTACACACACTGACCTACCTGACCATCACACACATATACTGAAACACCTACCTGACCATTACACACATACACTGACCTACCTACCTGACCATTACACACATACACTGACCCACCTACCCGCCACATGCACCGACCTACCTGACCATTACACATACACTGTCACACCTACCTGACACAATACACTGGCCTATCTACCTGACACATACACTGACCTTTCCTGATCATTACACACATACACTGATACACTGACCCACCTACCTGACACATACATTGACCTACCTGACCATTACACACATACACTGGCCGACCTTCCTAACACATACACTGACCTACCTGACCATTTCACATACACTGACCCAACTACTTGACACAGTACACTGACCCACCTACCTGACACAATACACTGACCTACCTGACCATTACACACACACTGACCATTCCTGACCATTACACATACACTGTCCCACCTACCTGACACAATACACTGATTTACCTAACCATTACACACATACTCTGACCCACCTATCTGACACATACACTGACCTACCTGACCATTACACACATACACTGACCCACCTACTTGACAAATACACTGACCTACCTGACCATTACACACATATACTGACCTACCTACCTGACAAATACACTGACCTACTTGACCATTACACACATACACTGACCCACCTACCTGACACATACACTGACCTACTTGACCATTACACACATACACTGAACCACCTACCTGACCATTACACATACACTGACCCACCTAGCTGACACAATACACTGGCCTAGCTACCTATTACACATACCTTGACCTACCTACCTGACACATACACTGACCTACCTGACCAATACACACATACACTGACCTACCTACCTGACACATACACTGACCTACTTGACCATTACACACATACACTGAACCACCTACCTGACCATTACACATACACTGACCCACCTAGCTGACACAATACACTGGCCTAGCTACCTATTACACATACCTTGACCTACCTACCTGACACATACACTGACCTACCTGACCAATACACACATACACTGACCCACCTACCTGACAAATACACTGACCCACTTGACCATTACACAAATACACTGAACCACCTACCTGACACATACACTGACCATAACACACATATACACTGTCCCACCTACCTGACACAATACACTGACCTACCTACCTGACACATAAACTGACCCACCTGACCATTACACATACACTGTCCCACCTACCTGGCACAATACACTGACCTACCTGACACATACACTGACCTACCTGACCAATACACACATACACTGACCCACCTACCTGACAAATACACTGACCCACTTGACCATTACACAAATACACTGAACCACCTACCTGACACATACACTGACCATAACACACATATACACTGTCCCACCTACCTGACACAATACACTGACCTACCTACCTGACACATAAACTGACCCACCTGACCATTACACATACACTGTCCCACCTACCTGGCACAATACACTGACCTACCTGACACATACACTGACCTACCTGACCAATACACACATACACTGACCCACCTACCTGACAAATACACTGACCCACTTGACCATTACACAAATACACTGAACCACCTACCTGACCCATACACTGACCATAACACACATATACACTGTCCCACCTACCTGACACATACACTGACCGACCTACCTGACACATACACTGACCTACCTGACCATTACACACATACACTGACCCACCTACCTGACACATACATTGACCCACCTACCTGACACATAGACTTACCTTTTCTGACCATTACACATACACTGGCCCAACTACCTGATATATACACTGACCTACCTAACCATTACACACACACTGTCCCACCTACCTGACACATACACTGACCTACCTGACCATTACACACACACACTGAACCACGTACCTGACACATACACTGTCCCACCTACCGGACACAATACACTGTCCCACCTACCGGACACAATACACTGTCCCACCTACCTGACACAATACACTGTCCCACCTACCTGACACAATACACTGTCCCACCTACCTGACACAATACATTGACCTACCTACCTGACACATACACTGACCTACCTGACCATTACACACACTGACCCACCTACCTGACCATTACACACATACACTGAACCACCTACCTAAACATTACACACATTTACTTACCCACCTACCTGACACATACACTGACCTACCTGACCATTACACATACACTGTCCCACCTACCTGACACAATACACTGTCCCACCTACCTGACACAATACACTGTCCCACCTACCTGACACACTGACCTTTCCTGACCATTACACACATACACTGACCAATATACCTGACACACTGACCTACCTGACCATTACAGACATACCCTGACCCACCTACCTGACACATAAACTGACCTACCTGACCATTACACACACACACACACTGAACCAACTACCTGACCATTACACACATACACTGACCTACCTACCTGACACATACACTGACCTACCTGACCATTACACACACAGTGACCTACCTGAACATTACACATACAATGAACCAGCAACCTGAGCAGTACACACATAGACTTGCCTACCTACCAGACATATACACTCACCTACCTGACCAATACACATACACTGATCCACCTACCTGACACATACACTGACCTGCCTATCTGACACAAACTGACCTACCAGACCATTACACACACTGAACCACCTACCTGACCATTACACACAGTGACCTACCTGGCACATTCACTGCCTTACCTGACCATTACACACATACACTGATCCACCTACCTGACACATACACTGACCTACCTGACCATTACACACACACTGTCCCACCTACCTGACACATACACTGACCTACCTACCTGACACAAACTGACATACCTGACCATTACACATATACTTAACCACCTACCTGACACATACACTGACCTACCTGACCTTTACACATACACTGACCCACCTACCTGACCATTACACATACACTGTCCCACCTACCTGACACACACACTGTCCTACCTACCCGACACATGACTGACCCAAGTACCTGACACATACACTGACTCACCTACCTGACACAATACACTGACCCACCTACCTTACACAATACACTGACCTACCTACCTATGTGACACATACTCTGACCTACCTGACCTTTGCACACACTGACCCACATACCTGACCATTACACACAGTGACCTACCTACCTGACACATACACTGACCTCCCTATCTGACCATTACACACATACACTGACCCACCTACCTGACACATACACTGACCTACCTGACCATTACACATACACGGAACCACCTACCTGATCATTACACGCACACACTGACCTACCTAGCTGACACAATACACTGACCTACCTACCTGACCATTACACACACACTGACCTACCTAGCTGACACAATACACTGACCTACCTACCTGACCATTACACACACACTGACCTACCTACCTGACACATACACTGACCTACCTGACCATTGCACACACTCACACACTGACCTACCTACCTGACACATACAGCGACCTACCTGACAATTACACACATACACTGACCCACCTACCAATACCATAATGCACTGACCTACCTATCTGACCATTACATACACTGAACAACCTACCTGGCCATTACAGACAGTGACTTACCTACCTGACACCCACACTGACCTACCTACCTGACACATCCACTGACCTACCTGACCATTACACACACTGAACCACATGCCTGAGCATTACACATACACTGACCCACCTACCTGACACATACACTGACCTACCTGACCATTACACATACACGGAACCACCTACCTGATCATTACACGCACACACTGACCTACCTAGCTGACACAATACACTGACCTACCTACCTGACCATTACACACACACTGACCTACCTAGCTGACACAATACACTGACCTACCTACCTGACCATTACACACACACTGACCTACCTACCTGACACATACACTGACCTACCTGACCATTGCACACACTCACACACTGACCTACCTACCTGACACATACAGCGACCTACCTGACAATTACACACATACACTGACCCACCTACCAATACCATAATGCACTGACCTACCTATCTGACCATTACATACACTGAACAACCTACCTGGCCATTACAGACAGTGACTTACCTACCTGACACCCACACTGACCTACCTACCTGACACATCCACTGACCTACCTGACCATTACACACACTGAACCACATGCCTGAGCATTACACATACACTGTCCCACCTACCTGACACAATACACTGACCTACCTTACCAATACACACACACTGACCCAACTACCTGACACAATATTCTGATCTACCTACCTGAGACATACACTGACCTTTCCTGACCATTACACACATACACTGACCCACCTACCTGACACAATACACTGACCTACCTGACCATCACACATACACTGACCCACCTACCTGACACATACACTCACCTACCTGACCATTACACATACACTGAACCACCTACCTGACACAATACACTGTCCCACCCACCTGAGACAATACACTGACCTACCTACCTAACACAATACATTGTCCCACCTACCTGACCATTACACATACACTGACCCACCTACCTGACACATAAGCTGACCTACCTGACCATTACACACATACACTGACCCACCTACCTGACACATACACTGACCTACCTGACCATTACACACATTCACTAACCCACCTACCTGACACATACACTTACCTACCTGACCATTACACACATACACTGACCCACCTACCTGACACATACACTGACCTACCTGACCATTACACACATCCACTGACCCGCCTACCGGACACATACACTGACCATTACACATACACTGACCCACCTACCTGACACAATTCTCTGACCCACCTACCTGACACAGTACACTGACCTACCTACCTGACCATTACATACACTGACCTACCTATCTGATCATTACACACATACACTGACCCACTTACCTGACACAATACACTGAAATACCTTACCATTACACATACACTGAACCACCTACCTGACCATTACACACACACACACACACTGACCTACCTAGCTGACACAATACACTGACCTACCTACCTGACAATTACACACATACATTAATCCACCTACCTGACACAAAACACTGACCTAACTGACCATTACACAAATACACTGACCCACCTACCTGACACATACACTGACCTACCTGACCATTACACACACACACACACTGACCTACCTACCTGACACATCCACTGACCTACCTGACCATTACACACACACTGAACCACCTACCTGACTATTACACATACACTGACACAATACTCTGACCTACCTAACTGACACATACACTGACCTTTCCTGGCCATTACACACATACACTGACCCAATTCCCTGACACACTGAACTACCTGACCATTACACACATACACTGACCTACCTACCTGACCATTACACACATACACTGAACCACCTACCTGACACATAAGCTGATCTACCTGTCCATTACACACACACTGACCCACCTACCTAACACAATCTGATGTACCTGACCGTTACACGCATACATTGAACCACCTACCTGATCAATACACACACACACACAGTGACCTACCTACCTGACATATCCACTGACCGACCTGACCATTACACACACTGACCTACCTACCTTTCACATACACTGACCTACCTGACCATTACACACACTGAACCACCTACCTGACCATTATACACATAAACGGACCCACCTTACCTGACAGTACACTAACCTACCTGCCTGACACATACACTGACCTACCTATCTGACCATTACACACTTACACTGAACCACCTACCTGACCATTACACACATTCACGGACCTATCTATCTGACAATACACTGACCTACCTACCTGACACATAAACTGACCTACCTGACCATTACACCCACCCACACACACACACTGACCCAACTACTTGACACAATACACTGACCCACCTGATCATTACACATACATTGAACCACCTACCTGACAATTACACACATACACTGACCTCCCTGACCATTACACACACATTGACCTACCTACCTGACACATACACTGACCTACCTACCTGACTCATACATTGACCTACCTGACCATTACACACCTACACTGACCCACCTACCTGACACATACACTGACCTACCTGACCATTACAAACACACTGACCCACCTACCTGACACATACACTGACCTACCTGACTATTACACACACACACACACACTGACCCACCTACCTGACACATACACTGACCTACCTGACTATTACACACACACACACACTGACCCACCTACCTGACACATACACTGACCTACCTGACCATTAGACATACACTGACCCGCCTACCTGAAACAATACTCTGACCTACCTACCTGACACATTCAATCACCTACTTGACCATTACATACACTGACCTACCTAACCATTACAAACATACACTGACCCACCTACCTGACATACACTGACCTACCTGACCCTTACACACACTGACCTACCTGACACATACACTTACCTACTTGACCATTAAACACATACACTGACCCACCTACCTGACACATTCACTGACCTACCTGACCATTACACATACACTGTCCCACCTACCTGAAACTATACACTGTCCCACCTTTTTGACACAATACACTGACCTACCTACCTGACACATACACTGACCTACCTGACCATTACACACACACTGACCCACCTACCTGACACATACACTCACTTACCTGACCATTTCACACATACACTGAACCACCTACCTGACCATTACACACATACACGGTCCCACCTACCTGACACATAGACTTACGTTTCCTGACCATTACACATACACTGAACCAACTTCCTGATACAATACACTGACCTACCTAACCATTACAAACATACACTGACCCACCTACCTGACATACACTGACCTACCTGACCCTTACACACACTGACCTACCTGACACATACACTTACCTACTTGACCATTAAACACATACACTGACCCACCTACCTGACATATACACTGACCTACCTGACCATTACACACGTACACTGTCCCACCTACTTGACACAATACACTGACCTACCTACCTGACACATACACTGACCTACCTGACCATTACACACACACTGACCCACCTACCTGACACATACACTCACTTACCTGACCATTTCACACATACACTGACCCACCTACCTGACACACACACTGACCTACCTGACCATTACACACACACACACACACACACACACACACACACACACACACACTGACCCACCTACCTGACACATACACTGAACTACCTGACCATTACACATACAATGAACCACCTACCTGACACATACACTGACCTACCTGACCATTACACATACACTGACCCACCTACTTGACACAATACTCTGACCTACCTACCTGACACACACACTGACCCACCTACCAGATCATTACACGCATACACTGACCCACCTACCTGACACATACACTCACTTACCTGACCATTTCACACATACACTGACCCACCTACCTGACACACACACACTGACCTACCTGACCATTACACACACACACACACGCACACACACTGACCCACCTACCTGACACATACACTGAACTACCTGACCATTAAACATACAATGAACCCCCTACCTGACCATTACACATATTGACCTACCTGACACATACACTGACCTACCTGACCATTACACATACACTGACCCACCTACTTGACACAATACTCTGACCTACCTACCTGACACACACACTGACCCACCTACCAGATCATAACACGCATACACTGACCCACCTACCTGGCACATAAACGGCCCTACCTGGCACATAAACGGACCTACCTGACCATTACACACATACACTGACCCACCTACCTGGCACAATACACTGACATACCTACCTGACACATACACTGACCTTTCCTGCCCATTACACACACTGACCCACCTACCTGACCATTACACACATACACTGACACACCTACCTGACACATACACTGACCTACCTGGCCATTACACACACTGACCCACCTACCTGACCATTACACACATAAACTGACCCACCTACCTGACACATGCACCAACCTATCTGACCATTACACATACACTGTCCCACCTACCTGACACAATACAGTGACCTACCTACCTGACACATAAACTGACCTACCTGACCATTACACACACTGAACCACCTACCTGACCATTACACACAGTGACCTACCTACCTGACACAATACATTGACCTACCTGACCATCACACATACTCTGACCTACCTATCTGACCATTACACACACACACACACTGTCCCACCTACCTGACACAATACACTGACCAACCTGAACATCACACATACACACACTGACCTACCTCACTGACCTACCTGACACATACACTCCCCTACCTGACCATCACACACATACACTGATGAACCTACCTGACACAATGCACTGACCTACCTGACCTTTACACATACACTGAACCACCTACCTGACACAATGCACTGACCTACCTGACCTTTACACATACATTGAACCACCTACCTGACACAATACACTGACCCACCTACCTGACACATACACTGACCTACCTGACCATTACACACACTGACCCACCTACCTGACCATTACACACATACACTGATCCACCTACCTGACACATACACTGACCTACCTGACCATTACTCACACACACACTGACCTACCTACCTGACACACACACTGACCTACCTACCTGACACATACACTGACCTACCTGACCATTACACACACTGACCCACCTACCTGACCATTACACACATACACTGATCCACCTACCTGACACATACACTGACCTACCTGACCATTACTCACACACACACTGACCTACCTACCTGACACACACACTGACCTACCTACCTGACACACACACTGACCCACCTACCTGACACATACACTGACCTACCTGACCATTACACACACTGACCCACCTACCTGACCATTACACACATACACTGATCCACCTACCTGACACATACACTGACCTACCTGACCATTACTCACACACACACTGACCTACCTACCTGACACACACACTGACCTACCTACCTGACACACACACTGACCCACCTACCTGACACATACACTGACCTACCTGACCATTACACACACTGACCCACCTACCTGACCATTACACACATACACTGATCCACCTACCTGACACATACACTGACCTACCTGACCATTACTCACACACACACTGACCTACCTACCTGACACATACACGGACCTACCTGACCATTACACATACACTGAACCACCTACCTGACACATACACTGACCTACCTGACCATTACTCACACACACACTGACCTACCTACCTGACACATACACTGACCTACCTGACCATTACACACATACACTGATTCAACTACCTGACACAATTCTCTGACCCACCTACGTGACACAATGCACTGACCTACCTGACCATTACACACACTAAACCACCTACCTGACTATTACACACACACACACACACACACACACACACACACACACACACACACACACACACACACACTGACCTACCTACCTGACACATACACTGACCTCCTGACCATTTCATATACACTGTCCCACCTACCTGACACAATACAAAGTCCTACCTACCTGACACATACACTTACCTACCTGACCATTACACACACACACACACAAACACACACACTTACCTACCTGACACATACACTGACCTACCTGACCATTACACACACACACTGGCCCACCTACCTGACACATAAACTGACCTACCTGACCATTGCACTTACAGTAAACCACCTACCTGACACTATACACTGACCTACCTACCTGACACATACACTGACCTACCTGACCATTACACACACACTGACCTAACTACCTGACACATACACTGACCTACCTGACCATTACACATACATTGAACCACCTACCTGACACTATACACTGTCCCACTTGACACAATACACTGACCTACCTACCTGACCATTACACACCTACACGGACCTACCTACCTGACACATAGACTTACCTTTCCTGACCATTACACATACACTGGCCCAACTACCTGATATATACACTGACCTACCTGACCATTACACACATGCACTGAACCACCTACCCGACCATTACACACATACACTTACCCACCTACCTGACACATAAACTAACCTACCTGGCCAGTACACACACTGAAACATCTACCTGACCATTACACACATACACTGAACCACCTACCTGACATATATACTCACGTACCTGACCATTACACACACTGACCTACCTGACCATCACACACATACACTGACCCACCTACCTGACACATGCACCGACATACCTGACCATTACACATACACTGTCCCACCTACCTGACACATACGCTGACCTTTCCTGATCATTACACACATACACTGTCCCACCTACCTGACACAATACCCTGACCCACTTACCTGACTCATCAACTGACCTACCTGACCATAACACACATACACTGACCCACCTACCTGACACAATACATGTCCGCACAGCCCCTGACCCCCCTGCACCATGTCCGTACAGCCTCTTACCCCCCACATACACTGACCTACCTGCCCATTACACATACTCTGTCCCACCTACCTGACACATACACTGACCTACCTGACCATTACACACACACACACTTACCGACCTACCTACCTGACATACACTGACCTACCTGACCATTACACACACACTGACCTACCTACCTGACACATACACTGACCTACCTGACCATTACACACACACGGACCCACCTACCTGACACATAGACTTACCTTTCCTGACCATTACACATACACTGAACCACCTACCTGACACAAAACACTGACCTACCTGAACATCACACATACACACACACACTGACCTACCTCACTCATACACTTACCTACCTGACCATCACACACATACACTGACGCACCTAACTGACACAATACACTGACCTACCTGACCTTTACACATACACTGAACCACCTACCTGACACATACACTGACCTACCTGACCATTACACACATACACTGACCTACCTGACCATTACACACAATGACCCACCTACCTGACCATTACACACATACACTGAACCACCCACCTAACCATTGCACACATTTACTTACCCACCTACCTGACACATACACTGACCTACCTGGCCATTACACACACACACTGTCCCACCTACCTGACACAATATACTGACCTACCTTCCTGACACATACACTGACCTACCTGACCATTAAACACATACACTGACCTACCTATCCATTACACACACTGACTCACCTATCTGACCATTACACACATACACTGATCCACCTACCTGACCATTGCACACATACACTGACCCACCTACCTGACACATGCACCAACCTACCTGACCATTACACATACACTGTCCCACCTACCTGACACATACACTGACCTTTCCTGATCATTACACACATAGAATGACCCATTTACCTGACACACTGACCTACCTGACCATTACACACATACCCTGACCCACTTACCTGACTCATCAACTGACCTACCTGACCATAACACACATACACTGACCCACCTACCTGACACATACACTGACCTACCTACCTGACACAATACACTGACCTACCTGACCATCACACATACTCTGACCTACCTGAGCATTACACACATACACTGAACCACCTACCTGACCAATATACACACACACACACACACACACACACACACATACTGTCCCACCTACCTGACACATACACTGACCTACCATTATACACACACACTGACCCACCTACCTGACACAATGCACTGACCTACCTACCTGACACAAACTGACCTACCTGACCATTACACACATACACTGAACCACGTACCTGACCATTACACACATACACTGACCTACCTACCTGACACATACACTGACCCACCTTCCTGACATAAGCTGACGTACCTGACCATTACGCACATACACTGACCCACCTACCTGACACATACACTGACCTACCTGACCATTACACATACACTGAACCACCTACCTGACTATTACACCTACACGGTCCCACCTACCAGACACAATACACTGACCTACCTACCTGACACATACACTGACCTACCTGACCATTACACATACACTGACCCACCTGATCATTACACATACATTGAACCACCTACCTAACAATTACACACATACACTGACCTCCCTGACCATTACACACACATTGACCTACCTACCTGACACATACACTGACCTACCTACCTGACACATACACTGACCTACCTGACCATTACACACCTACACTGACCCACCTACCTGACACATACACTGACCTACCTGACCATTACAAACACACTGACCCACCTACCTGACACATACACTGACCTACCTGACCATTACACACACACACTGACCTACCTGACCATTACACATACAATGAACCACCTACCTGACCATTACACATATTGACCTACCTGACACATACACTGACCTACCTGACCATTACACATACACTGACCCACCTACTTGACACAATACTCTGACCTACCTACCTGACACACACACTGACCCACCTACTAGATCATTACACGCATACACTGACCCACCTACCTGGCACATAAACGGACCTACCTGACCATTACACATACACTGAAACACCTACCTGACACATACACTGACCTACCGGACCATTACACACACACACTGACCTACCTACCTGACACATACACCGACCTACCTGACCATTACGCACACTGACCTACCTACCTGACCATTACACACATACACTGACCCACCTACCAGACCATTACACACATACACTAACCCACCTACCTGACACAATACACTGACCTACCTGACCATTACACATACACTGTCCCACCTACCTGACGCATACACTGACCCAACTACCTGACACAATACACTGTTCCACCTACCTGACACAATTCTCTGATCTACCTACCTGACCATTACATACACTGAACCACCTACCTGATCATTACACACAGTTTCCTACCTACCTGACACATACACTGACCTATCTGACCATTACACCCATACGCGGAACCAACTACCTGACACAATACACTGACCCACCTAATTGACACATGCACCAACCTACCTGACCATTACACATGCACTGTCCCACCTACCTGACACAATGCACTGACCTACCTGACTATTACACATACAGTGACCCATTTACCTGACACACTGGCCTACCTGACCATTACACACACACTGACCTACCTACCTGACACAAGCTGACCTACCTGACACATACACTCACCTACCTGACCATTACACGCATACAATGACCCACCTACCTGACACATACACTGACCTACCTAACCGTTACACACAGTGACCTAGCTACCTGACACATACACTGACCTACCTATCTGACCATTACACATATACACTGATCCACCTGCCTGACTCATAAGCGGACCTACCTAACCATTACACATACTCTGAACCACCTACCTGACCATTACACACACACACACACACACACACACACACACACACACACTGACCTACCTAGCTGACACAATACACCGACCTACCTGACCATTACACATACACTGAACCACCTACCTGACACATACACTGACCTACCTGACCATTACTCACACACACACTGACCTACCTACCTGACACATACACTGACCTTTCCTGACCATTAGACACATACACTGACCCAACTACCTGACACAATTCTCTGACCCACCTACCTGACACAACGCACTGACCTACCTGACCATTACACACACACACACACACACACACACACACACACACACACACACACACACACACACTTACCTACCTGACACATACACTGACCTACCTGACCATTACACATACACTGTCCCACCTACCTGACACAATACACTGTCCCACCTACCTGACACAATACACTATCCCACCTACCTGAAACAATACACTGTCCCACCTACCTGACACACTGACCTTTCCTGACCATTACACACATACACTGACCAATATACCTGACACACTGACCTACCTGACCATTACAGACATACCCTGACCCACCTACCTGACACATAAACTGACCTACCTGACCATTACACACACACACACACTGAACCAACTACCTGACCATTACACACATACACTGACCTACCTACCTGACCATTACACACATACACCGCCCCACCTACCTGACACATACACTCACCTACCTGACCATTACACATATACACTGATCCACCTACCTGACACATATACTGACCTGCCTATCTGACACAAACTGACCTACCTGACCATTACACACACTGAACCACCTACCTGACCATTACACACAGTGTCCTACCTGGCACATACACTCACCTCCCTGACCATTACATACATACACTGATCCACCTACCTGACACATACACTGACCTACCTCCCTGACACAAACTGACATACCTGACCATTACACACACACTGTTCCACCTACCTGACACATACACTGACCTACCTACCTGATACATACGCTGACCTACCTGACCATTACACACACATACACTTACCTACCTACCTGACACAAACTGACATACCTGACCATTACACATACACTTAACCACCTACCTGACACATACACTGACCTACCTGACCTTTACACATACACTGACCCACCTACCTGACCATTACACATACACTGTCCCACCTACCTGACACACACACTGTCCTACCTACCCGATACACGAGTGACCCAAGTACCTGACACATACACTGACTCACCTACCTGACACAATACATTGACCCACCTACCTGACACAATACACTGACCTACCTACCTATGTGACACATACTCTGACCTACCTGACCTTTGCACACACTGACCCACATACCTGACCATTACACACAGTGACCTACCTACCTGACACATACACTGACCTCCCTATCTGACCATTGCACACATACACTGAACCACCTACCTGACACATAAGCTGACCTACCTGACCATTACACACATACACTGACCCACCTACCTGACTCATACACTGACCTACCTGACCATTACACACATACACTGACCCACCTACCTGACACATACACCGACCTACCTGACCATTACACACACTGACCTACCTACCTGACCATTACACACATACACTGACCCACCTACCAGACCATTACACACATACACTAACCCACCTACCTGACACAATACACTGTTCAACCTACCTGACACAATGCTCTGATCTACCTACCTGACACATACACTGACCTTTCCTGACCATTACACACATACACTGACCCACCTACCTGACACAATACACTGACCTACCTACCTGACCATTACATACACTGAACCACCTACCTGACCATTACACACAGTTTCCTACCTACCTGACACATACACTGACCTACCTATCTGACCATTACACTCATACACGGAACCAACTACCTGACACAATACACTGACCCACCTAACTGACACATGCACCAACCTACCTGACCATTACACATACACTGTCCCACCTACCTGACACAATACACTGACCTACCTGACTATTACACATACACTGAACCACCTACCTGACACATACACTAACCTACCTGACCATTACTCACACACACACTGACCTACCTACCTGACACATACACTGACCTACCTGACCTTTACACATACACTGAACCACCTACCTGACACAATACACTGTCCCACCTACCTGACACATACACTTACCTACCTGACCATTACACACATACACTGACCTACCTGACCATTACACACACTGACCCACCTACCTGACCATTACACACATACACTGAACCACCTACCTAACCATTGCACACATTTACTTACCCACCTACCTGACACATACACTGACCTACCTGGCCATTACACACATACACTGACTTACCTGACCATTACACACACACACACTGACCTACCTACCTGACACAATACACTGTCCCACCTACCTGACACAATATACTGACCTACCTACCTGACACATACACTGACCTACCTGACTATTACACACATACACTGACCTACCTGACCATTACACACACACACTGACCTACCTACCTGACACTTACACTGACCTACCTGACCATTACATACATACACTGACCTACCTACCTGACACAATACACTGACCCATTTACCTGACACACTGAGCTACCTGACCATTACACCCAAACACTGAACTACCTACCTCACACATACACTGACCTACCTGACCATTACACACACTGACACAATTACCTGACACAATTCACTGACCCACCTACCTGACAATTACACACATACACTGTCCCACCTACCTGACACAATACACTGACCTACCTGAAAATTATACACTGACCCACCTACCTAACACATAAACTGACCTACCTGTCCATTACACACATACACTGACCTACCTACCTGACACATACACTGAACCACCTACCTGACACATACACTGACCTACCTGACCATTACACACATACACCGACCCACCTACCTGACACATACAGTGACCTACCTGATCATTACACACACACTGACCCACCTACCTGACAATAATCTGACCCACTTACCTGACACAATACACTGACCTACCTGACCATAACACACATACACTGACCCACCTACCTGACACATACACTGACCCACCTACCTGACCATTATACACATACACTGAACCAGCTACCTGACACAATACACTGACCTACCTGACCATCACACACATAGCTTGAACCACCTACCTGACCATTACACATACACTGACCCACCTACCTGACACAAAAACTGACCTACCTGACCATTACACACACATTGACCTAACCGACACATACACTCACCTACCTGACCATCACACAGATACCCTGAACCACCTACCTGACCACTACATACATACACTGACCCACCTACCTGACACATACACTGACCTACCTGACCATTACACATACACTGACCCACCTACCTGACACAATACTCTGACCCACCTACCTGACACATAAACTGACCATTAAACACATACACTGACCTACCTGACCATTACACACACATTGACCTAACCGACACATACACTCACCTACCTGACCATCACACAGATACCCTGAACCACCTACCTGACCATTACACACATATACTGACCCACCTACCTTACACATACACTGACCGACCTGACCATTACACACACACACACACGACCTACCTGACCATTACACACATACACTGTCCCACCTACCTGACCCATACACTAACCTACCTGACCAATACACATATACTGAGCCACCTACCTGACCAATACACACAAACACTCACCTACCTACCTGACACATCCACTGACCTACCTGACCATTACACATACACTGAACCACCTACCTTACCATTACACACACACACACACACACACACACACTGACCTACCTACCTGACACATACACTGACCTACCTGACCATTACTCACACTGTCCTGCCTACCTGACACAATACACTGAAATACCTACCTGACCATTACACACATACATTGAACTACCTATCTGACACATACTCTCACGTTCCTCACCATTACACACGCTGACCTACCTAACACATACACTCACCTACCTGACCATTACACACCTACACTGACCCACCTACCTGACACATACACTAACCTACTTGACCTGACACAATACCCTTACTGACCCACCTACCTGACACAAACTGACATAACTGATCATTACACACTCGCTGACCTACCTGACCGATACACATGCACTGACCTACCTATCTGACCCATACACTGACCTACCTGACCATTACACACAGTGACCTACCTACCTGACACATACACTGAGCTACCTGTCCATTACACACATACATTGACCCACCTACCTGACACAATACTCTAACCTACCCGACCATTACACACATACACTGACCCACCTACCTGACACATACACTGACATACCTACCAGACACATACACTGACCTTTCCTGCCCATTACATACACTGACCCACCTACCTGACCATTACACACATACACTGACCCACCTACCTGACACATACACTGACCTACCTGACCATTACACATACACTGATCCACCTACCTGACACAATACTCTGACCCACCTACCTGACACATAAACTGACCTACCTTACCATTACACACACCAACTTTCCCACCTACCTGACACAATACACTGACCTACCTGACCATTACACACACTGAACCACCTACCTGACCATTACACACAGTGACCTACCTACCTGACAGATACACTGACCTACCTGACCATCACACATACTCTGACCTTCCTACCTGACCATTACACACATACACTGAACCACCTACCTGACCATTATACACACACACACACACACACACACTGTCCCACCTACCTGACACATACACTGATCTACTTGACTATTACACACACACTGACCTACCTACCTGACACATATACTGACCTACCTGACCATTACACACATACACTGACCCACCTACCTGACACATACACTGACCTACTTGACCATTACACACATACACTGATCCACCTACCTGATCATTACACACATTGACCTACCTGACACATGCACCAACCTACTTGACCATTACACACATACACGGACCCACCTACCTGACACATACACTCACCTACCTTACTATTACACACATACACTGAACCACGTACCTGACCATTACACACACACTGATCTACCTACCTGACACATAAACTGATGTACCTGACCATTACACACATACACGGTCCCACCTACCTGACACATAACACTGACCTACCTATCTGGCACATGCACTGATAAACCTGACCATTACACACACACTGACCTCCCTACCTGACACATACACTGACCTACCTGACCATTACACTCATACACTGAACCACCTACCTGACACATACACTCACGTACCTGACCATTACACACACTGACCTACCTGACACATACACTCACCTACCTGACTATCACACACATACACTGACCTTCCTGACCATTACACACACTGACCCACCTACCTGACCATTACACATACACTGAACCACGTTCCTGACACATGCACCAACCTACCTGACCATTACACATACACTGAACCACCTACCTGACACATGCACTGACCCACCTGACCATTACACATACACTGAACCACCTACCTGACACAATACACTGTCCCACCTACCTTACACAATACACTGACCTACCTGACCATTACACACATACGCTGACCCACCTACCTGACACATACACTGACCTACCTGACCATTACACATACACTGACCCACCTAGCTGACACAATACCCTGGCCTAGCTACCTATTACACATACCTTGACCTACTTACCTGACACATACACTGACCTACCTGACCATTACACTCATACACTGAACCACCTACCTGACACATACACTCACGTACCTGACCATCACACACATACACTGACCTTCCTGACCATTACACACACTGACCCACCTACCTGACCATTACACACATACACTGAACCACCTACCTGACACAATACACTGTCCCACCTACCTGACACAATACACTGACCTACCTGACCATTACACACACACACTGACCTACCTGACACATACACTCACCTACCTGACCATCACACACATACACTGACCTTCCTGACCATTACACACACTGACCCACCTACCTGACCATTACACACATACACTGAACCACCTACCTGACACAATACACTGTCCCACCTACCTGACACAATACACTGACCTACCTGACCATTACACACATACACTGACCTACCTGACCATTACACACATACGCTGACCCACCTACCTGACACATACACTGACCTACCTGACCATTACACATACACTGACCCACCTAGCTGACACAATACCCTGGCCTAGCTACCTATTACACATACCTTGACCTACTTACCTGACACATACACTGACCTACCTGACCATTACACACATACACCGACCTACCTACCTGACACAAACTGACATACCTGACCATTACACATACACTGACCCACCTACCTGACACATAAACTGACCTACCTGACCATTACACACATACACTGACCTTTCCTGACCATTTCACATACACTGACCCACCTACCTGACACAATACACTGACCTACCTGACCATTACACACATACACCGACCTACCTACCTGACACAAACTGACATACCTGACCATTACACATACACTGACCCAGCTACCTGACACATAAACTGACCTACCTGACCATTACACACATACACTGACCCACCTACCTGACACACACACTGTCCCACCTACCCGACACATAAACTGACTCACCTACCTGACACAATACACTGACCCACCTACCTGACCATTACACATACACTGAACCACCTACCTGACACATACACTCGCGTACCTGACCATTACATACATACACTGACCCACCTACCTGACACAATACACTGACCTACCTACCTATGTAACACATACTCTGACCTACCTGACCTTTGCACACACTGACCCACATACCTGACCATTACACACAGTGACCTACCTACCTGACACATACACTGACCTCCCTATCTGACCATTGCACACATACACTGAACCACCTACCTGATCATTACACGCACACACTGACCTACCTAGCTGACACAATACACTGACCTACCTACCTGACCATTACACACCCACTGACCTACCTAGCTGACACAATACACTGACCTACCTACCTGACCATTACACACACACTGACCTACCTACCTGACACATACACTGACCTATCTACCTGACACATACACTGACCTACCTGACCATTACACACACTCACACACTGACCTACCTACCTGACACATACAGTGACCTACCTGGCCATTACACACACACTGACCTACCTACCTGACACATACACAACCTACCTGACCATTACACACATACACTGACCCACCTACCAATACCACAATACACTGACCTACCTACCTGACCTTTACATACACTGAACAACCTACCTGGCCATTACAGACAGTGACTTACCTACCTGACACCCACACTGACCTACCTACCTGACACATCCACTGACCTACCTGGCCATTACACACACTGAACCACATGCCTGAGCATTACACATACACTGTCCCACCTACCTGACACAATACACTGACCTACCTGACCAATACACACACACTGACCCAACTACCTGACACAATATTCTGATCTACCTACCTGACACATACACTGACCTTTCCTGACCATTACACACATACACTGACCCATTTACCTGACACACTGACCTACCTGACCATTACACACATAACCTGACCCACCTACCTGACCATTACACATATACACGGACCCACCTACCTGACACATAGACTTACGTTTCCTGACCATTACACATACACTTACCCACCTACCTGACACAATACACTGACCTACCTGACCATTACACATACACTGAACCACCTACCTGACACAATACACTGACCTACCTACCTGCCACAATACATTGTCCCACCTACCTGACCATTACACACATACACTGACCCACCTACCTGACACATACACTGACCTACCTGACCATTACACATACACTGACCCGCCTACCGGACACATACACTGGCCATTACGCATACACTGACTCACCTACCTGACACAATTCTCTGACCCACCTACCTGACACAGTACACTGACCTACCTACCTGACCATTACACACACTGACCTACCTACCTGACACAATACACTGACCTACCTGACCATAACACACACTGAACCACCTACCTGACTATTGCACATACACTGACACAATACTCTGACCTACCTACCTGACACATACACTGACCCAATTCCCTGACACACTGACCTACCTGACCATTACACACATACACTGAACCACCTACCTGACACATAAGCTGATCTAGCTGTCCATTACACAGATAAACTGACCCACCTACCTGACACATACACTGACCTACCTGACCATTACACATACACTGAACCACCTATCTGACCATTACACACACACACACACTGACCTACCTACCTGACACATACGCTGTCCCACATACCTGACACAATACACTGTCCCACCTACCTGACACATGCACCAACCTACCTGACCATTACACATACACCGTCCCACCTACCTGAAACAATACACTGTCCTACCTGAACCATTACACACACACATTGACCGACCTACCTGACACAATACACTGACCTTCCTGACCATTACACACATGCATTGACCCACCTACCTGGCACATACACTGACCTACCTGACCATTACATACACACACTGACCTACCTACCTGACACAAACTGACCTACCTGACACATACACTCACCTACCTGAGCATTATACACGTACACTGACCCACCTACCTGACACAATGCATTAACCTACCTTACCATTACACAAATACACTAACCCACCTACCTGACACAATACTCTGACCCACCTACCTGACACAATACACTGACCTACCTACCTGACCATTACATACATTGAACCACCTACCTAACCATTACACACAGTGATCTACCTACCTGACACATACACTGAACCACCTACCTGACACAATACACTGACCTACCTGACCATTACACATTCATTGAACCACCTACCTGACACATGCACCAACCTACCTGACCATTACACATACAGTGACCCACCTACCTGACACATGCACTGAAGTACCTGACCATTACACACACACACACTGACCTACCTGACACATACACTCACATACCTGACCATTACACACATGCACTGACCCACCTACCTGACATTACACTGACCTACCTACCTGACACATACACTGACATACCTTACTAATAAACATACACTGACCCACCTACCTGACTATTACACACTTACACTGAAACACCTACCGGACCATTACACACATACACTGACCCACCTACCTGACACAATACTCTGACCCACCTACCTGACACATAAACTGACCTACCTTACTATTACACACACAAACTTTCCCACCTACCTGACACAATACACTGACCTACCTGACCATTACACATACACTGAACCACCTACCTGACCATTATACACATACATGGACCCACCTTACCTGACAGTATACTAACCTACCTGCCTGACACATACACTGACCTACCTATCTGACCATTACACACTTACACTGAACCACCTACCTGACACATACACTGACCTACCTGACCATTACACATACAATGAACCACATACCTGACCATTACACATATTGACCTACCTGACACATACACTGACCTACCTATCTGACCATTACACACTTACACTGAACCACCTACCTGACCATTACACACATTCACGGACCTATCTACCTGACAATACACTGACCTACCTACCTGACACATAAACTGACCTACCTGACCATTACACCCACCCACACACACACACTGACCCAACTACCTGACACAATACACTGACCTACCTGACCATTACACATACATTGAACCACCTACCTGACAATTACACACATACACTGACCTCCCTGACCATTACACACACATTGACCTACCTACCTGACACATACACTCACCTACCTACCTGACCATTACACACCTACACTGACCCACCTACCTGACACATACACTGACCTACCTGACCCTTACACACACTGACCTACCTGACACATACACTTACCTACTTGACCATTAAACACATACACTGACCCACCTACCTGACACATACACTGACCTACCTGACCATTACACATACAATGAACCACCTACCTGACCATTACACATATTGACCTACCTGACACATACACTGACCCACCTACCTGACACAATACACTGACCTACCTACCTGACCATTACATACATTGAACCACCTACCTAACCATTACACACAGTGATCTACCTACCTGACACATACACTGAACCACCTACCTGACACATACACTGACCTACCTGACCATTACACATACAATGAACCACCTACCTAACTATTACACATACACTGACACAATACTCTGACCTACCTACCTGACACATACACTGACCTTTCCTGGCCATTACACACATACACTGACCCAATTCCCTGACACACTGAACTACCTGACCATTACACACATACACTGACCTACCTACCTGACCATTACACACATACACTGAACCACCTACCTGACACATAAGCTGATCTACCTGTCCATTACACACACACTGACCCACCTACCTAACACAAACTGATGTACCTGACCGTTACACGCATACATTGAACCACCTACCTGACCAATACACACACACACACACACAGTGACCTACCTACCTGACATATCCACTGACCTACCTGACCATTACACACACTGACCTTCCTACCTGACACATACACTGACCTACCTACCTGACACATACACTGACCTACCTGACCATTACACACCTATACGGACCCACCTGCCTGACACATAGACTTACCTTTCCTGGCCATTACACATACACTGAACCACCTACCTGACCATTACACATACACTGTCCCACATACCTGACACAAAACACTGACCTACCTGAACATCACACATACACACACACACTGACCTACCTCACTGACCTACCTGACACATACACTTACCTACCTGACCATCACACACATTCACTGACGCACCTACCTGACACAATACACTGACCTACCTGACCTTTACACATACACTGAACCACCTACCTGACACAATACACTGTCCCACCTACCTGACACAATACACTGAGCTACCTACCTGACACATACACTGACCTACCTGACCATTACACACATACACTGACCTACCTGTCCATTATACACACTGACCCACCTTCCTGACCATTACACACATACACTGAACCACCTACCTAACCATTGCACACATTTACTTATCCACCTACCTGACACATACACTGACCTACCTGGCCATTACACACACTCACTGTCCCACCTACCTGACACAATACACTGTCCCACCTACCTGACACAATATACTGACCTACCTTCCTGACACATACACTGACCTACCTCACCATTAAACACATACACTGACCTACCTGTCCATTATACACACTGACCCACCTACCTGACCATTACACACATACACTGATCCACCTACCTGACCATTACACACATACACTGACCCACCTACCTGACACATGCACCAACCTACCTGACCATTACACATACACTGCCCCACCTACCTGACACATACACTGACCTTTCCTGATCATTGCACACATAGACTGACCCATTTACCTGACACACTGACCTACCTGACCATTACACACACATACCTGACCCACTTACCTGACTCATCAACTGACCTACCTGACCATAACACACATACACTGACCCACCTACCTGACACATACACTGACCCACCTACCTGACACAATACACTGACCTACCTACGTGACACATAAACTGACCTACCTGACCATTAGACACACTGAACCACCTACCTGACCATTACACGCAGTGACCTACCTACCTGACACATACACTGACCTACCTACCTGACACAATACACTGACCTACCTGACCATTACACACACATACTGTCCCACCTACCTGACACATACACTGACCTACCTACCTGACACATACACTGACCTATCTGACCATTACACACATTGACCTACCTGACACATGCACCAACCTACCTGACCATTACACACATACACTGACCCACCTACCTGACACATACACTGACCTACCAGGCCATTACACACATTGACCTACCTGACACATGCACCAACCTACCTGACCATTACACACACACACTGACCTACCTACCTGACACATACACTCCCCTACCTGACACAATACATGTCCGCACAACCTCTGACCCCCCCCCCCCCCCCACATACACTGACCTACCTGACCATTACACACAGTGAGCTACCTACCTGACACACACACTGACCTACATGACCATTACACATACACTGTCCCACCTACCTGACACAATACACTGTCCCACCTACCTGACACATACACTGACCTACCTACCTGACCATTACACACACAGTGACCTACCTGAACATTACACATACAATGAACCACCAACCTGAGCATTACACACACACACTGACCTACCTACCTGACACATACACTGACCTACCTGACCATTACACACACACACTGACCTACCTACCAGACACATACACTCACCTACCTGACCATTGCACATACACTGACCCACCTACCTGACAATTCACTGACCCACCTACCTGACACATAAACTGACCTACCTGACCATTACACATACACTGACCCACCTACCTGACAATTCACTGACCCACCTACCTGACACATAAACTGACCTACCTGACCAATACACACGCACTGACCTACCTACTTAACACATACACTGACCTACCTGGCCATTACACACACACTGTCCCACCTACCTGACACAATACAATGACCTACCTGACCATCACACACATACACTGACCCACCTACCTGACTATTACACACATACACTGACCTACCTACCTGACACATACACTGACCTGCCTACCTGACACAATACACTGCCCTACCTGACCATAACACACACTGAACCACCTACCTGACCATTACACACAGTGACCTACCTACCTGGCACATACACTGACCTACTTATCTGACCTTTACACACATACACAGTACCACCTACCCGACACAATACACTGACCTACCTGACCATTACACACACACACACACACACACACACACACACACACACACTGACCTACCTACCTGACACATACACTGCCTTACCTGACCATTACACACACTGACATACCTGACACATACACTCACCTACCTGACCATTACACACATACACTGACCTACCTACCTGACACAAACTGACATACCTGACCATTACACACAAACTGTCCCACCTACCTGACACATACTCTGACCTACCTGACTATTACACATACACTGACCCACCTACCTGACACATAAACTGACCTACTTGACCATTACACATACACGGACCGACCTACCTGACACATAAACTGACCCACCTACCTGACACAAACACTGACCTACCTGACCATTACACATACACTGTCCCACCTACCTGACACAATACACTGACCTACCTACCTATGTGGCACATACTCTGACCTACCTGACATTTGCACACACTGACCCACATACCTGACCATTACACACAGTGACCTACCTACCTGACACATACACTGACCTACCTATCTGACCATTGCACACATACACTGAACCACCTACCTGACACATAAGCTGACGTACCTGACCATTACACACATACACTGACCCACCTACCTGACACATAAACTGACCTACCTGACCATTACACATACACTGAACCACCTACCTGATCATTACACGCACACACTGACCTACCAGCTGACACAATACACTGACCTACCTACCTGACCATTACACACACACTGACCTACCTACCTGACACATACACTGACCTATCTTCCTGACACATGCACTGACCTACCTGACCATTACACACACTGACCTACCTACCTGACACATACAGCGACCTACCTGACCATTACACACACACTGACCTACCTACCTGACACATACACAACCTACCTGACCATTACACACATACACTGGCCCACCTACCAATACCACAATACAATGACCTACCTACCAGACCATTACATACACTGAACACCCTACCTGGCCATTACAGACAGTGACCTACCTACCTGACACCCACACTGACCTACCTACCTGACACATCCACTGACCTAACTGACCATTACACACACTGAACCACCTACCTGACAATTACACATACACTGTCCCACCTACCCGACACAATACACTGTCCCACCTACCTGACACAATACACTGACCTACCTGACCATTACACATACAGTGTCCCATTTACCTGACACACTGGCCTACCTGACCATTACACACATACATTGACCCACCTACCTGACCATTACATACATACACACACACACACACACACACACACACACACACACACTGACCTACCTACCTGACACAAACTTACCTACCTGACACATACACTGACCTACCTGACCATTATACATACACTGACCTACCTGACCATTACACATACACTGTGCCACCTTCCTGACACAATACACTGTCCCACCTACCTGACACATGCACCAACCTACCTGACCATTACACATACACCGTCCCACCTACCTGACACAATACATTAACCTACCTTACCATTTCACAAATACACTAACCCACCTACCTGACACAATACACTGACCTACCTACCTGACCATTACATACACTGAACCACCTACCTAACCATTACACACAGTGACCTACCTACCTGACACATACTCTGAACCACCTACCTGACACAATACACTGACCTACCTGACCATTACACATACATTGAACCACCTACCTGACACATGCACCAACCTACCTGGCCATTACACATACACTGACCCACCTACCTGACACATGCACTGAAGTACCTCACCATTACACACACACACTGACCTACCTGACACATACACTCACATACCTGACCAGTACACGCATACACTGACCCACCTACCTGACATTACACTGACCTACCTGACACATACACTGACATACCTTACTAATAAACATACACTGACCCACCTACCTGACACAAACTGACCTACCTACCTGACTATTACACACTTTGGCCGCGTACACACAGGCAGATTGTCTGCCCAACTAAGTTCGGCAGACAATCCGACAGACAGTCCGTTCAAAATTTGCATGAACGGACTTGACCACACACGATGAGCAGACAGTCCGCTGAAAGCTTGCGCGATGACGTGTACGGCACGTACGACGGGACTAGAAAAACGACGTCCTATACACTGCAATGCAACCTTCGGCCGTGTAAACCCTTTCTGAGCATGCGCCATACTTAGTCCGTCCAACTTGCCTACACACGAGCGGACTGTCCGCTGAAACCAAAGTTGGACGGACAAAACCAAGTTTGGACGGACTGTCTTACGGAAATTCCGTAAGACTTTGTTCGTCAGATTGTCCGCTGAAAAAGTCCGCTGAAGCCCACACACGAGCGGATTGTCCGCTGAAACACGGTTCAGCGGACTAAGTTGGACAGACAATCCGCCCGTGTGTACGCGGCCTTACACTGAAACACCTACCGGACCATTACACACATACACTGACCCACCTACCTGACACATGCACTGACCTTTCCTGACCATTACACACACACACACTGACCTACCTACCTGACACAAACTGACATACCTGACCATTAAACATACACTGACCCACCTACCTGGCACATACACTGACCTACCTGACCATTACACATACACTGACCCACCTACCTGACACATACACTGACCCACCTACCTGACACAATACACTGGCCTACCTACCTGAAAAATTCACTGACCTACCTGCCTGACCATTGCACACACTGGCCTACCTACTTGATCATTACACACACACTGACATACCTACCTGACACATGCACTGGCCCACATACCTGACACATACACTGACCTACCTGACCATTACACACACTGACCTACCTGACACATACACTCACCTACCTTACCATTACACACATACACTGAACCACCTACCTCACCATTACACACACACTGATCTACCTATCTGACACATACACTGACCTACCTGACCATTACACACACACACACTGACCTACCTACCTGACACATACACTGACCTACCTTGCCATTATACATACACTGACCCACCTACCTGACATAAGCTGACGTACCTGACCATTACACACATACACTGACCCACCTGCCTGACACATACACTGACCTACCTGACCATTACACATACACTGAACCACCTACCTGACCATTACACACATACACTGACCCACCTACCTGACACATACACTGACCTACCTACCTGACACAATACACTGACCCACCTACCTGACCATTACATACACTGAACCACCTACCTGAGCATTACACACAGTGACCTACCTACCTTACACATACACTGACCTACCTATCTGACACATACACTGACCTACCTACCTTACACATACACTGACCTACCTACTTGACACAATACTCTGATTTACCTACCTGACACATAGACTGACCTTACCTGACCATTACACACATACACTGACCTACCTGACCATTACACACATACACTGAACCACCTACCTAAAACAGACACTCACATACCTGACCATTACAAACACTGACCTACCTGACACATACACTCACCTACCTGACCATTACAGTCATACACTGACCCACCTACCTGACACATAAGCTGACCTACCTGACCATTACAGTCATACACTGACCCACGTACCTGACAAACACACTGACCTATCTGACCATTACACATACACTGAACCACCTACCTGACCATTACACACACACTGACCTACCTAGCTGACACATACACTGACCTACCTTACCATTACACACATACATTAACCCACCTACCAGACACAATACATTGACCTACCTGACCATTATACATACACTGACCCACCTACCTGACATATACACTGACCTTTTCTGACCATTACACATACACTGTCCCACCTACCTGACACAATACACTGTCCCACCTACCTGACACAATACACTATCCCACCTACCTGAAACAATACTCTGATCTACCTACCTGAAACATACACTGACCTTTCCTGACCATTACACACATACACTGACCCACCTACCTGACACAATACTCTGACCTCCCTACCTGACACATTCACTGACCTAACTGACCATTGCACACTGAACCACCTACCTGACCATTACACACATACACTGACCTACCTGACCATTACACACACTGACCTACCTACCTGACACATTCACTGACCTACCTGTCACAATACACTGACCCACCTACCTGACACATTCACTGACCTAACTGACCATTGCACACTTAACCACCTACCTGACCATTACACACATACACTGACCTACCTGACCATTACACACACTGACCTACCTACCTGACACATTCACTGACCTACCTGTCACAATACACTGACCCACCTACCTGACACATACACTGGCCTACCTGACAATTACAAACACACACACACTGACCTACCTACCTGACACATACAGTGACCTACCTGACCATTACACACATACACTGACCTACCTGACCATTACACACACTGACCTACCTACCTGACACATTCACTGACCTACCTGTCACAATACACTGACCCACCTACCTGACACATACACTGGCCTACCTGACAATTACAAACACACACACACTGACCTACCTACCTGACACATACAGTGACCTACCTGACCATTACACACATACACTTATCCACCTACCTGACACATACACTGACCTTTTCTGACCATTACACACATACACTGTCTCACCTACCTGAAACAATACACTGTCCCACCTACCTGACACACTGACGTTTCCTGACCATTACACACACACACACACTGTCCCATTTACCGGACACACTGACCAAACCTGACCATTACACACATACACTGGCCACCTACCTGACACATTCACTGACCTACCTGACCATTACACTTACACTGAACCACCTACCTGACCATTACACATACACACTGACCTACCTAGCTGACACAATACACTGACCTACCTACCTGACACATACACTGGCCAACCTGACCATTGCACATACACTGACCTACCTGACCATTACACATACACTGAACCACCTACCTGACACATACACTTACCTACCTGACCATTGCACACATACACTGACCCACCTACCTGACACATAAGCTGACCAACCTGGCCATTATACTCATACACTGACCCACCTACCTGACACATACACTGACCTACCTGACCATTACACATACACTGTCCCACCTACCTGACCATTACACACACACACACACACTGATCTACCTACCTGACACATACACCGACCCACCTTCCTGAACATTACACACATACACTGACCCACCTACCTGACACATAAACTGACCTACCTGACCATTACACATACACTGAACCACCTACCTGACACATACACTGACCTCCCTGACCATTACACATATACTGAACCACCTACCTTACCATTACACACATACACTGACCTACCTGACCATTACAGACACTGACACACCTACTTGACCATTACACACATACACTGAACCACCTACCTGACACATAAACTGACCTACCTGACCATTACACATACACTGAACCACCTACCTGACCATTACACATACACTGAACCACCTACCTGACACATACACTGACCTCCCTGACCATTACACATATACTGAACCACCTACCTTACCATTACACACATACACTGACCTACCTGACCATTACAGACACTGACACACCTACTTGACCATTACACACATACACTGAACCACCTACCTGACACATAAACTGACCTACCTGACCATTACACACATACACTGACTCACCTACCTGACTCAATACTCTGACCCACCTACCTGACACAATACACTGACCCACCTAGTTGACACATACACTGACCTATCTGACCATTACACACACTGACCCACCTACCTGACACAATACACTGACCTACCTACCATTACACATACCCTGACCCAACTACCTGTCACAATACACTGACCCACCTACCTGACACATACACTGGCCTACCTGACAATTACAAACACACACACTGACCTACCTACCTGACACATACACTGACCTACCTGACCATTTCACATACACTGACCCCACCTACCTGACACATAAACTGACCAATCTGTCCATTACACACACACACTGACCTACCTACCTGACACATGCACTGACCTACCTGACACATACACTGACCTTTCCTGACCATTACACATACACTGACCCACCTACCTGACACATACACTGACCTTTCCTGACCATTACACATACACTGACCCACCTACCTGACACACAAACTGACCTACCTGACCATTACACACATACACTGACCCATCTACCTGACAGATACACTGACCTACCTGACCATTACACATACACTGATCCACCTGACCATTACACATACACTGAACCACCTACCTTACCATTACACACATACATTAACCCACCTACCTGACACAATACATTGACCTACCTGACCATTACACATACACTGACCCACCTACCTGACACATACACTCACCTACCTGACCATTACACACATACACGGACACACCTACCTGACACAATACACTGTCCCACCCAGTGTTGCCAACCCTGGCAGGACCCCAAAATTTACAAACGCAACCATTTTTTTACTGGCACTGAAAAAAAGTATAAAAATAGTTTTCAGTGCTAAACAGTGCAAATATCAATATATAAACCATAAACATGTAGCTAGTGCTATTAGCAAAGTGTTTAAGTTAAACAAAAGTCAAAAAACATATTTCTGCATTTACATGGTACAAGAGGGGGTCAGGGGCTGTGTGGACATGGTGCAGGGGGTCAGGGGCTGTGTGGACATGGTGCAGGGGGTCAGGGGCTGTGTGGACATGGTGCAGGGGGTCAGGGGCTGTGTGGACATGGTGCAGGGGGTCAGGGGCTGTGTGGACATGGTGCAGGGGGTCAGGGACTGTGCGGACATGGTGCGGGGGGGGGGGGGTCAGAGGTTGTGAGGACATGGTGCAGGGGGGGTCAGAGGTTGTGAGGACATGGTGCAGGGGGTCAGGGGCTGTGTGGACATGGTGCAGGGGGTCAGGGACTGTGCGGACATGGTGCGGGGGGGGGGGTCAGAGGTTGTGAGGACATGGTGCAGGGGGGGTCAGAGGTTGTGAGGACATGGTGCAGGGGGTCAGGGGCTGTGTGGACATGGTGCAGGGGGTCAGGGACTGTGCGGACATGGTGCGGGGGGGGGGGGTCAGAGGTTGTGAGGACATGGTGCAGGGGGGGTCAGAGGTTGTGAGGACATGGTGCAGGGGGGGTCAGAGGTTGTGAGGACATGGTGCAGGGGGGGTCAGAGGTTGTGAGGACATGGTGCAGGGGGGTCAGGAGCTGTGCGGACATGGTGCAGGGGGGGGTCAAAGGTTGTACGGACATGGTGCAGGGGGTAAGGGGCTGTGCGGACATGGTGGAGGGGTGTTCAGAGGTTGTGCGGACATGGTGCAGGGGGGGGTCAAGGGCTGTGCGGACATGGTGCACACTGACCTACCTACCTGACACATAAACTGACCTACATGACCATTACACACACACACTGACCCACCTACCTGACACAAACTGACGTACCTGACCATTACACACATACATTGAACCACCTACCTGACCAATACACACACACACACATACACACTGACCTACCTACCTGACATATCCACTGACCTACCTGACCATTACACACACTGAACCACCTACCTGACACATGCACTGACCCACCTGACCATTACACATACACTGAACCACCTACCTGACCAATACACACACACTGACCTACCTACCTGACACATAAACTGACCTACCTGACCATTACACACATACACTGACCCACCTGACCATTACACACACTGAACCACCTACCTTACCATTACACATACATTGACCTACCTACCTGACACATATACTGACCTACCTAACTGACGCACACACTGACCTACCTAACCATTACACACATACACTGACCCACTTACCTGACCATTACACACACACTGACCTTCCTACCTGACACATACACTGACCTACCTACCTGACACATACACTGACCTGCCTGACCTACCTACCTGACACATACACTGACCTTTCCTGACTATTACACATACATTGACCCAACTACCTGACATAATACACTGACCTACCTACCTGACACATACACTGACCTACCTGACCATCACACACATGCACTGAACCACCTACCTCACCATTACACACATACCCTGCCCCACCTTTCTGACACAATACTCTGACCCACCTACCTGACACAATACACTGACCTACCTGACCATTACACATACACTGAACCATCTACCTGACACATGCACCAACCTACCTGACCATTACACATACATTGTCCCACCTACCTGACACATGCACTGAACTAGCTGACCATTACACACACACACTGAACCAACTACCTGACCATTACACACACACACTGACCTACCTGACACATACACTGACTTTCCTGACCATTACACACACAGTGACCTACCTGAACATTACACATACAATGAACCACCAACCTGAGCATTACACACATAGACTTACCTACCTACCAGACACATACACTCACCTACCTGACCAATACACACGCACTGACCTACCTACTTGACACATACACTGACCTACCTGACCATTACACACACACTGCCCCACCTACCTGACACATACACTCACCTACCTGACCATTACACACATACACTGATCCACCTACCTGACACATACACTGACCTGCCTATCTGACACAAACTGACCTACCTGACCATTACACACACTGAACCACCTATCTGACCATTACACACAGTGACCTACCTGGCACATACACTGCCTTACCTGACCATTACACACACTGACCTACCTGACACATACACTCACCTACCTGATCGTTACATACATACATACACTGATCCACCTACCTGACACATACACTGACCTACCTCCCTGACACAAACTGACATACCTGACCATCACACACACACTGTCCCACCTACCTGACACATACACTGACCTACCTACCTGATACATACGCTGACTTACTTGACCATTACACACACATGCACTGACCTACCTACCTGACACAAACTGACATGCCTGACCATTACACATACACTGACCCACCTACCTGACCATTACACATACACTGACCCACCTACCTGACCATTACACATACACTGTCCCACCTACCTGACACACACACTGTCCTACCTACCCGACACATGACTGACCCAAGTACCTGACACATACACTGACTCACCTACCTGACACAATACACTGACCCACCTACCTGACACAATACACTGACCTACCTACCTATGTGACACATACTCTGACCTACCTGACCTTTGCACACACTGACCCACATACCTGACCATTACACACAGTGACCTACCTACCTGACACATACACTGACCTCCCTATCTGACCATTGCACACATACACTGAACCACCTACCTGACACATAAGCTGACCTACCTGACCATTACACACATACACTGACCCACCTACCTGACACATACACTGACCTACCTGACCATTACACATACACGGAACCACCTACCTGATCATTACATGCACACACTGACCTACCTAGCTGACACAATACACTGACCTACCTACCTGACCATTACACACACACTGACCTATCCACCTGACACATACACTGACCTACCTGACCATTGCACACACTCACACACTGACCTACCTACCTGACACATACAGCGACCTACCTGGCCATTACACACCCACTGACCTACCTACCTGACACATACACAACCTACCTGACCATTACACACATACACTGACCCACCTACCTGACACAATACACTGACCTACCCGACCATTACACATACACTGACCCACCTACCTGACACATAAGCTGACCTACCTGACCATTACACACATACACTGACCCACCTACCTGACACATACACTGACCATTACACATACACTGACCCACCTACCTGACACAATTCTCTGACCCACCTACCTGACACAGTACACTGACCTACCTACCTGACCATTACATACACTGACCTACCTATCTGATCATTACACACATACACTGACCCACTTATCTGACACAATAAACTGAAATACCTTACCATTACACATACACTGAACCACCTACCTGACCATTACACACACACACACACACACACACACACACACACACACACACACACACACACACACACACACACTGACCTACCTAGCTGACACAATACACTGACCTACCTACCTGACAATTACACACATACATTAATCCACCTACCTGACACAAAACACTGACCTAACTGACCATTACACAAATACACTGACCCACCTACCTGACACATACACTGACCTACCTGACCATTACACACATACACTGACCTACCTACGTGACACAATACACTGACCTACTTGACCATTACACACATGCACTAAACCACCTAACTTGCAACAATACACTGACCTACCTACCTGACACATCCACTGACTTACCTGACCATTACACACACTGAACCACCTACCTGACTATTACACATACACTGACACAATACTCTGACCTACCTACCTGACACATACACTGACCTTTCCTGGCCATTACACACATACACTGACCCAATTCGATGACACACTGAACTACCTGACCATTACACACATACACTGAACCACCTACCTGACACATAAGCTGATCTACCTGTCCATTACACACACACTGACCCACCTACCTAACACAAACTGACGTACCTGACCGTTACACACATACATTGAACCACCTACCTGACCAATACACACACACATACACAGTGACCTACCTAGCTGACATATCCACTGACCTACCTGACCATTACACACACACTGACCTACCTGCCTGACACATACACTGACCTACCTGACCATTACACACACTGAACCACCTACCTGACCATTATACACATACACGGACCCACCTTACCTGACAGTACACTAACCTACCTGCCTGACACATACACTGACCTACCTATCTGACCATTACACACTTACACTGAACCACCTACCTGACCATTACACACATTCACGGACCTATCTACCTGACAATACACCTACCTACCTGACACATAAACTGACCTTCCTGACCATTACACCCACCCACACACACACAGTGACCCAACTACCTGACACAATACACTGACCTACCTGACCATTACACATACACTGACCCACCTGATCATTACACATACATTGAACCACCTACCTGACAATTACACACATACACTGACCTCCCTGACCATTACACACACATTGACCTACCTACCTGACACATACACTGACCTACCTGACCATTACACACACACACTGACCCACCTACCTGACACATACACTGACCTACCTGAACATTACACACACTGACCTACTTGACACATACACTTACCTACTTGACCATTAAACACATACACTGACCCACCTACCTGACACATACACTGACCTACCTGACCATTACACATACACTGTCCCACCTACCTGAAACTATACACTGTCCCACCTTTTTGACACAATACACTGACCTACCTACCTGACACATACACTGACCTACCTGACCATTACACACACACTGACCCACCTATCTGACACATACACTCACTTACCTGACCATTTCACACATACACTGACCCACCTACCTGACACATACACTGACCTGCCTGACCATTACACATGCACTGATCCACCTACCTGACCATTACACACATACACGGACCCACCTACCTGACACATAGACTTACCTTTCCTGACCATTACACATACACTGAACCAACTTCCTGATACAATACACTGACCTACCTAACCATTACAAACATACACTGACCCACCTACCTGACATACACTGACCTACCTGACCCTTACACACACTGACCTACCTGACACATACACTTACCTACCTGACCATTACACACATACACTTTCCCTCCTACCTGAAACTATACACTGTCCCACCTTTTTGACACAATACACTGACCTACCTACCTGACATATGCACTGACCTACCTGACCATTACACACACACACACTGACCCACCTACCTGACACATAGACTGACCTACCTGACCATTACACATACAATGAACCACCTACCTGACCATTACACATATTGACCTACCTGACACATACACTGACCTACCTGACCATTACACATACACTGACCCACCTACTTGACACAATACTCTGACCTACCTACCTGACACACACACACTGACCCACCTACCAGATCATTACACGCATACACTGACCCACCTACCTGGCACATAAACGGACCTACCTGGCACATAAACGGACCTACCTGACCATTACACACATACTCTGACCCACCTACCTGACACAATACACTGACCCACCTGACCATTACACATACACTGAAACACCTACCTGACACAATACACTGACCTACCGGACCATTACACACACTGACCTACCTATCTGACACATACACCGACTTAACTGACCATTACACACACTGACCCACCTACCAGACCATTACACACATACACTAGCCCACCTACCTGACACAATACACTGTTCCACCTACCTGACACAATGCTCTGATCTACCTACCTGACACATACACTGACCCACCTACCTGACACAATACACTGACCTACCTACCTGACCATTACACACAGTTTCCTACCTACCTGACACATACACTGACCTACCTATCTGACCATTACACCCATACACGGAACCAACTACCTGACACAATACACTCACCCACCTAACTAACACATGCACCAACCTACCTGACCATTACACATACACTGTCCCACCTATCTGACACAATACACTGACCTACCTGACTATTACACATACACTGACCTACCTGACTATTACACATACAGTGACCCATTTACCTGACACACTGGCCTACCTGACCATTACACAAATACACTGACCCACCTACCTGACACATTCACTGACCTACCTGACTATTACACACACACTGACCTACCTACCTGACACAAGCTGACCTACCCGACACATACACACACCTACCTGACCATTACACGCATACACTGACCCACCTACCTGACACATACACTGACCTACCTGACCATTACACACAGTGACCTAGCTACCTGACACATACACTGACCTACCTATCTGACCATTACACAAATACACTGATCCACCTGCCTGACTCATAAGCGGACCTACCTAACCATTACACATACTCTGAACCACCTACCTGACCATTACACACACACACACACACACACACACTGACCTACCTAGCTGACACAATACACTGACCTACCTACCTGACACATACACTGACCTACCTGACCATTACACACACACTGACCTACCTACCTGACACATACACTGACCTACCTACCTGACCATTACACACCTACACTGACCCACCTACCTGACACATACACTGACCTACCTGACCATTACACATACACTGAACCACCTACCTGACACATACACTAACCTACCTGACCATTACTCACACACACACTGACCTACCTACCTGACACATACACTGACCTCCTGACCATTACACATACACTGTGCCACCTACCTGACACAATACAGTGTCCTACCTACCTGACACATACACTTACCTACCTGACCATTACACACACACACTGGCCTACCTACCTGACACATAAACTGACCTACCTGACCATTACACATACACTGTCCCACCTACCTGACACAATACACTGACCTTTCCTGATCATTACACACATACACTGGCCCACCTACCTGACACAATACCCTGACCCACTTACCTGACTCATCAACTGACCTACCTGACTATAACACAAATACACTGACCCACCTACCTGACACAATACATGTCCACACAGCCTCTGACCCCCCTACACCATGTCCGCACAGCCCCTGACCCCCCTGCACCATTTCTGCACAACCTCTGACCCCCCCACATACACTGACCTACCTGACCATTACACATACACTGTCCCACCTACCTGACACAATACAATGACCTACCTACCTGACACATACACTGACCTACCTGACCATTACACACACACTGACCTACCTACCTGACACATACACTTACCTACCTGACCATTACACACCTACACAGACCCACTTACCTGACACATAGACTTACCTTTCCTGACCATTACACATACACTGAACCACCTACCTGACCATTACACATACACTATCCCACCTACCTGACACATACACTGACCTACCTGACCATTACACACATACACTGACCCAACTACCTGACACACACACTGACCTACCTGACCATTACACACATACACTGAACCACCTACCTAAACCATTACACACATACACTGAAAATTCCTGACCATTACACACACACTGAACCACCTACCTGACCATTACACACATACACTGTCCCACCTACCTGACACATACACTGTCCCACCTACCTGACACAATACAATGACCTACCTACCTGACACATACACTTACCTGACATATATACTCACGTACCTGACCATTACACACACACACACACACACACACACACACACACACACACACACACACACACTTACCTACCTACCTGACACATACACTGACCTACCTGACCATTACACTTACAGTAAACCACCTACCTGACACTATACACTGACCTACCTGACCATTACACACACACACTGACCTAACTACCTGACACATACACTGACCTACCTGACCATTACACATACATTGAACCACCTACCTGACACTATACACTGTCCCACCTACTTGACACAATATACTGACCTACCTACCTGACCATTACACACCTACACGGACCTACCTACCTGACACATAGACTTACCTTTCCTGACCATTACACATACACTGACCCAACTACCTGATATATACACTGACCTACCTGACCATTACACACATACACTGACCTACCTACCTGACCATTACACACACTGACCCACCTACCTGACCATTACACACATACACTTACCCACCTACCTGACACATACACTGACCTACCTGGCCAGTACACACACTGAACCATCTACCTGATCATTACACACATACACTTACCCACCTACCTGACACATACACTGACCTACCTGGCCAGTACACACACTGAACCATCTACCTGACCATTACACACATACATGAACCCACCTACCTAAAGACATACACTGACCTACCTGACCATTACACACATACACTGAACCACCTACCTGACATATATACTCACTTACCTGACCATTACACACACTGACCTACCTGACCATCACACACATATACTGAAACACCTACCTGACCATTACACACATACACTGACCTACCTACCTGACCATTACACACATACACTGACCCACCTACCCGCCACATGCAACGACCTACCTGACCATTACACATACACTGTCACACCTACCTGACACATACACTGACCTTTCCTGATCATTACACACATACACTGATACACTGACCCACCTACCTGACACAATACTCTGACCCACTTACCTGACTCATCAACTGACCTACCTGACCATAACACACAGCCCCTGACCCCCCTTCACCATGTCCGCACAGCCCCTGAACCCCCTTCACCATGTCAGCACAACCTCTGACCCCCTGCACCATGTCCGCACAGCCCCTGACCCCCCTGCACCATGTCCGCACAACACCTGACCCCCCTGCACCATGTCCGCACAACCTCTGACCCCCTGCACCATGTCCGCACAACCTCTGACCCCCCTACACTATGGCCGCACAACCTCTGACCCCCTGCACCATGTCCGCACAACCTCTGACCCCCCTACACCATGTCCGCACAACCTCTGACCCCCTGCACCATGTCCGCACAGCCTCTGACCCCCCTACACCATGTCCGCACAACCTCTGACCCCCTGCACCATGTCCGCACAACCTCTGACCCCCCTACACTATGGCCGCACAACCTCTGACCCCCTGCACCATGTCCGCACAGCCTCTGACCCCCCTGCACCATGTCCGCACAGCCCCTGACCCCCCTGCACCATGTCCGCAAACCTCTGACCCCCTACACCATGGCCGCACAGCCTCTGACCCCCCTGCACCATGTCCGCACAACCTCTGACCCCCCTGCACCATGTCCGCACAACCCCTGACCCCCCTGCACCATGTGCGCACAACCCTTGACCCCCCCTGCACCATGTCCGCACAACCTCTGACCCCCCTACACTATGGCCGCACAACCTCTGACCCCCTGCACCATGTCCGCACAGCCTCTGACCCCCCTACACCATGTCCGCACAACCTCTGACCCCCTGCACCATGTCCGCACAACCTCTGACCCCCCTACACCATGTCCGCACAACCTCTGACCCCCCTACACTATGGCCGCACAACCTCTGACCCCCCTACACTATGGCCGCACAACCTCTGACCCCCTGCACCATGTCCGCACAGCCTCTGACCCCCCTACACCATGTCCGCACAACCCCTGATCCCCCTGCACCATGTCCGCACAACCTCTGACCCCCCTACACTATGGCCGCACAACCTCTGACCCCCTGCACCATGTCCGCACAGCCTCTGACCCCCCTGCACCATGTCCGCAAACCTCTGACCCCCCTACACCATGGCTGCACAACCTCTGACCCCCCCTGCACCATGTCCGCACAGCCTTTGACCCCCCTGCACCATGTCCGCACAACCTCTGACCCCCCCTGCACCATGTCCGCACAGCCTCTGACCCCCCTGCACCATGTCCGCACAGCCTTTGACCCCCCTGCACCATGTCCGCACAACCTCTGACCCCCCTGCACCATGTCCGCACAGCCTCTGACCCCCCTACACCATGTCCGCACAACCTCTGACCCCCTGCACCATGTCCGTACAAACTCTTACCCCCCTGCACCATGTCCTCACAACCTCTGACCCCCCCCCCCCCACATACACTGGCCTACCTGACCATTACACATACACTGACCCACCTACCTGACACAATACAATGACCTACCTACCTGACACATACACTGAACTACCTGACCATTACACACACACACACACACACTTACCGACCTACCTACCTGATATACACTGACCTACCTGACCATTACAAACACACTGACCTACCTACCTGACACATACACTGACCTACCTGACCATTACAAACCTACACGGACCCACCTACCTGACACATAGACTTAACTTTCCTGACCATTACACATACACTGAACCACCTACCTGACCATTACACATACACTGTCCCACATACCTGACACAAAACACTGACCTACCTGAACATCACACATACACACACACACACTGACCTACCTCACTGACCTACCTGACACATACACTTACCTACTTGACCATCACACACATACACTGACGCACCTACTTGACACAATACACTGACCTACCTGACCTTTACACATACACTGAACCACCTACCTGACACAATACACTGTCCCACCTACCTGACACAATACACTGACCTACCTGACCATTACACACATACACTGACCTACCTGACTATTACACACACTGACCCACCTACCTGACCATTACACACATACACTGAACCACCTACCTAACCATTGCACACATTTACTTACCCACCTACCTGACACATACACTGACCTACCTGGCCATTACACACACTGTCCCACCTACCTGACACAATACACTGACCTACCTTCCTGACACATACACTGACCTACCTGACCATTAAACACATACACTGACCTACCTGTCCATTACACACACTGACCTACCTACCTGACCATTACACACATACACTGATCCACCTACCTGACCATTACACACATACACTGACCCACCTACCTGACACATGCACCAACCTACCTGACCATTACACATACACTGTCCCACCTACCTGACACATACACTAACCTTTCCTGATCATTGCACACATAGACTGACCCATTTACCTGACACACTGACCTACCTGACCATTACACACACATACCTGACCCACTTACCTGCCTCATCAACTGACCTACCTGACCATAACACACATACACTGACCCACCTACCTGACACATACACTGACCCACCTACCTGACACAATACACTGACCTACCTACGTGACACATAAACTGACCTACCTGACCATTAGACACACTGAACCACCTAACTGACCATTACACGCAGTGACCTACCTACCTGACACATACACTGACCTACCTACCTGACACAATACACTGACCTACCTGACCATCACACATACTCTGACCTACCTATCTGACCATTACACACACATACTGTCCCACCTACCTGACACATACACTGACCTACCTACCTGACACATACACTGACCTATCTGACCATTACACACATTGACCTACCTGACACATACACTGACCTACCTGACCATTACACATACACACTGACCTACCTACCTGACACATACACTGACCTTTCCTGATCATTGCACACATACACTGACCCATTTACCTGACACACTGACCTACCTGACCATTACACACATACCCTGACCCACTTACCTGACTCATCAACTGACCTACCTGACCATAACACACATACACTGACCCACCTACCTGACACAATACACTGACCTACCTACATGACACATAAACTGACCTACCTGACCATTAGACACACTGAACCACCTACCTGACCATTACACACAGTGACCTACCTACCTGACACATACACTGACCTCCTTACCTGACACAATACACTGACCTACCTGACCATCACACATACTCTGACCTACCTATCTGACCATTACACACATACACTGAACCACCTACCTGACCAATACACACACACACACACACATACTGTCCCACCTACCTGACACATACACTGACCTACCTACCTGACACATACACTGACCTACCTGACCATTACACACATACACTGACCCACCTACCTGAAACATACACTGACCTACCTGACCATTACACACATTGACCTACCTGACACATGCAACAACCTACCTTACCATTACACACATACATGTACCCACCTGCCTGACACATACACTGACCTACCTGACCATTACACACACACACACACACACTGACCTTCCTACCTGACACATACACTGACCTACCTGACCATTACACACACACACACACACACACACACACTGACCTACCTACCTGACACATACACTGACCTACCTGACCATTACACACACACTGACCTACCTACCTGACACATACACTGACCTACCTGACCATTACACACACTGACCCACGTACCTGACCATTACACACACTGACCCACCTACCTGGCACATACACTCCCCTACCTGACCATTACACATACACTGACCTACCTACCTGACACAATACATGTCCGCACAACCTCTGACCCCCCCCACATACACTGACCTACCTGACCATTACACATACACTGACCCACCTACCTGACACATACACTGACCTACCTGACCATTACACACACAGTGACCTACCTGAACATTACACATACAATGAACCACCAACCTGAGCATTACACACATAGACTTACCTACCTACCAGACACATACACTGACCCACCTACCTGACAATTCACTGACCCACCTACCTGACACATAAACTGACCTACCTGACCATTACACATACACTGACCTACCTACCTGACACAATACAATGACCTACCTGACCATCACACACATACACTGACCCACCTACCTGACTATTACACACATACACTGACCTACCTACCTGACACATACACTCACCTACCTGACCATTACACATTACACACACTGCCCTACCTTACACATACTCTCACCTACCTGACCATTACACACATACACTGACCTGCCTACCTGACACAATACACTGCCCTACCTGACCATAACACACACTGAACCACCTACCTGACCATTACACACAGTGACCTACCTACCTGGCACATACACTGACCTACTTATCTGACCTTTACACACATATACTGTACCACCTGCCCGACACAATACACTGACCTACCTGACCATTACACACACACACACACACACACACACTGACCTACCTACCTGACACATACACTGCCTTACCTGACCATTACATACATACACTGATCCCCCTACCTGACACATGCACTGACCTACCTGACCATTACACACATACACCGACCTACCTACCTGACACAAACTGACATACCTGACCATTACACACAAACTGTCCCACCTACCTGACACATACTCTGACCTACCTGACCATTACACATACACTGACCCACCTACCTGACACAATTCTCTGACCCACCTACCTGACACAATGCACTGACCTACCTGACCATTACACACACTAAACCACCTACCTGACTATTACACACACACACTGACCTACCTACCTGACACATACACTGACCTCCTGACCATTACACATACACTGTCCCACCTACCTGACACAATACAATGTCCTACCTACCTGACACAATACACTGACCTACCTGACCATTACACACACACACACACACACACACACACTTACCTACCTACCTACCTGACACATACACTGACCTACCTGACCATTACACACACGCACTGGCCTACCTACCTGACACATAAACTGACCTACCTGACCATTACACTTACAGTAAACCACCTACCTGACACTATACACTGACCTACCTACCTGACACATACACTGACCTACCTGACCATTACACACACACTGACCTAACTACCTGACACATACACTGACCTACCTGACCATTACACATACATTGAACCACCTACCTGACACTATACACTGTCCCACCTACTTGACACAATACACTGACCTACCTACCTGACCATTACACACCTACACGGACCTACCTACCTGACACATAGACTTACCTTTCCTGACCATTACACTTACACTGGCCCAACTACCTGATATATACACTGACCTACCTACCTGACCATTACACACACTGACCCACCTACCTGACCATTACACACATACACTGAACCACCTACCTGACCATTACACACATACACTTACCCACCTACCTCACACATACACTGACCTACCTGGCCAGTACACACACTGAACCATCTACCTGACCATCACACACATACACTGAACCACCTACCTGACCATTACACACATACACTGACCTACCTACCTGACCATAACACACATACACTGACCCACCTACCTGACACATAACATGTCCACACAGCCCATGACCCCCCTTCACCATGTCCGCACAGCCCCTGAACCCCCTGAACCATGTCCGCACAGCCCCTGACCCCCCTGAACCATGTCCGCACAACCTCTGACCCCCCTGCACCATGTCCGCACAGCCCCTGACCCCCCTGAACCATGTCCGCACAGCCCCTGACCCCCCTGCACCATGTCCCCACAGCCCCTGACCCCCCTGAACCATGTCCGCACAACCTCTGACCCCCCTGCACCATGTCCACACAGCCCCTGACCCCCCTGAACCATGTCCGCACAGCCCCTGACCCCCCTGCACCATGTCCCCACAGCCCCTGACCCTCCTGCACCATGTCCGCACAACACCTGACCCCCCTGCACCATGTCCGCACAACCTCTGACCCCCCTACACCATGGCCGCACAACCTCTGTCCCCCTGCACCATGTCCCCACAGCCCCTGACCCCCCTGCACCATGTCCGCACAACCTCTGACCCCCCTACACCATGTCCGCACAACCTCTGACCCCCCTACACCATGTCCGCACAGCCCCTGACCCCCCTGCACCATGTCCGCACAACCTCTGACCCCCCTACACCATGTCCGCAAAACATCTGACCCCCCTACACCATGTCCGCACAACCTCTGACCCCCCTACACCATGTCCGCACAGCCCCTGACCCCCCTGCACCATGTCCGCACAACCTCTGACCCCCCTACACCATGTCCGCACAGCCCCTGACCCCCCTGCACCATGTCCGCACAACCTCTGACCCCCCTACACCATGTCCGCACAACCTCTGACCCCCCTACACCATGTCCGCACAACCTCTGACCCCCCTACACCATGTCCGCACAACCTCTGACCCCCCTACACCATGTCTGCACAACCTCTGACCCCCCTACACCATGTCCGCACAACCTCTGACCCCCCTACACCATGTCCTCACAGCCCCTGACCCCCCTGCACCATGTCCGCACAACCTCTGACCCCCCTACACCATGTCCGCACAACCTCTGACCCCCCTACACCATGTCCGCACAACCTCTGACCCCCCTACACCATGTCCGCACAACCTCTGACCCCCCTACACCATGTCTGCACAACCTCTGACCCCCTGCACCATGTCCGCACAACCTCTGACCCCCCCACATACACTGACCTACCTGACCATTACACATACACTGACCCACCTACCTGACACATACACTGACCTGCATGCCCATTACCCATACACTGTCCCACCTACCTGACACAATACAATGACCTACCTACCTGACACATACACTGACCTACCTGACCATTACACACACACACACACACTTACCGACCTACCTTCCTGACATACACTGACCTACCTGACCATTACACACACACTGACCTACCTACCTGACAAAATACTCTGACCCACCTACCTGACACATACACTGAACTACCTGACCATTACACACATACACTGACCCACCTACCTGACCATTACACTGAACCACCTATCTGACACATACATTGACCATTATACATACACTGTCCCACCTACCTGACACAATACAATGACCTACCTACCTGACACATACACTTACCTACCTGACCATTACACACACACACTTACCTACCTACCTACCTACCTGACACATACACTGACCTACCTGACCATTACACTTACAGTAAACCACCTACCTGACACTATACACTGACCTACCTACCTGACACATACACTGACCTACCTGACCATTACACACACACTGACCTAACTACCTGACACATACACTGACCTACCTGACCATTACACATACATTGAACCACCTACCTGACACTATACACTGTCCCACATACTTGACACAATACACTGACCTACCTACCTGACCATTACACACCTACACGGACCTATCTACCTGACACATAGACTTACCTTTCCTGACCATTACACATACACTGGCCCAACTACCTGATATATACACTGACTTACCTGACCATTACACACATACACTGACCTACCTACCTGACCATTACACACACTGACCCACCTACCTGACCATTACACACATACACTGAACCACCTACCTGACCATTACACACATACACTTACCCACCTACCTGACACATACACTGACCTACCTGGCCAGTACACACACTGAACCATCTACCTGACCATTACACACATACATGAACCCACCTACCTAAAGACATACACTGACCTACCTGACCATTACAGACATACACCGAACCACCTACCTGACATATATACTCACGTACCTGACCATTACACACACTGACCTACCTGACCATCACACACATATACTGAAACACCTACCTGACCATTACACACATACACTGACCTACCTACCTGACCATTACACACATACACTGACCCACCTACCTGACATCATGCACCGACCTACCTGACCATTACACATACACTGTCCCACCTACCTGACACAATACCCTGACCCACTTACCTGACTCATCAACTGACCTACCTGACCATAACACACATACACTGACCCACCTACTTGACACAATACATGTCCACACAGCCCCTGACCCCCTTCACCATGTCCGCACAACCTCTGACCCCCTGCACCATGTCCGCACAACCTCTGACCCCCCTGTACCATGTCCGCACAACCCCTGACCGCCCTGCACCATGTCCGCACTGCCCCTGAACCCCCTGCACCATGTCCGCACAACCTCTGACCCCCCCCTGCAACATATCCGCACAGCCTCTGACCCCCCTGCACCATGTCCGCACAACCCCTGACCGCCCTGCACCATGTCCGCACAGCCCCTGACCCCCCTGCACCATGTCCGCACAACCTCTGACTCCCCTACACCATGTCCGCACAACCTCTGACCCCCCTACACCATGTCCGCACAACCTCTGACCCCCCTACACCATGTCCGCACAACCTCTGACCCCCCTACACCATGTCTGCACAACCTCTGACCCCCCTACACCATGTCCTCACAGCCCCTGACCCCCCTGCACCATGTCCGCACAACCTCTGACCCCCCTACACCATGTCCGCACAACCTTTGACCCCCCTACACCATGTCCGCACAACCTCTGACCCCCTACACCATGTCTGCACAACCTCTGACCCCCTGCACCATGTCCGCACAACCTCTGACCCCCCCATATACACTGACCTGCATGCCCATTACCCATACACTGTCCCACCTACCTGACACAATACAATGACCTACCTACCTGACAGATACACTGACCTACCTGACCATTACACACACACACTTACCGACCTACCTTCCTAACATACACTGACCTACCTGACCATTACACACACACTGACCTACCTACCTGACAAAATACTCTGACCCACCTACCTGACACATACACTGAACTACCTGACCATTACACACATACACTGACCCACCTACCTGACCATTACACATACACTAAACCACCTACCTGACACATAAACTGAAAATTCCAGACCATTCCACACACACTGAACCACCTACCTGACCATTACACACATACACTGTCCCACCTACCTGACACATACACTGAACCACCTATCTGACACATACATTGACCATTATACATACACTGTCCCACCTACCTGACACAATACAATGACCTACCTACCTGACACATACACTTACCTACCTGACCATTACACACACACACTTACCTACCTACCTACCTACCTGACACATACACTGACCTACCTGACCATTACACTTACAGTAAACCACCTACCTGACACTATACACTGACCTACCTACCTGACACATACACTGACCTACCTGACCATTACACACACACTGACCTAACTACCTGACACATACTCTGACCTACCTGACCATTACACATACATTGAACCACCTACCTGACACTATACACTGTCCCACATTCTTGACACAATACACTGACCTACCTACCTGACCATTACACACCTACACGGACCTATCTACCTGACACATAGACTTACCTTTCCTGACCATTACACATACACTGGCCCAACTACCTGATATATACACTGACCTACCTGACCATTACACACATACACTGACCTACCTACCTGACCATTACACACACTGACCCACCTACCTGACCATTACACACATACACTGAACCACCTACCTGACCATTACACACATACACTTACCCACCTACCTGACACATACACTGACCTACCTGGCCAGTACACACACTGAACCATCTACCTGACCATTACACACATACATGAACCCACCTACCTAAAGACATACACTGACCTACCTGACCATTACAGACATACACCGAACCACCTACCTGACATATATACTCACGTACCTGACCATTACACACACTGACCTACCTGACCATCACACACATATACTGAAACACCTACCTGACCATTACACACATACACTGACCTACCTACCTGACCATTACACACATACACTGACCCACCTACCTGACATCATGCACCGACCTACCTGACCATTACACATACACTGTCCCACCTACCTGACACAATACCCTGACCCACTTACCTGACTCATCAACTGACCTACCTGACCATAACACACATACACTGACCCACCTACTTGACACAATACATGTCCACACAGCCCCTGACCCCCTTCACCATGTCCGCACAACCTCTGACCCCCTGCACCATGTCCGCACAGCCTCTGACCCCCCTGTACCATGTCCGCACAACCTCTGACCCCCCCCTGCAACATATCCGCACAGCCTCTGACCCCCCTGCACCATGTCCGCACAGCCTCTGACCCCCCTGCACCATGTCCGCACAGCCTCTGACCCCCCTGCACCATGTCCGCACAACCCCTGACCCCCCTGCACCATGTCCGCACAACCTCTGACCCCCCCTGCACCATGTCCGCACAACCTCTGACCCCCCTGCACCATGTCCGCACAGCCCCTGACCCCCCTGCACCATGTCCGCACAACCTCTGACCCCCCCTGCACCATGTCCGCACAACCTCTGACCCCCCTGCACCATGTCCGCACAGCCCCTGACCCCCCTGCACCATGTCCGCACAACCTCTGACCCCCCCTGCACCATGTCCGCACAACCCCTGACCGCCCTGCACCATGTCCGTACAGCCTCTGACCCCCCTGCACCATGTCCTCACAACCTCTGACCCCCCCACATACACTGACCTACCTGACCATTACACATACACTGTCCTCCCTACCTGACACAATACAATGACCTACCTACCTGACACATACACTGACCTACCTGACCATTACACACACACACACTTACCGACCTACCTACCTGACATACACTGACCTACCTGACCATTACACACAAACTTACCTACCTACCTGACACATACACTGACCTACCTGACCATTACACACCTATACGGACCCACCTACCTGACACATAGACTTACCTTTCCTGGCCATTACACATACACTGAACCACCTACCTGACCATTACACATACACTGTCCCACATACCTGACACAAAACACTGACCTACCTGAACATCACACATACACACACACACTGACCTACCTCACTGACCTACCTGACACATACACTTACCTACCTGACCATCACACACATACACTGACGCACCTACCTGACACAATACACTGACCTACCTGACCTTTACACATACACTGAACCACCTACCTGACACAATACACTGTCCCACCTACCTGACACAATACACTGAGCTACCTACCTGACACATACACTGACCTACCTGACCATTACACACATACACTGAACCACCTACCTAACCATTGCACACATTTACTTACCCACCTACCTGACACATACACTGACCTACCTGGCCATTACACACACTCACTGTCCCACCTACCTGACACAATACACTGTCCCACCTACCTGACACAATATACTGACCTACCTTCCTGACACATACACTGACCTACCTCACCATTAAACACATACACTGACCTACCTGTCCATTATACACACTGACCCACCTACCTGACCATTACACACATACACTGATCCACCTACCTGACCATTACACACATACACTGACCCACCTACCTGACACATGCACCAACCTACCTGACCATTACACATACACTGTCCCACCTACCTGACACATACACTAACCTTTCCTGATCATTGCACACATAGACTGACCCATTTACCTGACACACTGACCTACCTGACCATTACACACACATACCTGACCCACTTACCTGCCTCATCAACTGACCTACCTGACCATAACACACATACACTGACCCACCTACCTGACACATACACTGACCCACCTACCTGACACAATACACTGACCTACCTACGTGACACATAAACTGACCTACCTGACCATTAGACACACTGAACCACCTAACTGACCATTACACGCAGTGACCTACCTACCTGACACATACACTGACCTACCTACCTGACACAATACACTGACCTACCTGACCATCACACATACTCTGACCTACCTATCTGACCATTACACACACATACTGTCCCACCTACCTGACACATACACTGACCTACCTACCTGACACATACACTGACCTATCTGACCATTACACACATTGACCTACCTGACACATACACTGACCTACCTGACCATTACACATACACACTGACCTACCTACCTGACACATACACTGACCTACCTACCTGACACATACACTCCCCTACCTGACCATTACACATACACTGACATACCTACCTGACACAATACATGTCCGCACAGCCCCTGACCCCCCTTCACAATGTCCGCACAACCTCTGACCCCCCCCCCCCACATACACTGACCTACCTGACCATTACACATACACTGACCCACCTACCTGACACATACACTGACCTACCTGACCATTACACACACAGTGACCTACCTGAACATTACACATACAATGAATCACCAACCTGAGCATTACACACATAGACTTACCTACCTACCAGACACATACACTCACCTACCTGACCATTACACATACACTGACCCACCTACCTGACAATTCACTGACCCACCTACCTGACACATAAACTGACCTACCTGACCATTACACATACACTCACCTACCTGACCAATACACACGCACTGACCTACCTACTTAACACATACACTGACCTACCTGGCCATTACACACACACTGTCCTACCTACCTGACACAATACAATGACCTACCTGACCATCACACACATACACTGACCCACCTACCTGACTATTACACACATACACTGACCTACCTACCTGACACATACACTGACCTGCCTACCTGACACAATACACTGCCCTACCTGACCATAACACACACTGAACCACCTACCTGACCATTACACACAGTGACCTACCTACCTGGCACATACACTGACCTACTTATCTGACCTTTACACACATACACTGTACCACCTACCCGACACAATACACTGACCTACCTGACCATTACACACACACACACACACACACACACACACACACACACACACACACACACTGACCTACCTACCTGACACATACACTGCCTTACCTGACCATTACACACACTGACATACCTGACACATACACTCACCTACCTGACCATTACACACATACACTGACCTACCTACCTGACACAAACTGACATACCTGACCATTACACACAAACTGTCCCACCTACCTGACACATACTCTGACCTACCTGACCATTACACATACACTGACCGACCTACCTGACACATAAACTGACCCACCCACCTGACACAAACACTGACCTACCTGACCATTACGCATACACTGTCCCACCTACCTGACACAATACACTGACCTACCTACCTATGTGGCACATACTCTGACCTACCTGACATTTGCACACACTGACCCACATACCTGACCATTACACACAGTGACCTACCTACCTGACACATACACTGACCTACCTATCTGACCATTGCACACATACACTGAACCACCTACCTGACACATAAGCTGACGTACCTGACCATTACACACATACACTGACCTACCTACCTGACCATTACACACACACTGACCTACCTACCTGACACATACACTGACCTATCTTCCTGACACATGCACTGACCTACCTGACCATTACACACACACACACACACACACACACACACACACACACACACACACACACACACACACTGACCTACCTACCTGACACATACAGCGACCTACCTGACCATTACACACACACTGACCTACCTACCTGACACATACACAACCTACCTGACCATTACACACGTACACTGGCCCACCTACCAATACCACAATACACTGACCTACCTACCAGACCATTACATACACTGAACAACCTACCTGGCCATTACAGATAGTGACCTACCTACCTGACACCCACACTGACCTACCTACCTGACACATCCACTGACCTAACTGACCATTACACACACTGAACCACCTACCTGACAATTACACATACAGTGTCCCACCTACCCGACACAATACACTGTCCCACCTACCTGACACAATACACTGTCCCACCTACCTGACACAATACACTGACCTACCTGACCATTACACATACAGTGTCCCATTTACCTGACACACTGGTCTACCTGACCATTACACACATACATTGACCCACCTACCTGACCATTACATACATACACACACACACACACACACACTGACCTACCTACCTGACACAAACTGACCTACCTGACACATACACTGACCTACCTGACCATTACACATACACTGTGCCACCTTCCTGACACAATACACTGTCCCACCTACCTGACACATGCACCAACCTACCTGACCATTACACATACACCGTCCAACCTACCTGACACAATACATTAACCTACCTTACCATTTCACAAATACACTAACCCACCTACCTGACACAATACACTGACCTACCTACCTGACCATTACATACACTGAACCACCTACCTAACCATTACACACAGTGACCTACCTACCTGACACATACACTGAACCACCTACCTGACACAATACACTGACCTACCTGACCATTACACATACATTGAACCACCTCCCTGAACACATGCACCAACCTACCTGGCCATTACACATACACTGACCCACCTACCTGACACATGCACTGAAGTACCTGACCATTACACACACCCACTGACCTACCTGACACATACACTCACATACCTGACCATTACACACATACACTGAACCACCTACCTGACCAGTACACACATACACTGACCCACCTACCTGACATTACACTGACCTACCTGACACATACACTGACATACCTTACTAATAAACATACACTGACCCACCTACCTGACACAAACTGACCTACCTACCTGACTATTACACACTTAGGCCGCGTACACACGGGCAGATTGTCTGCCCAACTAAGTTCGGCAGACAATCCGACAGACAGTCCGTTCAAAATTTGCATGAACGGACTTGACCACACACGATGAGCAGACAGTCCGCTGAAAGTGTGCGCGATGACGTGTACGGCATGTATGACGGGACTAGAAAAACGACGTCCTATACACTGCAATGCAACCTTCGGTCGTGTAAACCCTTTCTGAGCATGCGCCATACTTAGTCCGTCCAACTTGCCTACACACGAGCGGACTGTCCGCTGAAACCAAAGTTGGACGGACAAAACCAAGTTTGGACGGACTGTCTTACGGAAATTCCGTAAGACTTTGTTCGTCAGATTGTCCGCTGAAAAAGTCCGCTGAAGCCCACACACGAGCGGATTGTCCGCTGAAACACGGTTCAGCGGACTAAGTTGGACAGACAATCCGCCCGTGTGTACGCGGCCTTACACTGAAACACCTACCGGACCATTACACACATACACTGACCCACCTACCTGACACATGCACTGACCTTTCCTGACCATTACACACACACACACTGACCTACCTACCTGACACAAACTGACATACCTGACCATTAAACATACACTGACCCACCTACCTGGCACATACACTGACCTACCTGACCATTACACATACACTGTCCCACCTACCTGACACATACACTGACCCACCTACCTGACACAATACACTGGCCTACCTACCTGAAAAATTCACTGACCTACCTGCCTGACCATTGCACACACTGGCCTACCTACTTGATCATTACACACACACTGACATACCTACCTGACACATGCACTGGCCCACATACCTGACACATACACTGACCTACCTGACCATTACACACACTGACCTACCTGACACATACACTCACCTACCTTACCATTACACACATACACTGAACCACGTACCTGACCATTATACACACACTGATCTACCTATCTGACACATACACTGACCTACCTGACCATTACACACACACACACTGACCTACCTACCTGACACATACACTGACCTACCTTGCCATTATACATACACTGACCCACCTACCTGACATAAGCTGACGTACCTGACCATTACACACATACACTGACCCACCTACCTGACACATACACTGACCTACCTGACCATTACACATACACTGAACCACCTCCCTGACCATTACACACATACACTGACCCACCTACCTGACACATACACTGACCTACCTACCTGACACAATACACTGACCCACCTACCTGACCATTACATACACTGAACCACCTACCTGAGCATTACACACAGTGACTTACCTACCTTACACATACACTGACCTACCTATCTGACACATACACTGACCTACCTACCTTACACATACACTGACCCACCTACTTGACACAATACTCTGATTTACCTACCTGACACATAGACTGACCTTACCTGACCATTACACACACTGACCCACCTACCTGACCATTACACACATACACTGACCTACCTGACCATTACACGCATACACTGAACCACCTACCTAAAACAGACACTCACATACCTGACCATTACAAACACTGACCTACCTGACACATACACTCACCTACCTGACCATCACACACATACACTGAACCACCTACCTGACCATTACACACATACACTGATGCACCTACCTGACACATACACTCACCTACCTGACCATTACAGTCATACACTGACCCACCTACCTGACACATAAGCTGACCTACCTGACCATTACAGTCATACACTGACCCACGTACCTGACAAACACACTGACCTACCTGACCATTACACATACACTGAACCACCTACCTGTCCATTACACACACACTGACCTACCTAGCTGACACATACACTGACCTACCTTACCATTACACACATACATTAACCCACCTACCAGACACAATACATTGACCTACCTGACCATTACACATACACTGACCTTTTCTGACCATTACACATACACTGTCCCACCTACCTGACACAATACACTGTCCCACCTACCTGACACAATACACTATCCCACCTACCTGAAACAATACTCTGATCTACCTACCTGAAACATACACTGACCTTTCCTGACCATTACACACACACACTGTCCCATTTACCGGACACACTGACCTACCTGACCTTTACACGCATACACTGACCCCCCTACCTGACACATTCACTGACCTAACTGACCATTGCACACTGAACCACCTACCTGACCATTACACACATACACTGACCTACCTGACCATTACACACACTGACCTACCTACCTGACACATTCACTGACCTACCTGTCACAATACACTGACCCACCTACCTGACACATACACTGGCCTACCTGACAATTACAAACACACACACACTGACCTACCTACCTGACACATACAGTGACCTACCTGACCATTACACATACACTGACCCACCTACCTGACACATACAGTGACCTACCTGACCATTGCACACATACACTGTCCCACCTACCTGACACAATACACTGTCCCACCTACCTGACACAATACACTGTCCCACCTACCTGAAACAATACACTGTCCCACCTACCTGACACACTGACGTTTCCTGACCATTACACACACACACACACACTGTCCTATTTACCGGACACACTGACCAAACCTGACCATTACACACATACACTGGCCACCTACCTGACACATTCACTGACCTACCTGACCATTACACTTACACTGAACCACCTACCTGACCATTACACATACACACTGACCTACCTAGCTGACACAATACACTGACCTACCTACCTGACACATACACTGGCCAACCTGACCATTACACATACACTGACCTACCTGACCATTACACATACACTGAACCACCTACCTGACACATACACTTACCTACCTGACCATTGCACACATACACTGACCCACCTACCTGACACATAAGCTGACCTACCTGACCATTACACATACACTGAACCACCTACCTGACCATTACACATACACTGAACCACCTACCTGACACATACACTGACCTCCCTGACCATTACACATATACTGAACCACCTACCTTACCATTACACACATACACTGACCTACCTGACCGTTACAGACACTGACACACCTACTTGACCATTACACACATACACTGAACCACCTACCTGACACATAAACTGACCTACCTGACCATTACACACATACACTGACTCACCTACCTGACTCAATACTCTGACCCACCTACCTGACACAATACACTGACCCACCTAGTTGACAAATACACTGACCTATCTGACCATTACACACACTGACCCACCTACCTGACACAATACACTGACCCACCTAGTTGACACATACACTGACCTATCTGACCATTACACACACTGACCCACCTACCTGACACAATACACTGACCTGTCAAAAAGTAATAACACAATAAATAGGAATTAACCTTAAATAATTATGACAATGGAAAAACAGCTTAAGTGCATAAAGAACACAGCAATGTGTAAAGTAAAAAACATAAATAAAAGTCCATTCAGAAGAAGTTCCTATGTGGATCCAAATAAGCGTTTGTGACACCGCGGTGATTAGAAACGATCCAAAAGCTCAGAAAAGTGCCCGTCACCTTACAATGAATGTGCTTACCAGAGAATAAGCAATTTGGGCATGTGTGTATAATCGATGAGTCCCATCAAAAGATATCCTCCTTTTTGGTGAGTCAAAACCCAGAAGTGCAGAATCACGTATGTATCCAGGATTCTGCACAGTGCACCGGTCCAGTAAAAATGCGGGATCACATGATCTGCTAAATCTAGGGTGGGCCTAGTTTGGTGTTGTATCACATCTATTGCTGCAGCCTGTTTCACATTTAGTACATTTGAGTTTGTTTTTTTTCCTAGCGCGGAATAATTTTTTCCAAATACACTGACCTACCTACCATTACACATACCCTGACCCAACTACCTGACACATACACTGACCTACCTTCCTGACACAATCTGACCTAACTGACCATTACACACATACACTGACCCACCTACCTGACACAATACTCTGACCCCCCTACCTGACACATTCACTGACCTAACTGACCATTGCACACTGAACCACCTACCTGACCATTACACACATACACTGACCTACCTGTCCATTACACACACTGACCTACCTACCTGGCACATACACTGACCTACCTATCTACGATTACACACATACACTGTCCCATCTACCTGACACATACACTGACCTACCTGTCACAATACACTGACCCACCTACCTGACACATACACTGGCCTAGCTGACAATTACAAACACACACACTGACCTACCTACCTGACACATACACTGACCTACCTGACCATTTCACATACACTGACCCACCTACCTGACACATAAACTGACCAATCTGTCCATTACACACTCACACTGACCTACCTACCTGACACATACACTGCCCTACCTGACCATTACACACACACACACACACTGACCTACCTACCTGACACATGCACTGACCTACCTGACACATACACTGACCTTTCCTGACCATTACACATACACTGACCCACCTACCTGACACATACAGTGACCTTTCCTGACCATTACACATACACTGACCCACCTACCTGACACACAAACTGACCTACCTGACCATTACACACATACACTGACCCACCTACCTGACAGATACACTGACCTACCTGACCATTACACATACACTGATCCACCTGACCATTACACATACACTGAACCACCTACCTGACCATTACACACACACACTGACCTACCTAGCTGACACATACTGACCTACCTTACCATTACACACATACATTAACCCACCTACCTGACACAATACATTGACCTACCTGACCATTACACATACACTGACCCACCTACCTGACACATACACTCACCTACCTGACCATTACACACATACACGGACACACCTACCTGACACAATACACTGTCCCACCCAGTGTTGCCAACCCTGGCAGGACCCCAAAATTTACAAACGCAACCATTTTTTTACTGGCACTGAAAAAAAGTATAAAAATAGTTTTCAGTGCTAAACAGTGCAAATATCAATATATAAACCATAAACATGTAGCTAGTGCTATTAGCAAAGTGTTTAAGTTAAACAAAAGTCAAAAAACATATTTCTGCATTTACATGGTACAAGAGGGGGTCAGGGGCTGTGTGGACATGGTGCAGGGGGTCAGGGGCTGTGTGGACATGGTGCAGGGGGGTCAGGGGCTGTTTGGACATGGTGCAGGGGGTCAGGGGCTGTGTGGACATGGTGCAGGGGGTCAGGGGCTGTGTGGACATGGTGCAGGGGGTCAGGGACTGTGCGGACATGGTGCGGGGGGGGGGGGGTCAGAGGTTGTGAGGACATGGTGCAGGGGGGGTCAGAGGTTGTGAGGACATGGTGCAGGGGGGGTGAGAGGTTGTGCAGACATGGTGCAGGGGCGGTGAGAGGTTGTACGGACATGGTGCAGGGGGGTCAGGAGCTGTGCGGACATGGTGCAGGGGGGGTCAGAGGTTGTGAGGACATGGTGCAGGGGGGGTCAGAGGTTGTGAGGACATGGTGCAGGGGGGGTCAGAGGTTGTGAGGACATGGTGCAGGGGGGTCAGAGGTTGTGAGGACATGGTGCAGGGGGGGTCAGGAGCTGTGCGGACATGGTGCCGGGGGGGTCAAAGGTTGTACGGACATGGTGCAGGGGGTAAGGGGCTGTGCGGACATGGTGCAGGGGTGTTCAGAGGTTGTGCGGACATGGTGCAGGGGGGGGGTCAAGGGCTGTGCGGACATGGTGCACACTGACCTACCTACCTGACACATAAACTGACCTACATGACCATTACACACACACACTGAACCACCTACCTGACACAAACTGACGTACCTGACCATTACACACATACATTGAACCACCTACCTGACCAATACACACACACATACACACTGACCTACCTACCTGACATATCCACTGACCTACCTGACCATTACACACACGGAACCACCTACCTGACACATGCACTGACCCACCTGACCATTACACATACACTGAACCACCTACCTGACCAATACACACACACTGACCTACTTACCTGACACATAAACTGACCTACCTGACCATTACACACACTGAACCACCTACCTGACCATTACACACATACACTGATCCACCTGACCATTACACACACTGAACCACCTACCTTACCATTACACATATATTGACCTACCTACCTGACACATATACTGACCTACCTAACTGACGCACACACTGACCTACCTAACCATTACACACATACACTGACCCACTTACCTGACCATTACACACACACTGACCTACCTACCTGACACATACACTGACCTACCTACCTGACACATACACTGACCTGCCTGACCTACCTACCTGACACATACACTGACCTTTCCTGACTATTACACATACATTGACCCAACTACCTCACACAATACACTGACCTACCTACCTCACACAATACACTGACCTACCTGACCATTACACACACACTGAACCACCTACCTGACACATACACTCACATACCTGACCATTACAAACACTGACCTACCTGACACATACACTCACCTACCTCACCATTACACACATACCCTGACCCACCTACCTGACACAATACACTGACCTACCTGACCATTACACATACACTGAACCACCTACCTGACACATGCACCAACCTACCTGACCATTACACACATACACTGATCCACCTACCTTACACATACACTGACCTGCCTATCTGACACAAACTGACCTACCTGACCATTACACACACTGAACCACCTACCTGACCATTACACACAGTGACCTACCTGGCACATACACTGCCTTACCTGACCATTACACACACTGACCTACCTGACACATACACTCACCTACCTGATCGTTACATACATACATACACTGATCCACCTACCTGACACATACACTGACCTACCTCCCTGACACAAACTGACATACCTGACCATTACACACACACTGTCCCACCTACCTGACACATACACTGACCTACCTACCTGATACATACGCTGACCTACTTGACCATTACACACACATACACTCACCTACCTACCTGACACAAACTGACATGCCTGACCATTACACATACACTGACCCACCTACCTGACCATTACACATACACTGACCCACCTACCTGACACACACACTGTCCTACCTACCCGACACATGACTGACCCAAGTACCTTACACAATACACTGACCTACCTACCTATGTGACACATACTCTGACCTACCTGACCTTTGCACACACTGACCCACATACCTGACCATTACACACAGTGACCTACCTACCTGACACATACACTGACCTCCCTATCTGACCATTGAACACATACTCTGAACCACCTACCTGACACATAAGCTGACCTACCTGACCATTACACACATACACTGACCCACCTACCTGACACATACACTGACCTACCTGACCATTACACATACACGGAACCACCTACCTGATCATTACACGCACACACTGACCTACCTAGCTGACACAATACACTGACCTACCTACCTGACCATTACACACACACTGACCTACCTAGCTGACACAATACACTGACCTACCTACCTGATCATTACACACACACTGACCTACCTACCTGACACATACAGCGACCTACCTGGCCATTACACACCCACTGACCTACCTACCTGACACATACACAACCTACCTGACCATTACACACATACACTGACCCACCTACCAATACCACAATACACTGACCTACCTACCTGACCATTACATACACTGATCAACCTACCTGGCCATTACAGACAGTGACTTACCTACCTGACACCCACACTGACCTACCTACCTGACACATCCATTGACCTACCTGACCATTACACATACACTGTCCCACCTACCTGACACAATACACTGACCTTTCCTGACCATTACACACATACACTGACCCAACTTCCTGACACACTGACCTACCTGACCATTACACATACAATGAACCACCGACCTGGGCATTACACACATACACTGACCTACCTACCGGACACATACACTCACCTACCTGACCAATACACACGCACTGACCTACCTACTTGACACATACACTCACCTACCTGACCATTACACACATACACTGATCCACCTACCTGACACAAACTGACCTACCTGACCATTACACACACTGAACCACCTACCTGACCATTACACACAGTGACCTACCTGGCACATACACTGCCTTACCTGACCATTACACACACTGACCTACCTGACACATACACTCACCTACCTGACCATTACATACATACACAGATCCACCTACCTGACACATACACTGACCTACCTTCCTGACACTATCTGACATACCTGACCATTACACACACACTGTCCCACCTACCTGACACATACACTGACCTACCTACCTGATACATACGCTGACCTACCTGACCATTACACACACATACACTGACCTACCTACCTGACACAAACTGACGTACCTGACCATTACACATACACTTAACGACCTACCTGACACATACACTGACCCACCTACCTGACCATTACACATACACTGTCCCACCTACCTGACACACACACTGACCTACCTGACCTTTACACATACACTGTCCCACCTACCTGACACACACACACTGTCCTACCTACCCGATACATGAGTGACCCAAGTACCTGACACATACACTGACTCACCTACCTGACACAATACACTGACCCACCTACCTGACACAATACACTGACCTACCTACCTATGTGACACATACTCTGACCTACCTGACCTTTGCACACACTGACCCACATACCTGACCATTACACACAGTGACCTACCTACCTGACACATACACTGACCTCCCTATCTGACCATTGCACACATACACTGAACCACCTACCTGACACATAAGCTGACCTACCTGACCATTACACACATACACTGACCCACCTACCTGACACATACACTGACCTACCTGACCATTACACATACACGGAACCACCTACCTGATCATTACATGCACACACTGACCTACCTAGCTGACACAATACACTGACCTACCTACCTGACCATTACACACACACTGACCTACCTAGCTGACACAATACACTGACCTACCTACCTGACCATTACACACACACTGACCTACCTAGCTGACACAATACACTGACCCACCTGATCATTACACATACATTGAACCACCTACCTGACAATTACACACATACACTGACCTCCCTGACCATTACACACACATTGACCTACCTACCTGACACATACACTGACCTACCTACCTGACACATACACTGACCTACCTGACCATTACACACCTACACTGACCCACCTACCTGACACATACACTGACCTACCTGACCATTACAAACACACTGATCCGCCTACCTGACACATACACTGACCTACCTGAACATTACACACACTGTCCTACCTGACACATACACTGACCTACCTGATCATTACACATACACTGAACCACCTACCTGACCATTACACATACACTGACCCGCCTACCTGAAACAATACTCTGACCTACCTACCTGACACATTCACTCACCTACTTAACCATTACATACACTGACCTACCTAACCATTACAAACATACACTGACCCACCTACCTGACATACACTGACCTACCTGACCCTTACACACACTGACCTACTTGACACATACACTTACCTACTTGACCATTAAACACATACACTGACCCACCTACCTGACACATACACTGACCTACCTGACCATTACACATACACTGTCCCACCTACCTGAAACTATACACTGTCCCACCTTTTTGACACAATACACTGACCTACCTACCTGACACATACACTGACCTACCTGACCATTACACACACACTGACCCACCTACCTGACACATACACTCACTTACCTGACCATTTCACACATACACTGACCCACCTACCTGACACATACACTGACCTGCCTGACCATTACACATGCACTGAACCACCTACCTGACCATTACACACATACACTGACCCACCTACCTGACACATAGACTTACCTTTCCTGACCATTACACATACACTGAACCAACTTCCTGATACAATACACTGACCTACCTAACCATTACAAACATACACTGACCCACCTACCTGACATACACTGACCTACCTGACCCTTACACACACTGACCTACCTGACACATACACTTACCTACTTGACCATTAAACACATACACTGACCCACCTACCTGACACATACACTGACCTACCTGACCATTACACACATACACTGTCCCTCCTACCTGAAACTATACACTGTCCCACCTTTTTGACACAATACACTGACCTACCTACCTGACATATACACTGACCTACCTGACCATTACACACACACACACACACACACACACTGACCCACCTACCTGACACATAGACTGACCTACCTGACCATTATACATACAATGAACCACCTACCTGACCATTACACATATTGACCTACCTGACACATACACTGACCTACCTGACCATTACACATACACTGACCCACCTACTTGACACAATACTCTGACCTACCTACCTGACACACACACTGACCCACCTACCAGATCATTACACGCATACACTGACCCACCTACCTGGCACATAAACGGACCTACCTGGCACATAAACGGACCTACCTGGCACATAAACGGACCTACCTGACCATTACACACATACTCTGACCCACCTACCTGACACAATACACTGACCTACCTGACCATTACACATACACTGAAACACCTACCTGACACATACACTGACCTACCGGACCATTACACACACTGACCCACCTACCAGACCATTACACACATACACTAGCCCACCTACCTGACACAATACACTGTTCCACCTACCTGACACAATGCTCTGATCTACCTACCTGACACATACACTGACCTTTCCTGACCATTACACACATACACTGACCCACCTACCTGACACAATACACTGACCTACCTACCTAACCATTACATACACTGAACCACCTACCTGACCATTACACACAGTTTCCTACCTACCTGACACATACACTGACCTACCTATCTGACCATTACACCCATACACGGAACCAACTACCTGACACAATACACTGACCCACCTAACTGACACATGCACCAACCTACCTGACCATTACACATACACTGTCCCACCTATCTGACACAATACACTGACCTACCTGACCATTACACACACACACTGACCTACCTACCTGACACAAGCTGACCTACCTGACCATTACACACACACTGACCTACCTACCTGACACAAGCTGACCTACCTGACACATACACACACCTACCTGACCATTACACGCATACACTGACCCACCTACCTGACACATACACTGACCTACCTGACCATTACACACAGTGACCTAGCTACCTGACACATACACTGACCTACCTATCTGACCATTACACAAATACACTGATCCACCTGCCTGACTCATAAGCGGACCTACCTAACCATTACACATACTCTGAACCACCTACCTGACCATTACACACACACACACACACACACACACACACACACACACACTAACCTACCTAGCTGACACAATACACTGACCTACCTACCTGACACATACACTGACCTACCTGACCATTACACACACACACACACACACACACACACTGACCTACCTACCTGACACATACACTGACCTACCTGACCATTACACACATACACTGACCCACCTACCTGACACATACACTAACCTACCTGACCATTACTCACACACACACTGACCTACCTACCTGACACATACACTGACCTCCTGACCATTACACATACACTGTCCCACCTACCTGACACAATACAGTGTCCTACCTACCTGACACATACACTTACCTACCTGACATTACACACACACACACACACACACACACACACACTTACCTACCTACCTACCTGACACATACACTGACCTACCTGACCATTACACACACACACACTGGCCTACCTACCTGACACATAAACTGACCTACCTGACCATTACACATACACTGTCCCACCTACCTGACACAATACACTGACCTTTCCTGATCATTACACACATACACTGTCCCACCTACCTGACACAATACCCTGACCCACTTACCTGACTCATCAACTGACCTACCTGACCATAACACAAATACACTGACCCACCTACCTGACACAATGCATGTCCACACAGCCCCTGACCCCCCTTCACCATGTCCGCACAACCTCTGACCCCCCCACATACACTGACCTACCTAACCATTACACATGCACTGTCCCACCTACCTGACACAATACAATGACCTACCTACCTGACACATACACTGACCTACCTGACCATTACACACACACTGACCTACCTACCTGACACATACACTTACCTACCTGACCATTACACACCTACACAGACCCACTTACCTGACACATAGACTTACCTTTCCTGACCATTACACATACACTGAACCACCTACCTGACCATTACACATACACTGAACCACCTACCTGACCATTACACACATACACTGAACCACCTACCTAAACCATTACACACATACACTGAAAATTCCTGACCATTACACACACACTGAACCACCTACCTGACCATTACACACATACACTGTCCCACCTACCTGACACATACACTGTCCCACCTACCTGACACAATACAATGACCTACCTACCTGACACAATACAATGACCTACCTGACCATTACACACACACACACACTTACCTACCTACCTACCTGACACATACACTGACCTACCTGACCATTACACATACATTGAACCACCTACCTGACACTATAAACTGTCCCACCTACTTGACACAATACACTGACCTACATACCTGACCATTACACACCTACACGGACCTACCTACCTGACACATAGACTTACCTTTCCTGACCATTACACATACACTGACCCAACTACCTGATATATACACTGACCTACCTGACCATTACACACACTGACCCACCTACCTGACCATTACACACATACACTTACCCACCTACCTGACACATACACTGACCTACCTGGCCAGTACACACACTGAACCATCTACCTGACCATTACACACATACACTTACCCACCTACCTGACACATACACTGACCTACCTGGCCAGTACACACACTGAACCATCTACCTGACCATTACACACATACATGAACCCACCTACCTAAAGACATACACTGACCTACCTGACCATTACACACATACACTGAACCACCTACCTGACATATATACTCACGTACCTGACCATTACACACACTGACCTACCTGACCATCACACACATATACTGAAACACCTACCTGACCATTACACACATACACTGACCTACCTACCTGACCATTAAACACATACACTGACCCACCTACCCGCCACATGCACCGACCTACCTGACCATTACACATACACTGTCACACCTACCTGACACAATACACTGGCCTATCTACCTGACACATACACTGACCTTTCCTGATCATTACACACATACACTGATACACTGACCCACCTACCTGACACAATACTCTGACCCACTTACCTGACTAATCAACTGACCTACCTGACCATAACACACAGCCCCTGACCCCCCTTCACCATGTCCGCACAGCCCCTGACCCCCCTTCACTATGTCCGCACAGCCCCTGAACCCCCTTCACCATGTCAGCACAACCTCTGACCCCCTGCACCATGTCCTCACAACCCCTGACCCCCCTGCACCATGTCCGCACAGCCTCTGACCCCCCTACACCATGTCCGCACAACCTCTGACCCCCTGCACCATGTCCGCACAACCTCTGACCCCCCTACACTATGGCCGCACAACCTCTGACCCCCTGCACCATGTCCGCACAGCCTCTGACCCCCTGCACCATGTCCGCACAGCCCCTTACCCCCCTGCACCATGTCCGCAAACCTCTGACCCCCCTACACCATGTCCGCACAACCTCTGACCCCCCTACACTATGGCCGCACAACCTCTGACCCCCTGCACCATGTCCGCACAGCCTCTGACCCCCCTGCACCATGTCCGCACAGCCCCTGACCCCCCTGCACCATGTCCGCAAACCTCTGACCCCCCTACACCATGGCCGCACAACCTCTGACCCCCCTGCACCATATCCGCACAGCCTCTGACCCCCCTGCACCATGTCCGCACAACCTCTGACCCCCCTGCACCATTTCCGCACAGCCTCTGACCCCCCTGCACCATGTCCGCACAACCCCTGACCCCCCTGCACCATGTCCGCACAACCCCTGACCCCCCCTGCACCATGTTCGCACAACCTCTGACCCCCCTACACTATGGCCGCACAACCTCTGACCCCCTGCACCATGTCCGCACAGCCTCTGACCCCCCTACACCATATCCGCACAACCCCTGATCCCCCTGCACCATGTCCGCACAACCTCTGACCCCCCTACACTATGGCCGCACAACCTCTGACCCCCCTACACTATGGCCGCACAACCTCTGACCCCCTGCACCATGTCCGCACAGCCTCTGACCCCCCTACACCATGTCCGCACAGCCCCTGACCCCCCTGCACCATGTCCGCAAACCTCTGACCCCCCCTACACCATGGCTGCACAACCTCTGACCCCCCCTGCACCATGTCCGCACAACCTCTGACCCCCCTGCACCATGTCCGCACAACCTCTGACCTCCCTGCACCATGTCCGCACAACCTCTGACCCCCCCTGCACCATGTCCGCACAACCCCTGACCTCCCTGCACCATGTCTTCACAACCTCTGACCCCCCCACATACACTGGCCTACCTGACCATTACACATACACTGACCCACCTACCTGACACAATACAATGACCTACCTACCTGACACATACACTGAACTACCTGACCATTACACACACACACACACACTTACCGACCTACCTACCTGACATACACTGACCTACCTGACCATTACACACACACTGACCTACCTACCTGACACATACACTGACCTACCTGACCATTACACACCTACACAGACCCACCTACCTGACACATAGACTTAACTTTCCTGACCATTACACATACACTGTCCCACATACCTGACACAAAACACTGACCTACCTGAACATCACACATACACACACACACTGACCTACCTCACTGACCTACCTGACACATACACTTACCTACCTGACCATCACACACATACACTGACGCACCTACCTGACACAAAACACTGACCTACCTGACCTTTACACATTCACTGAACCACCTACCTGACACAATACACTGTCCCACCTACCTGACACAATACACTGACCTACCTGACACATACACTGACCTACCTGGCCATTACACACATACACTGACCTACCTGACTATTACACACACTGACCCACCTACCTGACCATTACACACATACACTGAACCACCTACCTAACCATTGCACACATTTACTTACCCACCTACCTGACACATACACTGACCTACCTGGCCATTACACACACACACTGTCCCACCTACCTGACACAATACACTGTCCCACCTACCTGACACAATATACTGATCTACCTTCCTGACACATACACTGACCTACCTGACCATTAAACACATAAGCTGACCTACCTGTCCATTACACACACTGACCTACCTACCTGACCATTACACACATACACTGATCCACCTACCTGACCATTACACACATACACTGGCCCACCTACCTGATACATGCACCAACCTACCTGACCATTACACATACACTGTCCCACCTACCTGACACATACACTGACCTTTCCTGATCATTGCACACATACACTGACGCATTTACCTGACACACTGACCTACCTGACCATTACACACATACCCTGACCCACTTACCTGACTCATCAACTGACCTACCTGACCATTACACACATACCCTGACCCACTTACCTGACACATAAACTGACCTACCTGACCATTAGACACACTGAACCACCTACCTGACCATTACACACAGTGACCTACCTACCTGACACATACACTGACCTACCTACCTGACACAATACACTGACCTACCTGACCATCACACATACTCAGACCTACCTATCTGACCATTACACACATACACTGACCCACCTACCTAACACATACACTGACCTACCTGACCATTACACACATTGACCTACCTGACACATGCAACAACCTACCTTACCATTACACACATACATGGACCCACCTGCCTGACACATACACTGACCTACCTGACCATTACACACACACACACACACTGACCTACCTACCTGACACATACACTGACCTACCTGACCATTACACACACACTGACCTACCTACCTGACACATACACTGACCTACCTGACCATTACACACACTGACCCACGTACCTGACCATTACACAGACTGACCCACCTACCTGACACATACACTCCCCTACCTGACCATTACACATACACTGACCTACCTACCTGACACAATACATGTCCGCACAACCTCTGACCCCCCCCCCCACATAAACTGACCTACCTGACCATTACACATACACTGACCCACCTATCTGACACATACACTGACCTACCTGACCATTACACACAGTGACCTACCTACCTGACACACACACTGACCTACATGACCATTACACATTCACTGTCCCACCTACCTGACACAATACACTGTCCCACCTACCTGACACATACACTGACCTACCTGACCATTACACATACAATGAACCACCAACCTGAGCATTACACACATAGACTTACCTACCTACCAGACACATACACTGACCCACCTACCTGACAATTCACTGACCCACCTACCTGAAACATAAACTGACCTACCTGACCATTACACATACACTCACCTACCTGACCAATACACACACTGACCTACCTGACCATTACACACACACTGTCCCACCTACCTGACACAATACAATGACCTACCTGACCATCACACACAAACACTGACCCACCTACCTGACTATTACACACATACACTGACCTACCTACCTGACACATACACTCACCTACCTGACCATTACACATTACACACACTGCCCTACCTTACACATACTCTCAACTACCTGACCATAACACACACTGAACCACCTACCTGACCATTACACACAGTGACCTACCTACCTGGCACATACACTGACCTACTTATCTGACCTTTACACACATACACTGTACCACCTACCCGACACAATACACTGACCTACCTGACCATTACACACACACACACACACACACACACACACTGACCTACCTACCTGACACATACACTGCCTTACCTGACCATTACATACATACACTGATCCCCCTACCTGACACATGCACTGACCTACCTGACCATTACACACATACACTGACCTACCTACCTGACACAAACTGACATACCTGACCATTACACACAAACTGTCCCACCTACCTGACACATACTCTGACCTACCTGACCATTACACATACACTGACCCACCTACCTTACCATTACACACATACACTGACCTACCTGACCATTACACATACATTGACCCACCTACCTGACACATAAACTGACCTACTTGACCATTATACATACACTGACGACCTACCTGACACATAAACTGACCCACCTACCTGACACATGCACCAACCTACCTGACCATTACACATACAGTGACCCACCTACCTGACACATGCACTGAAGTACCTGACCATTACACACACACACACTGACCTACCTGACACATACACTCACATACCTGACCATTACACACATGCACTGACCCACCTACCTGACAGTACACTGACCTACCTACCTGACACATACACTGACATACCTTACTAATAAACATCCACTGACCCACCTACCTGACTATTACACACTTACACTGAAACACCTACCGGACCATTACACACATACACTGACCCACCTACCTGACACATAAACTGACCTACCTTACCATTACACACACAAACTTTCCCACCTACCTGACACAATACACTGACCTACCTGACCATTACACATACACTGAACCACCTACCTGACCATTATACACATACACGGACCCACCTTACCTGACAGTATACTAACCTACCTGCCTGACACATACACTGACCTACCTATCTGACCATTACACACTTACACTGAACCACCTACCTGACACATACACTGACCTACCTGACCATTACACATACAATGAACCACATACCTGACCATTACACATATTGACCTACCTGACACATACACTGACCCACCTACCTGACACAATACACTGACCTACCTACCTGACCATTACATACATTGAACCACCTACCTAACCATTACACACAGTGATCTACCTACCTGACACATACACTGAACCACCTACCTGACACATACACTGACCTACCTGACCATTACACATACAATGAACCACCTACCTGTCGCATACACTGACCCAACTACCTGACACAATTCACTGTTCCGCCTACCTGACACAATGCTCTGATCTACCTACCTGACCATTACATACACTGAACCACCTACCTGACCATTACACACAGTTTCCTACCTACCTGAAACATACACTGACCTACCTATCTGACCATTACACCCATACACGGAACCAACTACCTGACACAATACACTGACCCACCTAACTGACACATGCACCAACCTACCTGACCATTACACATACACTGTCCCACCTACCTGACACAATACACTGACCTACCGGACTATTACACATACAGTGACCCATTTACCTGACACACTGGCCTACCTGACCATTACACAAATACACTGACCCACCTACCTGACACATTCACTGACCTACCTGACCATTACACACACACTGACCTACCTACCTGACACAAGCTGACCTACCTGACACATACACTCACCTACCTGACCATTACACGCATACACTGACCCACCTACCTGACACATACACTGACCTACCTATCTGACCATTACACAAATACACTGATCCACCTGCCTGACTCATAAGCGGACCTACCTAACCATTACACATACTCTGAACCACCTACCTGACCATTACACACACACACACACACACACACACACACACACACACACACACACACACTGACCTACCTACCTGACACATACACTGACCTACCTGACCATTTCACACATACCCTGACCAACCTACCTGACACATAAACTGATTTACCTGACCATTACACACATACACTGACCCACCTACCTGACACAATGCACTGACCTACCTGACCATTACACACACTAAACCACCTACCTGACTATTACACACACACACACTGACCTACCTACCTGACACATACACTGACCTCCTGACCATTACACATACACTGTCCCACCTACCTGACACAATACAATGTCCTACCTGACCATTACACACACACACACACACACACACACACACACACACACACACACACACACACACACACACACACACACACTTACCTACCTACCTACCTGACACATACACTGACCTACCTGACCATTACACACACACACTGGCCTACCTACCTGACACATAAACTTACCTACCTGACCATTACACTTACAGTAAACCACCTACCTGACACTATACACTGACCTACCTACCTCACACATGCACTGACCTACCTGACCATTACACACACACTGACCTAACTACCTGACACATACACTGACCTACCTGACCATTACACATACATTGAACCACCTACCTGACACTATACACTGTCCCACCTACTTGACACAATACACTGACCTACCTACCTGACCATTACACACCTACACGGACCTACCTACCTGACACATAGACTTACCTTTCCTGACCATTACACTTACACTGGCCCAACTACCTGATATATACACTGACCTACCTACCTACCTGACCATTACACACACTGACCCACCTACCTGACCATTACACACATACACTGAACCACCTACCTGACCATTACACACATACACTTACCCACCTACCTCACACATACACTGACCTACCTGGCCAGTACACACACTGAACCATCTACCTGACCATCACACACATACACTGAACCACCTACCTGACCATTACACACATACACTGACCTACCTACCTGACCATTACACACATACACTGACCCACCTACCTGACATCATGCACTGACCTAACTGACCATTACACATACAGTGTCCCACCTACCTGACACATACACTGGCCTTTCCTGATCAGTACACACATACACTGTCCCACCTACCTGACACAATACCCTGACCCACTTACCTGACTCATCAACTGACCTACCTGACCATAACACACATACACTGACCCACCTACCTGACACAATACATGTCCACACAGCCCATGACCCCCCTTCACCATGTCCGCACAGCCCCTGACCCCCCTGAACCATGTCCACACAACCTCTGACCCCCTGCACCATGTCCGCACAGCCCCTGACCCCCCTGAACCATGTCCGCACAACCTCTGACCCCCCTGCACCATGTCCACACAGCCCCTGACCCTCCTGAACCATGTCCGCACAGCCCCTGACCCCCCTGCACCATGTCCCCACAGCCCCTGACCCCCCTGCACCATGTCCGCACAACACCTGACCCCCCTGCACCATGTCCGCACAACCTCTGACCCCCCTACACCATGGCCGCACAACCTCTGTCCCCCTGCACCATGTCCCCACAGCCCCTGACCCCCCTGCACCATGTCCGCACAACCTCTGACCCCCCTACACCGTGTACGCACAACCTCTGACCCCCCTACACCATGTCCGCACAGCCCCTGACCCCCCTGCACCATGTCCGCACAACCTCTGACCCCCCTACACCATGTCCGCACAACCTCTGACCCCCCTACACCATGTCCGCACTGCCCCTGACCCCCCTGCACCATGTCCGCACAACCTCTGACCCCCCTACACCATGTCCGCACAACCTCTGACCCCCCTACACCATGTCCGCACAACCTCTGACCCCCCTACACCATGTCCGCACAACCTCTGACCCCCCTACACCATGTCTGCACAACCTCTGACCCCCCTACACCATGTCCGCACAACCTCTGACCCCCCTACACCATGTCCGCACAACCTCTGACCCCCCTACACCATGTCCGCACAACCTCTGACCCCCCTACACCATGTCCGCACAACCTCTGACCCCCCTACACCATGTCCGCACAACCTCTGACCCCCCTACACCATGTCCGCACAACCTCTGACCCCCCTACACCATGTCCGCACAACCTCTGACCCCCCTACACCATGTCTGCACAACCTCTGACCCCCTGCACCATGTCCGCACAACCTCTGACCCCCCCACATACACTGACCTACCTGACCATTACACATACACTGACCCACCTACCTGACACATACACTGACCTGCATGCCCATTACACATACACTGTCCCACCTACCTGACACAATACAATGACCTACCTACCTGACACATACACTGACCTACCTGACCATTACACACACACACACACTTACCGACCTACCTTCCTGACATACACTGACCTACCTGACCATTACACACACACTGACCTACCTACCTGACAAAATACTCTGACCCACCTACCTGACACATACACTGAACTACCTGACCATTACACACATACACTGACCCACCTACCTGACCATTACACATACACTAAACCACCTACCTGACACATAAACTGAAAATTCCTGACCATTACACACACACTGAACCACCTACCTGACCATTACACACATACACTGTCCCACCTACCTGACACATACACTGAACCACCTATCTGACACATACATTGACCATTATACATACACTGTCCCACCTACCTGACACAATACAATGACCTACCTACCTGACACATACACTTACCTACCTGACCATTACACACACACACTTACCTACCTACCTACCTACCTGACACATACACTGACCTACCTGACCATTACACTTACAGTAAACCACCTACCTGACACTATACACTGACCTACCTGACCATTACACACACACTGACCTAACTACCTGACACATACACTGACCTACCTGACCATTACACATACATTGAACCACCTACCTGACACTATACACTGTCCCACATACTTGACACAATACACTGACCTACCTACCTGACCATTACACACCTACACGGACCTACCTACCTGACACATAGACTTACCTTTCCTGACCATTACACATACACTGGCCCAACTACCTGATATATACACTGACCTACCTGACCATTACACACATACACTGACCTACCTACCTGACCATTACACACACTGACCCACCTACCTGACCATTACACACATACACTGACCCACCTACCTGACCATTACACACATACACTTACCCACCTACCTGACACATACACTGACCTACCTGGCCAGTACACACACTGAACCATCTACCTGACCATTACACACATACATGAACCCACCTACCTAAAGACATACACTGACCTACCTGACCATTACAGACATACACCGAACCACCTACCTGACATATATACTCACGTACCTGACCATTACACACACTGACCTACCTGACCATCACACACATACACTGACCTACCTACCTGACCATTACACACATACACTGACCCACCTACCTGACACATGCACCGACCTACCTGACCATTACACATACACTGTCCCACCTACCTGACACAATACCCTGACCCACTTACCTGACTCATCAACTGACCTACCTGACCATAACACACATACACTGACCCACCTACTTGACACAATACATGTCCACACAGCCCCTGACCCCCTGCACCATGTCCGCACAGCCTCTGACCCCCCTGTACCATGTCCGCACAACCTCTGACCCCCCCACATACACTGACCTACCTGACCATTACACATACACTGTCCCCCCTACCTGACACAATACAATGACCTACCTACCTGACACATACACTGACCTACCTGACCATTACACACACACACACTTACCGACCTACCTACCTGACATACACTGACCTACCTGACCATTACACACAAACTGACCTACCTACCGGACACATACACTGACCTACCTGACCATTACACACCTACACGGACCCACCTACCTGACACATAGACTTACCTTTCCTGGCCATTACACATACACTGAACCACCTACCTGACCATTACACATACACTGTCCCACATACCTGACACAAAACACTGACCTACCTGAACATCACACATACACACACACACTGACCTACCTCACTGACCTACCTGACACATACACTTACCTACCTGACCATCACACACATACACTGACGCACCTACCTGACACAATACACTGACCTACCTGACCTTTACACATACACTGAACCACCTACCTGACACAATACACTGTCCCACCTACCTGACACAATACACTGAGCTACCTACCTGACACATACACTGACCTACCTGACCATTACACACATACACTGACCTACCTACCTGACCATTACACACACTGACCCACCTACCTGACCATTACACACATACACTGAACCACCTAACTAACCATTGCAAACATTTACTTACCCACCTACCTGACACATACACTGACCTACCTGGCCATTACACACACTCACTGTCCCACCTACCTGACACAATACACTGTCCCACCTACCTGACACAATATACTGACCTACCTTCCTGACACATACACTGACCTACCTGTCCATTATACACACTGACCCACCTACCTGACCATTACACACATACACTGATCCACCTACCTGACCATTACACACATACACTGACCCACCTACCTGACACATGCACCAACCTACCTGACCATTACACATACACTGTCCCACCTACCTGACACATACACTGACCTTTCCTGATCATTGCACACATACACTGACCCATTTACCTGACACACTGACCTACCTGACCATTACACACATACCTGACCCACTTACCTGACTCATCAACTGACCTACCTGACCATAACACACATACACTGACCCACCTACCTGACACAAACACAGACCCACCTACCTGACACAATACACTGACCTACCTACGTGACACATAAACTGACCTACCTGACCATTAGACACACTGAACCACCTACCTGACCATTACACGCAGTGACCTACCTACCTGACACATACACTGACCTACCTGACCATCACACATACTCTGACCTACCTATCTGACCATTACACACACATACTATCCCACCTACCTGACACATACACTGACCTACCTACCTGACACATGCACTGACCTATCTGACCATTACACACATTGACCTACCTGACACATGCACCAACCTACCTGACCATTACACACATACACTGACCCACCTACCTGACACATACACTGACCTACCAGACCATTACACACATTGACCTACCTGACACATGCACCAACCTACCTGACCATTACACACATACACGGACCCACCTGCCTGACACATACACTGACCTACCTTACCATTACACACACACACTGACCTACCTACCTGACACATACACTGACCTACCTGACCATTACACACACAAACTGACCTACCTACCTGACACATACACTCCCCTACCTGACCATTACACATACACTGACCTACCTACCTGACACAATACATGTCCGCACAACCTCTGACCCCCCCCCCCCCACATACACTGACCTACCTGACCATTACACATACACTGACCCACCTACCTGACACATACACTGACCTACCTGACCATTATACACAGTGACCTACCTACCTGACACACACACTGACCTACATGACCATTACACATACACTGTCCCACCTACCTGACACAATACACTGTCCCACCTACCTGACACATACACTGACCTACCTACCTGACCATTACACACACAGTGACCTACCTGAACATTACACATACAATGAACCACCAACCTGAGCATTACACACATAGACTTACCTACCTACCAGACACATGCACTCACCTACCTGACCATTACACATACACTGACCCACCTACCTGACAATTCACTGACCCACCTACCTGACACATAAACTGACCTACCTGACCATTACACATACACTCACCTACCTGACCAATACACACGCACTGACCTACCTATTTAACACATACACTGACCTACCTGGCCATTACACACACACTGTCCCACCTACCTGACACAATACAATGACCTACCTGACCATCACACACATACACTGACCCACCTACCTGACTATTACACACATGCACTGACCTACCTACCTGACACATACACTGACCCACCTACCTGACACAATACACTGCCCTACCTGACCATAACACACACTGAACCACCTACCTGACCATTACACACAGTGACCTACCTACCTGGCACATACACTGACCTACTTATCTGACCTTTACACACATACACTGTACCACCTACCCGACACAATACACTGACCTACCTGACCATTACACACACACACACACACACACACACACACACACACACACACACACACACACACACACTGACCTACCTACCTGACACATACACTGCCTTACCTGACCATTACATACATACACTGATCCCCCTACCTGACACATGCACTGACCTACCTGACCATTACACACATACACTGACCTACCTACCTGACACAAACTGACATACCTGACCATTACACACAAACTGTCCCACCTACCTGACCATTACACATACACTGACCCACCTACCTGACCATTACACATACATTGACCCACCTACCTGACACATAAACTTACCTACTTGACCATTATACATACACTGACCGACCTACCTGACACATAAACTGACCCACCTATCTGACACAAACACTGACCTACCTGACCATTACACATACACTGTCCCACCTACCTGACACAATACACTGACCTACCTACCTATGTGACACATACTCTGACCTACCTGACCTTTGCACACACTGATCCACATACCTGACCATTACACACAGTGACCTACCTACCTGACACATACACTGACCTACCTATCTGACTATTGCACACATACACTGAACCACCTACCTGACACATAAGCTGATGTACCTGACCATTACACACTTACACTGACCCACCTACCTGACACATAAACTGACCTACCTGACCATTACACATACACTGAACCACCTACCTGATCATTACACGCACACACTGACCTACCAGCTAACACAATACACTGACCTACCTACCTGACCATTACACACACACTGACCTACCTACCTGACACATACACTGACCTATCTACCTGACACATACACTGACCTACCTGACCATTACACACACACACACACACACACACACACACACACACACTGACCTACCTACCTGACACATACAGCAACCTACCTGACCATTACACACACACACACTGACCTACCTACCTGACACATACACAACCTACCTGACCATTACACACATACACTGGCCCACCTACCAATATCACAATACACTGACCTACCTACCAGACCATTACATACACTGAACAACCTACCTGGCCATTACAGACAGTGACCTACCTACCTGACACCCACACTGACCTACCTACCTGACACATCCACTTACCTAACTGACCATTACACACACTGAACCACCTACCTGACCATTACACATACACTGTCCCACCTACCTGACACAATACACTGTCCCACCTACCTGACACAATACACTAACCTACCTACCTGACACAATACACTGACCTACCTGACCATTACACATACCTTGTCCCATTTACCTGACACACTGGCCTACCTGACCATTACACATACACTGAACCACCTACCTGACGATTACACACACACACTGACCTACCTAGCTGACACATACTGACCTACCTTACCATTACACACATACATTAACCCACCTACCTGACACAATACATTGACCTACCTGACCATTACACATACACTGACCCACCTACCTGACACATACACTCACCTACCTGACCATTACACACATACACGGACACACCTACCTGACACAATACACTGTCCCACCCAGTGTTGCCAACCCTGGCAGGAACCCAAAATTTACAAATGCAACCATTTTTTTACTGGCACTGAAAAAAAGTACCTACAATGCCTGTTTTCAGTGCTAAACAGTGCAAATATCAATATATAAACCATAAACATGTAGCTAGTGCTATTAGCAAAGTGTTTAAGTTAAACAAAAGTCAAAAAACATATTTCTGCATTTACATGGTACAAGAGGGGGTCAGGGGCTGTGCGGACATGGTGCAGGGGGTCAGGGGCTGTGTGGACATGGTGCAGGGGGTCAGGGGCTGTGTGGACATGGTGCAGGGGGTCAGGGGCTGTGCGGACAGGGTGCAGGGGGTCAGGGGCTGTGTGGACATGGTGCAGGGGGTCAGGGGCTGTGCGGACATGGTGCAGGGGGGTCAGAGGTTGTGCGGACATGGTGCAGGGGGGGTCAGAGGTTGTGAGGACATGGTGCAGGGCGGGTGAGAGGATGTACGGACATGGTGCAGGGGCGGTGAGAGGTTGTACGGACATGGTGCAGGGGGGTCAGGAGCTGTGCGGACATGGTGCAGGGGAGGTCAGAGGTTGTGAGGACATGGTGCAGGGGGGGTCAGAGGTTGTGAGGACATGGTGCAGGGGGGGTCAGGAGCTGTGCGGACATGGTGCAGGGGGGTCAGAGGTTGTGTGGACATGGTGCAGGGGGGGTGAGAGGTTGTACGGACATGGTGCAGGGGGGTCAGGAGCTGTGCGGACATGGTGCAGGGGGGTCAAAGGTTGTGCGGACATGGTGCGGGGGGGGGTCAAGTGCTGTGCTGACATGGTGCACACTGACCTACCTACCTGACACATAAACTGACCTACATGACCATTACACACACACACTGACCCACCTACCTGACACAAACTGACGTACCTGACCATTACACACATACATTGAACCACCTACCTAACCAATACACACACACTCACATACACACTGAACTACCTACCTGACATATCCACTGACCTACCTGACCATTACACACACTGAACCACCTACCTGACACATGCACTGACCTACCTGACCATTACACACACACTGTCCCACCTACCTGACACAAACTGACCCACCTGACCATTACACATACACTGAACCACCTACCTGACCAATACACACACACTGATCTACCTACCTGACACATGAACTGACCTACCTGACCATTACACACACTGAACCACCTACCTTACCATTACACATACATTGACCTACCTACCTGACACATATACTGACTACCTACCTGACGCACACACTGACCTACCTAACCATTACTCACATACACTGACCCACTTACCTGACCTTTACACACACTCTGACCTACCTACCTGACACATACACTGACCTACCTACCTGACACATACACTGACCTGCCTGACCTACCTACCTGACACATACACTGACCTTTCCTGACTATTACACATACATTGACCCAACTACCTGACACAATACACTGATCTACCTACCTGACACATACACTGACCTACCTGACCATTACACACATATACTGAACCACCTACCTGACACATACTCTCACATACCTGACCATTACAAACACTGAACTACCTGACACATACGCTCACCTATCTGACCATCACACACATGCACTGAACCACCTACCTCACCATTACACACATACCCTGACCCACCTTCCTGACACAATACTCTGACCCACCTACCTGACCGAATACACTGACCTACCTACCTACCTGACCATTACATACACTGAACCACCTACCTGACACAATACACTGACCTACCTGACCATTACTCATACACTGTCCCACCTACCTGACACATGCACTGAACTAGCTGACCATTACACACACACACACACACTGACCTACCTACCTGACACATACACTGACCTACCTGACCATTACACACACTGACCTACCTGACACATACAGTGACCTACCTGACCATTACAAACAAACACACTGACCCACCGACCTGACACATACACTTAACTACCTGACCATTACACACATACACGGACCCACCTACCTGACACATAGACTTACCTTTCCTGACCATTACACATACACTGACCCAACTACCTGATACAATACACTGACCTACCTACCTGACATAAACACTGACCTACCTGACCATTACACATACACTGTCCCACCCACCTGACACAATACACTGACCTACCTGACCATTACACATACAGTGAGTATGTATGTAAAAAGGCTCCTGCGCTCTATGGCAAAAAAAGAACAATTTTGGAAGTGGAGTGAAAAAAAGGTTCTAATCGGAGCAGCAGACACTGTTATGAGTGAACTCTCAATAGAAATAGAAATGATAGAGGGAGGGTGTGTTGCGCTTCCTTAAATACCAAGAGAAAAATAAATAAACAATAAATAAATAAACAGAAACAATAAGCTTATGTGATAAAGAGTGACTGTCAATCGTTCACAAAGTATCAAAAAAACTGTGCAAAAAAGTGCATAGAAATGAACATCTGAAAAAAAAAATATATATATATAAGTATATTAATAGTGCATCATACCAGTGCCTATATAATAAAGGACAATAAAAAACTGGGGGGGGGGGGGGACTCCAGCTATACAGTGTAAAAAGTGGATTGCAATAGCTATATAAAATAGAGTGAATCGTCTAAGATAAAACAGAAAAAGGGGGGAAAAAATCTAACATCTAAAATAAAACTACAAACATTGTATATCAATAGCTTAGTGTAATAAATAGTCCAAAAAAAATATCTATGAATGGTTTAAAAGTGCAAAGACCATAGAAACCAACAGTATGATCCTTAGTGAAAAGAAATAAAAATAGCAAAAAATTGTAACGACAAATGGTGAATCTCGATAGTGTCCCATACACAGTCCAATCGTGCAGATCTAAAATGTGATTTCACAACCAAACATAAAGTGCAAATGTGCCAAGGTAGCTCTCCTCCAAGCGGTATCCCGTGTTAGGCTGGGTTCACACCGCTGCGGGGGGAGAACCGGATGTGATTCGCACAGCAAATCACATCCGATCTCCGTAGCGCTGCGAGTTCAGCCATACAGATAGTATGGCTGAACTCGCAGCGGTCCCGCAGCAAACTCGCACGGGACCCTTTTTTGGGTCCGCAACGGAATCGGATCGCATGGGGGTTCACACCATGCGATCCGATTCCTGTGCGAGTCGGCAGATCGCACTGCGATATGCTGACGGATCTGGGGGTGTCATTAACATAACATTGACACCCCCAGCCGTCCGCATAGGGCAGTGTGAACTGCCGGCGGGAGGTATGCGATGCGGGAAAACGCAGCGGATTCGCGGCGTTCCCGCATCGCAGCAATGTGAACCTAGCCTAAATGTGGATAATCCTAAATAATTACCTCACAGCTGTAAGGTTACAGCGAGAAAGTAAATTTGCAGGGGAAATTCCAGGGGATCAGATGAGCTGTGACTGGGACTTCTGACAGTGCCACTCTTCCTTGTAGTTTTAGCCGACCAACAATGCTCAAAATAACAAGTAAAAGATATCCTCCATTGTGTAGTAGTTTTTAAAAGAACAATTTATTTGTAAAACAAACTATATCTACTCACAAACAGGAGCGAATAAACAGGCACACACAACTAGACGGATCGATAAAAGATACGAACGTCACTTCCGATTTCCTACGCGTTACGTCTCGAATGGACTTCAACTGGGATAATTCTAAACGGATCGGAAGAGCTTATATGGGAGTACTGGGCGGATCACGTCCGCCCATTATTTACGTAGTTAGAGTGTGTAAATCACACAAACGGGAAATTAAATCAACCTGCATTAGCATAACTCAGGCATGAATTCGTAGGACAGGTAATTCGAATGCCGGAGATATGTACCGTTCTTTATCTCAACTCCCTCCGTACTTAACAATAAATTCGTTAAAAATTAAAAAAATAATAGCGAGTGGGTACGGACAATCTAGGAAAAAAAGAAAGGCAGCACAACGACCGAATAAAAATTTAAGAGAAATATTATTTTATAATACGAATCCACCGTAAGACTATATGTCTAGGGTAACGATTCGCATCGTATAACGTATTTATGTCACTCTGTCGGACATACGATCACATCGTCGGCCATTTTATCGAAGTCCTAAATTGCCATCAAATATAATGGTCTTTATTCTAGTGACAGTGGCTGAATTAAGATCATCGCAAAGACAGCTATTAAAAAATTATAATTATTTTACTAATTAAAAACACAATCAAACATCCCGGAATATAAAACCTATTACCTTTAATTATTCCTTTTAAAATTAGGGAATGGTTCAAAACGTTCGTATATATAACTAAATATTAATACGAGTAAAATGTCTTATACTAGTGTCTGTATAAACAAAGTATTAGATAAAAAGTAGCAATTTAATTAAAAATTATTAAATTAAAAAATTCAATAAAAAGAGATAAGACCAATCACATAGAAAAAAGGGGGGGGGGAGGGGTTCAAGTTCAATTCAGAGGCCTAAAATTAAACGTATAGGGGAATTTCGGAAATGACGTATGTATTTACAGTGCAATTAGCATATAAAAATTCAATCATATTCCATAAATTAATCCTCTAAAATACAATTCCAAATTTTAAGACCAAGAATTAAAAAATTATTAAATTATTAATTTATTAAAATATATATCATAGTGTGTAATTGAGGCAAAAGATTTGTAAAAGAGAAGATAAAAACGTTAAAAATTACTGATAAAACAGTTTAAGTCGAACTCAATATTTAATCCTCTGGGGCTGAAAGTGTCAAGCGTGAATATCCACTTCGATTCTATTTGGCTTAGGGTCCTCACTTTATGTATTACACATACAGTGACCCACCTACCTGACACATACAATCACCTACCTGACCATTACACACATACACTGACCCACCTACCTGACACAATCCACTGACCTACCTGAACATCACACACACACTGACCTACCTGACCATTACACACATACACTGACGCACCTACCTGACACATACAGTGACCCACCTGACCATTACACACACACTGACCCACCTACCTGACACAATCCACTGACCTACCTGAACATCACACACACACTGACCTACCTGACCATTACACACATACAATGACACACCTACCTGACACAATACACTGTCCCACCTACCTGATACAATACACTGACCTACCTACCTGACACATACACTGACCTACCTGACCATTACACACACACTGTCCCACCTACCTGACACAATACACTGACCTACCTACCTGACACATAAACTGTCCTACCTTACCATTACACACACACTGACCTACCCCACCTTTACACACATACACTGACCATTACACACACACACACACACACACACTGACCCACCTACCTGACACATACACTAACCTACCTGACCATTACACACATACACTGACCCACCTACCTGACACATACACTAACCTACCTGACCATTACACACATACACTGACCCACCTACCTGACACATACACTAACCTACCTGACCATTACACACATACACTGACCCACCTACCTGACACATACACTAACCTACCTGACCATTACACACATACACTGACCCACCTACCTGACACATACACTAACCTACCTGACCATTACACACATACACTGACCCACCTACCTGACACATACACTAACCTACCTGACCATTACACACATACACTGTCCCACCTACCTGACACAATACACACATACACATACACACTGACCTACCTACCTGACACATCCACTGACCTACCTGACCATTGCACACACTGAACCACCTACCTGACCATTACACATACACTGAACCACCTACCTGACCAATACACACACACACACACTCACACACACTGACCTACCTACCTGACACATGCACTGACCTACCTGACTATTACACACACTGAACCACCTACCTGACCATTACACATACACTGAACCACCTACCTGACCAATGCACACACACTCACACACACTGACCTACCTACCTGACACATCCACTGACCTACCTGACCATTACACACACTGAACCACCTACCTGACTATTACACATACACTGTACTACCTGACCATTACACACACACTGACCTACCTAACTGATGCATACACTGACCTACCTGACACAAAAACTGACCTACCTATCTGACCATTACACACTTACACTTGACGCACCTACCTGACACAATACTCTGACCCATCTACCTGCCACAATACACTGACCTACCTGACCATTACACAAATACACTTTCCCACCTACATGACACAATTACCTGACCATTACGCACACACACTGACCTAACAGACCATTATACACATACACTAACCTATCTACTTGACACATAAACTGACCTACCTGACCATTACACATACACTAAACCACCTACCTGACCATTACACACATACACGGACCCACCTTAACTGACAGTACACTAACCTACCTACCTGACACATACACTGACCTACCTACCTGACCATTACACACATACACGGACCCATCTACCCGAAACACACACTGACCTACCTGACCCTTGCACATACTCTGACCCATCTACCTGACACAATACTCTAACCTACCTACCTGACACATTCACTGACCTACCTGACCATTACACATACACTGTCCCACCTACCTGACACACTGACCTACCTGACTATTACACACATACACTGACCCACCTACCTGACACATGCACCAACCTACCTGACCTTTACACATACACTGTCCCACCTACCTGACACATACACTGACCTTTCCTGATCATTACACACATACCCTGACCCACTTACCTGACTCATCAACTGACCTACCTGACCATAACAAACATACACTGACCGACCTACCTGACACAATACACTGATCTACCTACCTGACACATAAACTGACCTACCTGACCATTACACACACTGAACCACCTACCTGACCATTACACACAGTGACCTACCTACCTGACACAATACACTGACCTACCTGACCATCACACATACTCTGACCTAACTATCTGACCATTACACACATACACTGACCTACCTGACACATACACTGATGTACCTGACCATTACACACATACACTGACCCACCTACTTGACACAATACTCTGACCTGCCTACCTGACACAATACTCTGACCTACCTACCTGACCATTACATATACACTTGCCCACCTACCTGACAAATACACTGACCCACCTACTTGACACAATACTCTGACCTATCTACCTGACACATGCACTGACCTTAACTGACCTTTACACACACTGACCCACCTACCTGACCATTACACACATACACTTACCTGACCATTACACGCATACACTGAACCACCTACCTAAAACAGACACTCACATACCTGACCATTACATACATACACTGAACCACCTACCTGACCATTACACACATACACTGACCCACCTACCTGACACATACACTCACCTACCTGACCATTACAGTCATACACTGACCCACCTACCTGACACATACACTCACCTACCTGACCATTACAGTCATACACTGACCCACGCACCTGACAAACACAATTACACACACACACACACACACACACATACACTGACCTACCTTACCATTACACACATACATTAACCCACCTACCTGACACAATACATTGACCTACCTGACCATTACACATACACTGACCCACCTACCTGACACATACACTCACCTACATGACCATTACACACATACACTTACCCACCTACCTGACACATACACTGACCTTTTCTGACCATTACACATACACTGTCCCACCTACCTGACACAATACACTATCCCACCTACCTGACACACTGACCTTTCCTGACCATTACACACACACACTGTCCCATTTACCGGACACACTGACATACCTGACCAGTACACACATACCCTGACCCACCTACCTGACACATACACTGACCTACCTGGCCATTACACACATACACTGGCCACCTACCTGACACATTCACTGACCTACCTGACCATTACACTTACACTGAACCACCTATCTGACCATTGCACACATACACACTGACCTACCTACCTGACACAATACACTGACCTACCTACCTTACACATACACTGGCCAACCTGACCATTACACATACACTGACCTACCTGACCATTACACATACACTGAACTACCTACCTGACACATAAACTTACCTACCTGACCATTGCACACATACACTGACCCACCTACCTGACACATAAGCTGACCAACCTGGCCATTATACTCATACACTGACCCACCTACCTGACACATACACTGACCTACCTGACCATTACACATACACTGTCCCATCTACCTGACCATTACACACATACACTGACCCACCTACCTAACCATTACATACATACTCTAACCCACCTACCTGACACATACACTGACCTACCTGAACATTACACATACACTGTTTCACCTACCTTACACAATACACTAACCTACCTGACCATTACACATACACTGACCTGCCTGATCATTACATATACACCCACCTACCTGACACAAAACTCTGACCCACCTACCTGACACATACACTGATCTACCTGACCATTACACACACACACACTGACCTACCTTCCTGACACAAACTGATCTACCTTTCCATTACACATACACTGTCCCACCTACCTGACACATTTCACTGACCCACCTACCTGACACATACACTGACCTACCTTGCCATTACACACATACACTGACCTACCTGACTATTACACATACCCTGAATCAACTACCTGACACAATTTACTGACCCACCTACCTAACCATACACTAACCTACCTGACCATTACACACACTCACCTACCTACCTGACACATACACTTACCTACCTGACCATTACACACACACTGACCTACCTACCTGACACATACACTGACCTTTCCTGCCTATTACACATGCACTGACCCACCTACATGACACAATACTCTGACCCACCTACCTGACACAATACACTGACCTACCTGCCTGAAACATACACTGACCTACCTGCCTGACCATTGCACACACACTGATATACCTACCTGACACATACACTGACCTACCTGACCATTACACACATGCACTGGCCCACATACTTGACACATACACTGATCTACCTGACCATTACACACACTGACCTACCTGACACATACACTCACCTACCTGACCATTACACACATACACTGACCCACCTACCTGACCATTACACACATGCACTGACCGACCTACCTGACTCATACACTGACCTACCTGACTATTATACACACACACTGACCCACCTACCTGACACAATGCACTGACCTACCTACCTGACCTTTACACACATACACTGAACCACGTACCTGACCATTACACACACACTGACCTACCTACCTGACACATACACTGAGCTACCTGACCATTACACACATACACTGACCCACCTACCTGACACATACACTGACCTACCTGACCAGTACACACACACACATTGACCTACCTACCTGACACATACACTGACCCACCTACCTGACACATACACTGACCTACCTGACCATTACACATACACTAAACCACCTACCTGACAAATACACACACACCCACACTGAGCTACCTACCTGACACATCCACTGACCTACCAGACCATTACACACACTGAACCACCTACCTGACACAATACACTGACCTACCTACCTGACACAATACACTGACTTACTTGACCATTACACATATAGTGACCCACCTACCTGACACATACAGTGACCCACCTACCTGACACAATACACTGACCCACCTACCTGACACAATACACTATCCCACCTACCTGACCATTACACACATACCTTGACCCACTTACCTGACACAATACTCTGACCCACCTACCTGACCATTACACACATACACTGACCCACCTACCTGACACAATACTCTGACCCACCTACCTCACCATTACATACACTGAACCACCTACCTGAGCATTACAGACAGTGACCTACCTACCTTAAACATACACTGACCTACCTATCTGAACATTACACACATACACTGAACCACCTACCTGACACATACACTGACCTACCTTACCATTTCACTTACACTGAACCACCTACCTGACCATTACACACACTGACCTACCTACCTGACACATACACTGACCTACCTGACCATTACACACACACACACACACACACACACACACACACACTGACCTACCTACCTTAAACACATACACTGACCTACCTGACCATTACACATACACTGAACCACCTACCTGAAACATACACTGACCCACCTACCTGACACATACACTGACCTACCTGACCATTACACATACACTAAACCACCTACCTGACAAATACACACACACCCACACTGAGCTACCTACCTGACACATCCACTGACCTACCAGACCATTACACACACTGAACCACCTACCTGACACAATACACTGACCTACCTACCTGACACAATACACTGACTTACTTGACCATTACACATATAGTGACCCACCTACCTGACACATACAGTGACCCACCTACCTGACACAATACACTGACCCACCTACCTGACACAATACACTATCCCACCTACCTGACCATTACACACATACCTTGACCCACCTACCTGACACAATACTCTGACCCACCTACCTCACCATTACATACACTGAACCACCTACCTGAGCATTACAGACAGTGACCTACCTACCTTAAACATACACTGACCTACCTATCTGAACATTACACACATACACTGAACCACCTACCTGACACATACACTGACCTACCTGACCATTACACATACACTGACCCACCTACCTGACACATACACTGACCTACCTATCTGACACAAACGGACCTATCTGACACATACACTCACCTACCTGACCATTACACACATACACTAACCCAACTACCTGACACAATACACTGACCTACCTACCTGACACATACACTGACCTACCTGACCATTACACAATTACACTGACCTACCTGACTATTACACACATACACTGAACCACCTACCTGACCATTACACACATACACTGTACCACCTACCTGGCACAATACACTGTCCCACCTACCTGACACATACACTCACCTACCTGACCATTACACATACACTGACCCACCTACCTGACACATAAGCTGACCTACCTGACCATTACACATACACTGACCTACCTACCTGACACATACACTGACCATTACACATACACTGCACAACCTACCTGACACATACAATGACCTACCTACCTGACCATTACACACACACACACTGACCCACCTACCTGACACAATACACTGACCTACCTACCTGACACAATACACTGACTTACTTGACCATTACACATATAGTGACCCACCTACCTGACACATACAGTGACCCACCTACCTGACACAATACACTGACCCACCTACCTGACACAATACACTATCCCACCTACCTGACCATTACACACATACCTTGACCCACTTACCTGACACAATACTCTGACCCACCTACCTGACCATTACACACATACACTGACCCACCTACCTGACACAATACTCTGACCCACCTACCTCACCATTACATACACTGAACCACCTACCTGAGCATTACAGACAGTGACCTACCTACCTACCTTAAACATACACTGACCTACCTATCTGAACATTACACACATACACTGAACCACCTACCTGACACATACACTGACCTACCTTACCATTTCACTTACACTAAACCACCTACCTGACCATTACACACACTGACCTACCTACCTGACACATACACTGACCTACCTGACCATTACACACACACACACACACACACACACACTGACCTACCTACCTTAAACACATACACTGACCTACCTGACCATTACACATACACTGAACCACCTACCTGAAACATACACTGACCCATTTACCTGACACACTGGCCTACCTGACCATTACACACATACGCTGGCCCACCTACCTTACACTGACCTACCTGACCATTACACACATACCCTGACCCACCTACCTGACACATAAACTGACCTACCTACCTGATCATTACATACACTGAACCACCTACCTGACCATAACACAGTGACCTACGTACCTGACAGATACACTGACCTACCTATCTGACCATTACACACATACACTGAACCACCTACCTGACACAATACACTGACCTACCTGACCATTACACATACACTGACCCACCTACCTGACACATACACTGACCTACCTATCTGACACAAACGGACCTATCTGACACATACACTCACCTACCTGACCATTACACACATACACTAACCCAACTACCTGACACAATACACTGACCTACCTACCTGACACATACACTGACCTACCTGACCATTACACAAATACACTGACCTACCTGACTAGTACACACATACACTGAACCACCTACCTGACCACTACACATACACTGACCCACCTACCTGACACATAAGCTGACCTACCTGACCATTACACATACACTGACCTACCTACCTGACACATACACTGACCATTACACATACACTGCACAACCTACCTGACACATACAATGACCTACCTACCTGACCATTACACACACACACACTGACCCACCTACCTGACACATACACTGACCTTTCCTGACCATTACACATACACTGACCCATTTATCTGACACACTGACCTACCTGACCAGTACACGCATACCCTGACCCACCTACCTGACACATAAACTGACCTACCTGACCATTACACACACACAATGACCCACCTACCTGACACATTACTCTGACCTACCTACCTGACACACACACACTGACCCACCTACTTGGCCATTACACACATACACCGACCCAACTACCTGACACATAAACCGACCTACCTGACCATTACACACACATACACTGACCACCTACCTGATGCATACACTGACCTACCTGACCATTACACATACACTGAACCACCTACCTGAACATTACACACACAAACTGACCTACCTACCTGACACATAGACTTACCTACCTGACCATTACACACACACACACACACACACACTGACTTACCTAACTGACACATACACTTACCTACCTGACCATTGCACACATACACTGACCCACCTACCTGACACATAAGCTGTCCTACCTGATCATTACACTCATACACTGCCCCACCTACCTGACCAATACACACATACACTGACCCACCTACCTGACACAATACACTGACCTACCTGGCCATTACACATACACTGACCCACCTACCTGACCATTACACATACACTGAACCACCTACCTGACACATACACTGACCATTACACATACACTGTCCCACCTACCTGACACATACACTGACCTACCTTGCCATTACACACACACACACTGTCCCACCTACCTGACACAATACACTGACCTACCTGGCCATTACACACATACCCTGACCCACCTGCCTGACACAATACTCTGAGCCACCTACCTGACACAATACACTGACCTACCTACCTGACCATTACATACACTGAACCACCTACCTGACATTACACACTGTGACCTACCTACCTGACACATACACTGAACCACCTACCTGACACAATACACTGACCTACCTGACCATTACACATACACTGATCCACCTACCTGACACATGCACCAACCTACCTGACCATTACACATACACTGTCCCACCTACCTGACACATGCACTGAACTACCTGACCATTACACACACACACACACTGACCTACCTACCTGACACATACACTGACCTACCTGACCATTACACACACTGACCTACCTGACACATACACTCACATACCTGACCATTACACACATACACTGAACCACCTACCTGACCAGTACACACATACACCGACCCACCTACCTGACAATACACTGACCTACCTTACCATTACACACACACACTGACCTACCTGCCTGACACATACACTGACCTACCTTACCATTACACACATACACTGACCTACCTGACCATTACTCACACAAACTTTCCCACCTACCTGACACATACACTGACCTACCTGACCATTACACACATACACTGAACCACCTACCTGACACATACAGTGACCTACCTGACCATTACACATACACTGTCCCACCTACCTGACATAATATACTGACCCACCTACATGACACATACACTGACCTACCTGGCCATTACACATACACCGAACCAACTACCTGACACATAAACTAACCTACCTGACCATTACACACATACACTGACCCACCTACCTGACACATACTCTGACCTACCTGACCATTGCACACACACTGACCCACCTACCTGACACAATACTCTGACCCACCTACCTGACGCATAAACTGACCTACCTGACCATTACACACACACACTGACCTACCTACCTGACTCAAACTGACATACCTGACCATTACACATACACTGACCCACCTACCTGACACATACACTGACCTACCTTACCATTACACATACACTGATCCACCTACCTGACACATACACTGACCTACCTGACCATTACACATACACTGTCCCACCTACCTGACACAATATATTGACCCACCTACATGACACATACACTGACCTACCTGGCCATTACACATACACCGAACCATCTACCTGACACATAAACTGACCATTGCACACACACTGACCCCCCTACCTGACACAATACTCTGACCCACCTACCTGACGCATACACTGACCTATCTGACCATTACACACATACACTGATCCACCTACCTGACCATTACACATACACTGAACCACCTACCTGACACATACACTGACCATTACACATACACTGTCCCACCTACCTGACACATACACTGACCTACCTGACCATTACACACACTGACCTACCTGACCATTACACACACACACACACACACACACACCTACCTTCCTGACACAAACTGACCTACCTGACCATTACATACACACTGACCTACCTACCTGACACATACACTGACCTTTCCTGCCTATTACACATGCCCTGATCCACCTACCTGACACAATACTCTGACCCACCTACCTGATACAATACACTGGCCTACCTACCTGAAACATACACTGACCTACCTGCCTGACCATTGCACACACTGGCCTACCTACCTGACCATTACACACACACTGACACACCTACCTGACACATACACTGACCTACCTGACCATTACACACACACACTGACCCACCTACCTGACACATACACTCACCTACCTTACAATTACACACATACACTGAACCACGTACCTGACCATTATACACACACTGATCTACCTACCTGACACATACACTGACCTACCTGACCATTACACACACACTGACCTACCTACCTGACACATACACTGACCTTCCTGACCATTACACATACACTGACGCACCTACCTGACCATTACACACACTGACCAACCTGACACATACACTCACCTACCTGACCATTACACACATACACGGACACACCTACCTGACACAATACACTGTCCCACCCAGTGTTGCCAACCCTGGCAGGACCCCAAAATTTACAAACGCAACAATTTTTTTACTGCCAAAAATCATGAAATTTACTGACAGAGCCACATTTTTTACTGGCACTGGAAAAAAAGTACCTACAATGCCTGTTTTCAGTGCTAAACAGTGCAAATATCAATACATAAACCATAAACATGTAGCTAGTGCTATTAGCAAAGTGTTTAAGTTAAACAAAAGTCAAAAAACATATTTCTTCATTTACATGGTACAAGAGGGGGTCAGGGGCTGTGTGGACATGGTGCAGGGGGGTCAGGGGCTGTGCGGACATGGTGCAGGTGGTCAGAGGGAGGTTGAGCGGACATGGTGCAGGGGGGGTCAGGGGCTGTGCGGACATGGTGCAGGGGGGGTCAGAGGTTGTGCGAACATGGTGCAGGGGGGTCAGAGGTTGTGCAGACATGGTGCAGGAGGTCAGAGGGAGGTTGTGCGGACATGGTGCAGGGGGGTCAGAGGTTGTGCGGACATGGTGCAGGGGGGTCAGGGGCTGTGCGGACATGGTGCAGGGGGGTCAGGGGCTGTGTGCACATGGTGCAGGGGGGTCGGAGGTTGTGCGGACATGGTGCAGGGGGGTCAGGGGCTGTGCGGACATAGTGCAGGGGGGTCAGAGGTTGTGCGGACCTGGTGCAGGGGGGTCAGGGGCTGTGTGGACATGGTGCAGGGGGGTCAGAGGTTTTGCGGACATGGTGCAGGGGGGTCAGGGGCTATGCGGACATGGTGCAAGGGGGTTAGAGGTTGTGCGGACATGGTGCAGGGGGGTCAAGGGCTGTGTGGACATGGTGCAGGGGGTCAGGGGCTGTGCGGACATGGTGCAGGGGGGTCAGAAGTTGTGCGGACATGGTGCAGGGGGGTCAGGGGCTGTGCGGACATGGTGCAGGGGGGGTCAGATGTTGTGTGGACATGGTGCAGGGGGGTCAGAGGTTGTGCAGACATGGTGCAGGGGGTCAGAGGGAGGTTGTGCGGACATGGTGCAGGGGGGTCAGAGGTTGTGCGGACATGGTGCAGGGGGGTCAGGGGCTGTGCGGACATGGTGCAGTGGGGTTCAGGGGCTGTGCGGACATGGTGTAGGGTGTCAGAGGTTGTGCGGACATGGTGCAGGGGGGTCAGGGGCTGTGCGGACATGGTGCAGTGGGGTCAGAGGCTGTGTGGACATGGTGCAGGGGGGTCAGAGGTTGTGCGGACATGGTGCAGGGGGGTCAGGGGCTGTTCGGACATGGTGCAGGGGGGTCAGAGGTTGTGCGGACATGGTGCAGGGGGGTCAGGGGCTGTGTGGACATGGTGCAGGGGGGTCAGAGGTTTTGCGGACATGGTGCAGGGGGGTCAGGGGCTGTGCGGACATGGTGCAAGGGGGTTAGAGGTTGTGCAGACATGGTGCAGGGGGTCACGGGCTGTGTGGACATGGTGCAGGGGGGTCAGGGGCTGTGCGGGCATGGTGCAGGGGGGTCAGGGGCTGTGCGGACATGGTGCAGGGGGGTCAGAAGTTGTGTGGACATGGTGCAGGGGGGTCAGGGGCTGTGCGGACATGGTGCAGGGGGGGTCAGAAGTTGTGCGGACATGGTGCAGGGGGGTCAGGGGCTGTGCGGACATGGTGCAGGGGGGTCAGGGGCTGTGTGGACATGGTGCAGGGGGGTCGGAGGTTGTGCGGACATGGTGCAGGGGGGTCAGGGGCTGTGCGGACATAGTGCAGGGGGGTCAGAGGTTGTGCGGACCTGGTGCAGGGGGGTCAGGGGCTGTGTGGACATGGTGCAGGGGGGTCAGATGTTGTGTGGACATGGTGCAGGGGGGTCAGAGGTTGTGTAGACATGGTGCAGGGGGTCAGAGGGAGGTTGTGCGGACATGGTGCAGGGGGGTCAGAGGTTGTGCGGACATGGTGCAGGGGGTTCAGGGGCTGTGCGGACATGGTGCCGGGGGTCAGGGGCTGTGCGGACATGGTGCAGGGGGGTCAGGGGCTGTGCGGACATGGTGCAGGGGGGTCAGGGGCTGTGTGGACATGGTGCAGGGGGGTCGGAGGTTGTGCGGACATGGTGCAGGGGGGTCAGGGGCTATGCGGACATGGTGCAAGGGGGTTAGAGGTTGTGCGGACATGGTGCAGGGGGGTCAGAGGTTGTGCGGACATGGTGCAGGGGGTTCAGGGGCTGTGCGGACATGGTGCCGGGGGTCAGGGGCTGTGCGGACATGGTGCAGGGGGGTCAGAAGTTGTGCGGACATGGTGCAGGGGGGTCAGGGGCTGTGCGGACATGGTGCAGGGGGGGTCAGATGTTGTGTGGACATGGTGCAGGGGGGTCAGAGGTTGTGCAGACATGGTGCAGGGGGTCAGAGGGAGGTTGTGCGGACATGGTGCAGGGGGGTTAGAGGTTGTGCGGACATGGTGCAGGGGGGTCAAGGGCTGTGTGGACATGGTGCAGGGGGTCAGGGGCTGTGCGGACATGGTGCAGGGGGGTCAGAAGTTGTGCGGACATGGTGCAGGGGGGTCAGGGGCTGTGCGGACATGGTGCAGGGGGGGTCAGATGTTGTGTGGACATGGTGCAGGGGGGTCAGAGGTTGTGCAGACATGGTGCAGGGGGTCAGAGGGAGGTTGTGCGGACATGGTGCAGAGGGGTCAGAGGTTGTGCGGACATGGTGCAGGGGGGTCAGGGGCTGTGCGGACATGGTGCAGTGGGGTTCAGGGGCTGTGCGGACATGGTGTAGGGTGTCAGAGGTTGTGCGGACATGGTGCAGGGGGGTCAGGGGCTGTGCGGACATGGTGCAGTGGGGTCAGAGGCTGTGTGGACATGGTGCAGGGGGGTCAGAGGTTGTGCGGACATGGTGCAGGGGGGTCAGGGGCTGTGTGGACATGGTGCAGGGGGGTCAGAGGTTTTGCGGACATGGTGCAGGGGGGTCAGGGGCTGTGCGGACATGGTGCAAGGGGGTTAGAGGTTGTGCAGACATGGTGCAGGGGGTCACGGGCTGTGTGGACATGGTGCAGGGGGGTCAGGGGCTGTGCGGGCATGGTGCAGGGGGGTCAGGGGCTGTGCGGACATGGTGCAGGGGGGTCAGAAGTTGTGTGGACATGGTGCAGGGGGGTCAGGGGCTGTGCGGACATGGTGCAGGGGGGGTCAGAAGTTGTGCGGACATGGTGCAGGGGGGTCAGGGGCTGTGCGGACATGGTGCAGGGGGGTCAGGGGCTGTGTGGACATGGTGCAGGGGGGTCGGAGGTTGTGCGGACATGGTGCAGGGGGGTCAGGGGCTGTGCGGACATAGTGCCGGGGGGTCAGAGGTTGTGCGGACCTGGTGCAGGGGGATCAGGGGCTGTGTGGACATGGTGCAGGGGGGGTCAGATGTTGTGTGGACATGGTGCAGGGGGGTCAGAGGTTGTGTAGACATGGTGCAGGGGGTCAGAGGGAGGTTGTGCGGACATGGTGCAGGGGGGTCAGAGGTTGTGCGGACATGGTGCAGGGGGTTTAGGGGCTGTGCGGACATGGTGCCGGGGGTCAGGGGCTGTGCGGACATGGTGCAGGGGGGTCAGGGGCTGTGCGGACATGGTGCAGGGGGGTCAGGGGCTGTGTGGACATGGTGCAGGGGGGTCGGAGGTTGTGCGGACATGGTGCAGGGGGGTCAGGGGCTATGCGGACATGGTGCAAGGGGGTTAGAGGTTGTGCGGACATGGTGCAGGGGGGTCAGAGGTTGTGCGGACATGGTGCAGGGGGTTCAGGGGCTGTGCGGACATGGTGCCGGGGGTCAGGGGCTGTGCGGACATGGTGCAGGGGGGTCAGAAGTTGTGCGGACATGGTGCAGGGGGGTCAGGGGCTGTGCGGACATGGTGCAGGGGGGGTCAGATGTTGTGTGGACATGGTGCAGGGGGGTCAGAGGTTGTGCAGACATGGTGCAGGGGGTCAGAGGGAGGTTGTGCGGACATGGTGCAGGGGGGTCAGAGGTTGTGCGGACATGGTGCAGGGGGGTCAGGGGCTGTGCGGACATGGTGCAGTGGGGTTCAGGGGCTGTGCGGACATGGTGTAGGGTGTCAGAGGTTGTGCGGACATGGTGCAGGGGGGTCAGGGGCTGTGCGGACATGGTGCAGTGGGGTCAGAGGCTGTGTGGACATGGTGCAGGGGGGTCAGAGGTTGTGCGGACATGGTGCAGGGGGGTCAGGGGCTGTTCGGACATGGTGCAGGGGGGTCAGAGGTTGTGCGGACATGGTGCAGGGGGGTCAGGGGCTGTGTGGACATGGTGCAGGGGGGTCAGAGGTTTTGCGGACATGGTGCAGGGGGGTCAGGGGCTGTGCGGACATGGTGCAAGGGGGTTAGAGGTTGTGCAGACATGGTGCAGGGGGTCACGGGCTGTGTGGACATGGTGCAGGGGGGTCAGGGGCTGTGCGGGCATGGTGCAGGGGGGTCAGGGGCTGTGCGGACATGGTGCAGGGGGGTCAGAAGTTGTGTGGACATGGTGCAGGGGGGTCAGGGGCTGTGCGGACATGGTGCAGGGGGGGTCAGAAGTTGTGCGGACATGGTGCAGGGGGGTCAGGGGCTGTGCGGACATGGTGCAGGGGGGTCAGGGGCTGTGTGGACATGGTGCAGGGGGGTCGGAGGTTGTGCGGACATGGTGCAGGGGGGTCAGGGGCTGTGCGGACATAGTGCAGGGGGGTCAGAGGTTGTGCGGACCTGGTGCAGGGGGGTCAGGGGCTGTGTGGACATGGTGCAGGGGGGGTCAGATGTTGTGTGGACATGGTGCAGGGGGGTCAGAGGTTGTGTAGACATGGTGCAGGGGGTCAGAGGGAGGTTGTGCGGACATGGTGCAGGGGGGTCAGAGGTTGTGCGGACATGGTGCAGGGGGTTCAGGGGCTGTGCGGACATGGTGCCGGGGGTCAGGGGCTGTGCGGACATGGTGCAGGGGGGTCAGGGGCTGTGCGGACATGGTGCAGGGGGGTCAGGGGCTGTGTGGACATGGTGCAGGGGGGTCGGAGGTTGTGCGGACATGGTGCAGGGGGGTCAGGGGCTATGCGGACATGGTGCAAGCCCCTGACCCCCCTGCACCATATCCGCACAGCCCCTGACCCCCCTGCACCATGTCCGCACAACCTCTGACCCCCTGCACCATGTCCGCACAGCCCCTGACCCCCCTGCACCATGTCCGCACAGCCCCTGACCCCCCTGCACCATGTCCTCACAACCTCTGACCCCCCTACACCATGGCCGCACAACCTCTGACCCCCCTGCACCATGTCCGCACAACCTCTGACCCCCCCACACCATGTCCGCACAGCCCCTGACCCCCCTGCACCATTTCTGCACAACCTCTGACCCCCCCACATACACTGACCTACCTGACCATTACACATACACTGTCCCACCTACCTGACACAATACAATGACCTACCTACCTGACACATACACTGACCTACCTGACCATTACACACACACTGACCTACCTACCTGACACATACACTTACCTACCTGACCATTACACACCTACACAGACCCACTTACCTGACACATAGACTTACCTTTCCTGACCATTACACATACACTGAACCACCTACCTGACCATTACACATACACTGTCCCACCTACCTGACACATACACTGACCTACCTGACCATTACACACATACACTGACCCAACTACCTGACACACACACTGACCTACCTGACCATTACACATACACTGAACCACCTACCTGACCATTACACACATACACTGAACCACCTACCTGACACATACACTGAACCACCTACCTGACACAATACAATGACCTACCTACCTGACACATACACTTACCTACCTGACCATTACACACACACACACACACACACACACACACACACTTACCTACCTACCTGACACATACACTGACCTACCTGACCATTACACTTACAGTAAACCACCTACCTGACACTACACACTGACCTACCTGACCATTACACACACACACTGATCTAACTACCTGACACATACACTGACCTACCTCACCATTACACATACATTGAACCACCTACCTGACACTATACACTGTCCCACCTACTTGACACAATACACTGACCTACCTACCTGACCATTACACACCTACACGGACCTACCTACCTGACACATAGACTTACCTTTCCTGACCATTACACATACACTCACCCAACTACCTGATATATACACTGACCTACCTGACCATTACACACATACACTGACCTACCTACCTGACCATTACACACACTGACCCACCTACCTGACCATTACACACATACACTTACCCACCTACCTGACACATACACTGACCTACCTGGCCAGTACACACACTGAACCATCTACCTGACCATTACACACATACACTTACCCACCTACCTGACACATACACTGACCTACCTGGCCAGTACACACACTGAACCATCTACCTGACCATTACACACATACATGAACCCACCTACCTAAAGACATACACTGACCTACCTGACCATCACACACATATACTGAAACACCTACCTGACCATTACACACATACACTGACCTACCTACCTGACCATTACACACATACACTGACCCACCTACCCGCCACATGCAACGACCTACCTGACCATTACACATACACTGTCACACCTACCTGACACAATACACTGGCCTATCTACCTGACACATACACTGACCTTTCCTGATCATTACACACATACACTGATACACTGACCCACCTACCTGACACAATACTCTGACCCACTTACCTGACTCATCAACTGACCTACCTGACCATAACACACAGCCCCTGACCCCCCTTCACCATGTCCGCACAGCCCCTGAACCCCCTTCACCATGTCAGCACAACCTCTGACCCCCTGCACCATGTCCGCACAGCCCCTGACCCCCCTGCACCATGTCCGCACAACCTCTGACCCCCCTACACTATGGCCGCACAACCTCTGACCCCCTGCACCATGTCCGCACAGCCTCTGACCCCCCTACACCATGTCCGCACAACCTCTGACCCCCTGCACCATGTCCGCACAACCTCTGACCCCCCTACACTATGGCCGCACAACCTCTGACCCCCTGCACCATGTCCGCACAGCCTCTGACCCCCCTGCACCATGTCCGCACAGCCCCTGACCCCCCTGCACCATGTCCGCACAACCTCTGACCCCCTACACCATGGCCGCACAACCTCTGACCCCCCCTGCACCATGTCCGCACAGCCTCTGACCCCCCTGCACCATGTCCGCACAACCTCTGACCCCCCTGCACCATTTCCGCACAGCCTCTGACCCCCCTGCACCATGTCCGCACAACCCCTGACCCCCCTGCACCATGTGCGCACAACCCCTGACCCCCCCTGCACCATGTCCGCACAACCTCTGACCCCCCCTACACTATGGCCGCACAACCTCTGACCCCCTGCACCATGTCCGCACAGCCTCTGACCCCCCTACACCATGTCCGCACAACCCCTGATCCCCCTGCACCATGTCCGCACAACCTCTGACCCCCCTACACTATGGCCGCACAACCTCTGACCCCCCTACACTATGGCCGCACAACCTCTGACCCCCTGCACCATGTCCGCACAGCCTCTGACCCCCCTACACCATGTCCGCACAACCCCTGATCCCCCTGCACCATGTCCTCACAACCTCTGACCCCCCTACACCATGGCCGCACAACCTCTGACCCCCCTGCACCATGTCCGCACAACCTCTGACCCCCCCACACCATGTCCGCACAGCCCCTGACCCCCCTGCACCATTTCTGCACAACCTCTGACCCCCCCACATACACTGACCTACCTGACCATTACACATACACTGTCCCACCTACCTGACACAATACAATGACCTACCTACCTGACACATACACTGACCTACCTGACCATTACACACACACTGACCTACCTACCTGACACATACACTTACCTACCTGACCATTACACACCTACACAGACCCACTTACCTGACACATAGACTTACCTTTCCTGACCATTACACATACACTGAACCACCTACCTGACCATTACACATACACTGTCCCACCTACCTGACACATACACTGACCTACCTGACCATTACACACATACACTGACCCAACTACCTGACACACACACTGACCTACCTGACCATTACACATACACTGAACCACCTACCTGACCATTACACACATACACTGAACCACCTACCTGACACATACACTGAACCACCTACCTGACACAATACAATGACCTACCTACCTGACACATACACTTACCTACCTGACCATTACACACACACACACACACACACACACACACACTTACCTACCTACCTACCTGACACATACACTGACCTACCTGACCATTACACTTACAGTAAACCACCTACCTGACACTACACACTGACCTACCTGACCATTACACACACACACTGATCTAACTACCTGACACATACACTGACCTACCTCACCATTACACATACATTGAACCACCTACCTGACACTATACACTGTCCCACCTACTTGACACAATACACTGACCTACCTACCTGACCATTACACACCTACACGGACCTACCTACCTGACACATAGACTTACCTTTCCTGACCATTACACATACACTCACCCAACTACCTGATATATACACTGACCTACCTGACCATTACACACATACACTGACCTACCTACCTGACCATTACACACACTGACCCACCTACCTGACCATTACACACATACACTTACCCACCTACCTGACACATACACTGACCTACCTGGCCAGTACACACACTGAACCATCTACCTGACCATTACACACATACACTTACCCACCTACCTGACACATACACTGACCTACCTGGCCAGTACACACACTGAACCATCTACCTGACCATTACACACATACATGAACCCACCTACCTAAAGACATACACTGACCTACCTGACCATCACACACATATACTGAAACACCTACCTGACCATTACACACATACACTGACCTACCTACCTGACCATTACACACATACACTGACCCACCTACCCGCCACATGCAACGACCTACCTGACCATTACACATACACTGTCACACCTACCTGACACAATACACTGGCCTATCTACCTGACACATACACTGACCTTTCCTGATCATTACACACATACACTGATACACTGACCCACCTACCTGACACAATACTCTGACCCACTTACCTGACTCATCAACTGACCTACCTGACCATAACACACAGCCCCTGACCCCCCTTCACCATGTCCGCACAGCCCCTGAACCCCCTTCACCATGTCAGCACAACCTCTGACCCCCTGCACCATGTCCGCACAGCCCCTGACCCCCCTGCACCATGTCCGCACAACCTCTGACCCCCCTACACTATGGCCGCACAACCTCTGACCCCCTGCACCATGTCCGCACAGCCTCTGACCCCCCTACACCATGTCCGCACAACCTCTGACCCCCTGCACCATGTCCGCACAACCTCTGACCCCCCTACACTATGGCCGCACAACCTCTGACCCCCTGCACCATGTCCGCACAGCCTCTGACCCCCCTGCACCATGTCCGCACAGCCCCTGACCCCCCTGCACCATGTCCGCACAACCTCTGACCCCCTACACCATGGCCGCACAACCTCTGACCCCCCCTGCACCATGTCCGCACAGCCTCTGACCCCCCTGCACCATGTCCGCACAACCTCTGACCCCCCTGCACCATTTCCGCACAGCCTCTGACCCCCCTGCACCATGTCCGCACAACCCCTGACCCCCCTGCACCATGTGCGCACAACCCCTGACCCCCCTGCACCATGTCCGCACAACCTCTGACCCCCCCTACACTATGGCCGCACAACCTCTGACCCCCTGCACCATGTCCGCACAGCCTCTGACCCCCCTACACCATGTCCGCACAACCCCTGATCCCCCTGCACCATGTCCGCACAACCTCTGACCCCCCTACACTATGGCCGCACAACCTCTGACCCCCCTACACTATGGCCGCACAACCTCTGACCCCCTGCACCATGTCCGCACAGCCTCTGACCCCCCTACACCATGTCCGCACAACCCCTGATCCCCCTGCACCATGTCCGCACAACCTCTGACCCCCCTACACTATGGCCGCACAACCTCTGACCCCCTGCACCATGTCCGCACAGCCTCTGACCCCCCTGCACCATGTCCGCACAGCCCCTGACCCCCCTGCACCATGTCCGCAAACCTCTGACCCCCCTACACCATGGCCGCACAACCTCTGACCCCCCCTGCACCATGTCCGCACAGCCTCTGACCCCCCTGCACCATGTCCGCACAACCTCTGACCCCCCCCTGCACCATGTCCGCACAGCCTCTGACCCCCCTGCACCATGTCCGCACAACCTCTGACCCCCCCTGCACCATGTCCGCACAGCCTCTGACCCCCTGCACCATGTCCGCACAACCCCTGACCCCCCTGCACCATGTCCGCACAGCCCCTGAACCCCCTGCACCATGTCCGTACAAACTCTTACCCCCCTGCACCATGTCCTCACAACCTCTGACCCCCCCACATACACTGAACTACCTGACCATTACACACACACACACACTTACCGACCTACCTACCTGACATACACTGACCTACCTGACCATTACACACACACTGACCTACCTACCTGACACATACACTGACCTACCTGACCATTACACACCTACACGGACCCACCTACCTGACACATAGACTTAACTTTCCTGACCATTACACATACACTGAACCACCTACCTGACCATTACACATACACTGTCCCACATACCTGACACAAAACACTGACCTACCTGAACATCACACATACACACACACACTGACCTACCTCACTGACCTACCTGACACATACACTTACCTACCTGACCATCACACACATACACTGACGCACCTACTTGACACAATACACTGACCTACCTGACCTTTACACATACACTGAACCACCTACCTGACACAATACACTGTCCCACCTACCTGACACAATACACTGACCTACCTGACCATTACACACATACACTGACCTACCTGACTATTACACACACTGACCCACCTACCTGACCATTACACACATACACTGAACCACCTACCTAACCATTGCACACATTTACTTACCCACCTACCTGACACATACACTGACCTACCTGGCCATTACACACACTGTCCCACCTACCTGACACAATACACTGTCCCACCTACCTGACACAATATACTGACCTACCTTCCTGACACATACACTGACCTACCTGACCATTAAACACATACACTGACCTACCTGTCCATTACACACACTGACCTACCTACCTGACCATTACACACATACACTGATCCACCTACCTGACCATTACACACATACACTGACCCACCTACCTGATACATGCACCAACCTACCTGACCATTACACATACACTGTCCCACCTACCTGACACATACACTGACCTTTCCTGATCATTGCACACATACACTGACCCATTTACCTGACACACTGACCTACCTGACCATTACACACATACCCTGACCCACTTACCTGACTCATCAACTGACCTACCTGACCTGACACAATACACTGACCTACCTACCTGACACAATACACTGACCTACCTGACCATCACACATACTCTGACCTACCTATCTGACCATTACACACATACACTGAACCACCTACCTGACCAATACACACACACACACACATACTGTCCCACCTACCTGACACATACACTGACCTACCTACCTGACACATACACTCACCTACCTGACCATTACACACATACACTGACCCACCTACCTGAAACATACAGTGACCTACCTGACCATTACACACATTGACCTACCTGACACATGCAACAACCTACCTTACCATTACACACATACATGGACCCACCTGCCTGACACATACACTGACCTACCTGACCATTACACACACACACACACACACACTGACCTACCTACCTGACACATACACTGACCTACCTGACCATTACACACACACACACACACACACACTGACCTACCTACCTGACACATACACTGACCTACCTGACCATTACACACACACACACACACACACACTGACCTACCTACCTGACACATACACTGACCTACCTGACCATTACACACACACTGACCTACCTACCTGACACATACATTGACCTACCTGACCATTACACATACACTGACCTACCTACCTGACACAATACATGTCCGCACAACCTCTGACCCCCCCCCCCACATACACTGACCTACCTGACCATTACACATACACTGACCCACCTACCTGACACATACACTGACCTACCTGACCATTACACACACAGTGACCTACCTGAACATTACACATACAGTGAACCACCAACCTGAGCATTACACACATAGACTTACCTACCTACCAGACACATACACTGACCCACCTACCTGACACATAAACTGACCTACCTGACCATTACACATACACTCACCTACCTGACCAATACACACACACTGACCTACCTACCTGACACAATACAATGACCTACCTGACCATCACACACATACACTGACCCACCTACCTGACTATTACACACATACACTGACCTACCTACCTGACACATACACTCACCTACCTGACCATTACACATTACGCACACTGCCCTACCTTACACATACTCTCACCTACCTGACCATTACACACATACACTGACCTGCCTACCTGACACAATACACTGCCCTACCTGACCATAACACACACTGAACCACCTACCTGACCATTACACACAGTGACCTACCTACCTGGCACATACACTGACCTACTTATCTGACCTTTACACACATACACTGTACCACCTACCCGACACAATACACTGACCTACCTGACCATTACACACACACACACACACACACTGACCTACCTACCTGACACATACACTGCCTTACCTGACCATTACATACATACACTGATCCCCCTACCTGACACATGCACTGACCTACCTGACCATTACACACATACACCGACCTACCTACCTGACACAAACTGACATACCTGATCATTACACACAAACTGTCCCACCTACCTGACACATACTCTGACCTACCTGACCATTACACATACACTGACCCACCTACCTTACCATTACACACATACACTGACCTACCTGACCATTACACATACATTGACCCACCTACCTGACACATAAACTGACCTACTTGACCATTATACATACACTGAACGACCTACCTGACACATAAACTGACCCACCTACCTGACACATGCACCAACCTACCTGACCATTACACATACAGTGACCCACCTACCTGACACATGCACTGAAGTACCTGACCATTACACACACACACACTGACCTACCTGACACATACACTCACATACCTGACCATTACACACATGCACTGACCCACCTACCTGACATTACACTGACCTACCTACCTGACACATACACTGACATACCTTACTAATAAACATACACTGACCCACCTACCTGACTATTACACACTTACACTGAAACACCTACCGGACCATTACACACATACACTGACCCACCTACCTGACCCAATACTCTGACCCACCTACCTGACACATAAACTGACCTACCTTACCATTACACACACAAACTTTCCCACCTACCTGACACAATACACTGACCTACCTGACCATTACACATACACTGAACCACCTACCTGACCATTATACACATACACGGACCCACCTTACCTGACAGTATACTAACCTACCTGCCTGACACATACACTGACCTACCTATCTGACCATTACACACTTACACTGAACCACCTACCTGACCATTACACACATTCACGGACCTATCTACCTGACAATACACTGACCTACCTACCTGACACATAAACTGACCTACCTGACCATTACACCCACCCACACACACACACTGACCCAACTACCTGACACAATACACTGACCTACCTGACCATTACACATACATTGAACCACCTACCTGACAATTACACACATACACTGACCTCCCTGACCATTACACACACATTGACCTACCTACCTGACACATACACTGACCTACCTACCTGACCATTACACATCTACACTGACCCACCTACCTGACACATACACTGACCTACCTGACCATTACAAACACACTGACCCACCTACCTGACACATACACTGACCTACCTGACCATTACACATACACTGAACCACCTACCTGACAATTACACACATACACTGACCCGCCTACCTGAAACAATACTCTGACCTACCTACCTGACACATTCACTCACCTACCTGACCATTACATTCACTGACCTACCTAACCATTACAAACATACACTGACCCACCTACCTGACATACACTGACCTACCTGACCCTTACACACACTGACCTACCTGACACATACACTTACCTACTTGACCATTAAACACATACACTGACCCACCAACCTGACACATATACTGACCGACCTGACCATTACACACACACACACACACACACACACACACTGACCCACCTACCTGACACATACACTGACCTACCTGACCATTACACATACAATGAACCACCTACCTGACCATTACACATATTGACCTACCTGACACATACACTGACCCACCTAACTGACACAATACACTGACCTACCTACCTGACCATTACATACATTGAACCACCTACCTAACCATTACACACAGTGATCTACCTACCTGACACATACACTGAACCACCTACCTGACACATACACTGACCTACCTGACCATTACACATACAATGAACCACCTACCTGTCGCATACACTGACCCAACTACCTGACACAATGCTCTGATCTACCTACCTGACCATTACATACACTGAACCACCTACCTGACCATTACACACAGTTTCCTACCTATCTGACCATTACACCCATACACGGAACCAACTACCTGACACAATACACTGACCCACCTAACTGACACATGCACCAACCTACCTGACCATTACACATACACTGTCCCACCTACCTGACACAATACACTGACCTACCTGACTATTACACATACAGTGACCCATTTACCTGACACACTGACCTACCTGACCGTTACACAAATACACTGACCCACCTACCTGACACATTCACTGACCTACCTGACCATTACACACAAACTGACCTACCTACCTGACACAAGCTGACCTACCTGACACATACACTCACCTACCTGACCATTACACGCATACACTGACCCACCTACCTGACACATACACTGACCTACCTGACCATTACACACAGTGACCTAGCTACCTGACACATACACTGACCTACCTATCTGACCATTACACAAATACACTGATCCACCTGCCTGACTCATAAGCGGACCTACCTAACCATTACACATACTCTGAACCACCTACCTGACCATTACACACACACACACACACACACACTGACCTACCTAGCTGACACAATACACTGACCTACCTACCTGACACATACACTGACCTACCTGACCATTACACATACACTGAACCACCTACCTGACACATACACTAACCTACCTGACCATTACACACACACTGACCTACCTACCTGACACATACACTGACCTGTCCTGACCATTACACACATACACTGACCCATTTACCTGGCACACTGACCTACCTGACCATTTCACACATACCCTGACCAACCTACCTGACACATAAACTGATTTACCTGACCATTACACACATACACTGACCCAACTACCTGACACAATTCTCTGACCCACCTACCTGACACAATGCACTGACCTACCTGACCATTACACACACTAAACCACCTACCTGACTATTACACACACACACACTGACCTACCTACCTGACACATACACTGACCTCCTGACCATTACACATACACTGTCCCACCTACCTGACACAATACAATGTCCTACCTACCTGACACAATACACTGACCTACCTGACCATTACACACACACACACTCACACACACACACACACACACACACACACACACACACACACACACACACACACACACACACACACACTTACCTACCTACCTACCTGACACATACACTGACCTACCTGACCATTACACACACACTGACCTAACTACCTGACACATACACTGACCTACCTGACCATTACACATACATTGAACCACCTACCTGACACATACACTGACCTACCTGACCATTACACACACACACACTTACCGACCTACCTACCTGACATACACTGACCTACCTGACCATTACACACAAACTTACCTACCTACCTGACACATACACTGACCTACCTGACCATTACACACCTATACGGACCCACCTACCTGACACATAGACTTACCTTTCCTGGCCATTACACATACACTGAACCACCTACCTGACCATTACACATACACTGTCCCACATACCTGACACAAAACACTGACCTACCTGAACATCACACATACACACACACACTGACCTACCTCACTGACCTACCTGACACATACACTTACCTACCTGACCATCACACACATACACTGACGCACCTACCTGACACAATACACTGACCTACCTGACCTTTACACATACACTGAACCACCTACCTGACACAATACACTGTCCCACCTACCTGACACAATACACTGAGCTACCTACCTGACACATACACTGACCTACCTGACCATTACACACATACACTGACCTACCTACCTGACCATTACACACACTGACCCACCTACCTGACCATTACACACATACACTGAACCACCTACCTAACCATTGCACACATTTACTTACCCACCTACCTGACACATACACTGACCTACCTGGCCATTACACACACTCACTGTCCCACCTACCTGACACAATACACTGTCCCACCTACCTGACACAATATACTGACCTACCTTCCTGACACATACACTGACCTACCTCACCATTAAACACATACACTGACCTGCCTGTCCATTATACACACTGACCCACCTACCTGACCATTACACACATACACTGATCCACCTACCTGACCATTACACACATACACTGACCCACCTACCTGACACATGCACCAACCTACCTGACCATTACACATACACTGCCCCACCTACCTGACACATACACTAACCTTTCCTGATCATTGCACACATAGACTGACCCATTTACCTGACACACTGACCTACCTGACCATTACACACACATACCTGACCCACTTACCTGACTCATCAACTGACCTACCTGACCATAACACACATACACTGACCCACCTACCTGACACATACACTGAACCACCTACCTGACACAATACACTGACCTACCTACGTGACACATAAACTGACCTACCTGACCATTAGACACACTGAACCACCTACCTGACCATTACACGCAGTGACCTACCTACCTGACACATACACTGACCTACCTACCTGACACAATACACTGACCTACCTGACCATCACACATACTCTGACCTACCTATCTGACCATTACACACACATACTGTCCCACCTACCTGACACATACACTGACCTACCTACCTGACACATACACTGACCTATCTGACCATTACACACATTGACCTACCTGACACATACACTGACCTACCTGACCATTACACACACACACTGACCTACCTACCTGACACATACACTGACCTACCTGACCATTACACACACACACACTGACCTACCTACCTGACACATACACTCCCCTACCTGACCATTACACATACACTGACATACCTACCTGACACAATACATGTCCGCACAGCCCCTGACCCCCCTTCACAATGTCCGCACAACCTCTGACCCCCCCCCCCCCCCCTACATACACTGACCTACCTGACCATTACACATACACTGACCCACCTACCTGACACATACACTGACCTACCTGACCATTATACACAGTGACCTACCTACCTGACACACACACTGACCTACATGACCATTACACATACACTGTCCCACCTACCTGACACATACACTGACCTACCTACCTGACCATTACACACACAGTGACCTACCTGAACATTACACATACAATGAATCACCAACCTGAGCATTACACAGATAGACTTACCTACCTACCAGACATATACACTCACCTACCTGACCATTACACATACACTGACCCACCTACCTGACAATTCACTGACCCACCTACCTGACACATAAACTGACCTACCTGACCATTACACATACACTCACCTACCTGACCAATACACACGCACTGACCTACCTACTTAACACATACACTGACCTACCTGGCCATTACACACACACTGTCCCACCTACCTGACACAATACAATGACCTACCTGACCATCACACACATACACTGACCCACCTACCTGACTATTACACACATACACTGACCTACCTACCTGACACATACACTGACCTGCCTACCTGACACAATACACTGCCCTACCTGACCATAACACACACTGAACCACCTACCTGACCATTACACACAGTGACCTACCTACCTGGCACATACACTGACCTACTTATCTGACCTTTACACACATACACTGTACCACCTACCCGACACAATACACTGACCTACCTGACCATTACACACACACACACACACACACACACACACTGACCTACCTACCTGACACATACACTGCCTTACCTGACCATTACACACACTGACATACCTGACACATACACTCACCTACCTGACCATTACACACATACACTGACCTACCTACCTGACACAAACTGACATACCTGACCATTACACACAAACTGTCCCACCTACCTGACACATACTCTGACCTACCTGACCATTACACATACACTGACTCACCTACCTGACACATAAACTGACCTACTTGACCATTACACATACACTGACCGACCTACCTGACACATAAACTGACCCACCTACCTGACACAAACACTGACCTACCTGACCATTACACATACACTGTCCCACCTACCTGACACAATACACTGACCTACCTACCTATGTGGCACATACTCTGACCTACCTGACATTTGCACACACTGACCCACACACTGACCCACCCCCTAGAGGCGATTCAGTTCGCATTGTGCGCTATATAAGTATTTCATTCATTCATTCATTCATTCATTCATTCACATACCTGACCATTACACACAGTGACCTACCTACCTGACACATACACTGACCTACCTATCTGACCATTGCACACATACACTGAACCACCTACCTGACACATAAGCTGACGTACCTGACCATTACACACATACACTGACCTACCTACCTGACCATTACACACACACTGACCTACCTACCTGACACATACACTGACCTATCTTCCTGACACATGCACTGACCTACCTGACCATTACACACACACACACACTGACCTACCTACCTGACACATACAGCGACCTACCTGACCATTACACACACACTGACCTACCTACCTGACACATACACAACCTACCTGACCATTACACACATACACTGGCCCACCTACCAATACCACAATACACTGACCTACCTACCAGACCATTACATACACTGAACAACCTACCTGGCCATTACAGACAGTGACCTACCTACCTGACACCCACACTGACCTACCTACCTGACACATCCACTGACCTAACTGACCATTACACACACTGAACCACCTACCTGACAATTACACATACAGTGTCCCACCTACCCGACACAATACACTGTCCCACCTACCTGACACAATACACTAACCTACCTACCTGACACAATACACTGACCTACCTGACCATTACACATACAGTGTCCCATTTACCTGACACACTGTCCTACCTGACCATTACACACATACATTGACCCACCTACCTGACCATTACATACATACACACACACACACACACACACTGACCTACCTACCTGACACAATCTGACCTACCTGACACATACACTGACCTACCTGACCATTATACATACACTGACCTACCTGACCATTACACATACACTGTGCCACCTTCCTGACACAATACACTGTCCCACCTACCTGACACATGCACCAACCTACCTGACCATTACACATACACCGTCCCACCTACCTGACACAATACATTAACCTACCTTACCATTTCACAAATACACTAACCCACCTACCTGACACAATACACTGACCTACCTACCTGACCATTACATACACTGAACCACCTACCTAACCATTACACACAGTGACCTACCTACCTGACACATACACTGAACCACCTACCTGACACAATACACTGACCTACCTGACCATTACACATACATTGAACCACCTACCTGACACATGCACCAACCTACCTGGCCATTACACATACACTGACCCACCTACCTGACACATGCACTGAAGTACCTGACCATTACACACACCCACTGACCTACCTGACACATACACTCACATACCTGACCATTACAAACATACACTGAACCACCTACCTGACCAGTACACGCATACACTGACCCACCTACCTGACACATACACTGACATACCTTACTAATAAACATACACTGACCCACCTACCTGACACAAACTGACCTACCTACCTGACTATTACACACTTAGGCCGCGTACACACGGGCAGATTGTCTGCCCAACTAAGTTCGGCAGACAATCCGACAGACAGTCCGTTCAAAATTTGCATGAACGGACTTAACCACACACGATGAGCAGACAGTCCGCTGAAAGCTTGCGCGATGACGTGTACGGCACGTACGACGGGACTAGAAAAACGACGTCCTATACACTGCAATGCAACCTTCGGTCGTGTAAACCCTTTCTGAGCATGCGCCATACTTAGTCTGTCCAACTTGCCTACACACGAGCGGACTGTCCGCTGAAACCAAGTTTGGACGGACAAAACCAAGTTTGAACGGACTGTCTTACGGAAATTCCGTAAGACTTTGTTCATCAGATTGTCCGCTGAAAAAGTCAGCTGAAGCCCACACACGAGCGGATTGTCCGCTGAAACACGGTTCAGCGGACTAAGTTGGACAGACAATCCGCCCGTGTGTACGCGGCCTTACACTGAAACACCTACCGGACCATTACACACATACACTGACCCACCTACCTGACACATGCACTGACCTTTCCTGACCATTACACACACACACACTGACCTACCTACCTGACACAAACTGACATACCTGACCATTAAACATACACTGACCCACCTACCTGACACATACACTGACCTACCTGACCATTACACATACACTGCCCCACCTACCTGACACAATACTCTGACCCACCTACCTGACACAATACACTGGCCTACCTACCTGAAACATTCACTGACCTACCTGCCTGACCATTGCACACACTGGCCTACCTACTTGATCATTACACACACACTGACATACCTACCTGACACATGCACTGGCCCACATACCTGACACATACACTGACCTACCTGACCATTACACACACTGACCTACCTGACACATACACTCACCTACCTTACCATTACACACATACACTGAACCACGTACCTGACCATTACACACACTGATCTACCTATCTGACACATACACTGACCTACCTGACCATTACACACACACACACTGACCTACCTACCTGACACATACACTGACCTACCTTGCCATTATACATACACTGACCCACCTACCTGACATAAGCTGACGTACCTGACCATTACACACATACACTGACCCACCTACCTGACACATACACTGACCTACCTGACCATTACACATACACTGAACCACCTACCTGACCATTACACACATACACTGACCCACCTACCTGACACATACACTGACCTACCTACCTGACACAATACACTGACCCACCTACCTGACCATTACATACACTGAACCACCTACCTGAGCATTACACACAGTGACCTACCTACCTTACACATACACTGACCTACCTATCTGACACATACACTGACCTACCTACCTTACACATACACTGACCCACCTACTTGACACAATACTCTGATTTACCTACCTGACACATAGACTGACCTTACCTGACCATTACACACACTGACCCACCTACCTGACCATTACACACATACACTGACCTACCTGACCATTACACGCATACACTGAACCACCTACCTAAAACAGACACTCACATACCTGACCATTACAAACACTGACCTACCTGACACATACACTCACCTACCTGACCATCACACACATACACTGAACCACCTACCTGACCATTACACACATACACTGATGCACCTACCTGACACATACACTCACCTACCTGACCATTACAGTCATACACTGACCCACCTACCTGACACATAAGCTGACCTACCTGACCATTACAGTCATACACTGACCCACGTACCTGACAAACACACTGACCTACCTGACCATTACACATACACTGAACCACCTACCTGACCATTACACACACACTGACCTACCTAGCTGACACATACACTGACCTACCTTACCATTACACACATACATTAACCCACCTACCAGACACAATACATTGACCTACCTGACCATTACACATACACTGACCTTTTCTGACCATTACACATACACTGTCCCACCTACCTGACACAATACACTGTCCCACCTACCTGACACAATACACTATCCCACCTACCTGAAACATACACTGACCTTTCCTGACCATTACACACACACACTGTCCCATTTACCGGACACACTGACCTACCTGACCTTTACACGCATACACTGACCCACCTACCTGACACAATACTCTGACCCCCCTACCTGACACATTCACTGACCTAACTGACCATTGCACACTGAACCACCTACCTGACCATTACACACATACACTGACCTACCTGACCATTACACACACTGACCTACCTACCTGACACATTCACTGACCTACCTGTCACAATACACTGACCCACCTACCTGACACATACACTGGCCTACCTGACAATTACAAATACACATACACTGACCCACCTACCTGACACATACAGTGACCTACCTGACCATTGCACACATACACTGTCCCACCTACCTGACACAATACACTGTCCCACCTACCTGACACAATACACTATCCCACCTACCTGAAACAATACACTGTCCCACCTACCTGACACACTGACGTTTCCTGACCATTACACACACACACACACTGTCCCATTTACCGGACACACTGACCAAACCTGACCATTACACACATACACTGGCCACCTACCTGACACATTCACTGACCTACCTGACCATTACACTTACAATGAACCACCTACCTGACCATTACACATACACACTGACCTACCTAGCTGACACAATACACTGACCTACCTACCTGACACATACACTGGCCAACCTGACCATTACACATACACTGACCTACCTGACCATTACACATACACTGAACCACCTACCTGACACATACACTTACCTACCTGACCATTGCACACATACACTGACCCACCTACCTGACACATAAGCTGACCAACCTGGCCATTATACTCATACACTGACCCACCTACCTGACACATACACTGACCTACCTGACCATTACACATACACTGTCCCACCTACCTGACCATTACACACACACACTGATCTACCTACCTGACACATACACCGACCCACCTTCCTGAACATTACACACATACACTGACCCACCTACCTGACACATAAACTGACCTACCTGACCATTACACATACACTGAACCACCTACCTGACCATTACACATACACTGAACCACCTACCTGACGCATACACTGACCTCCCTGACCATTACACATATACTGAACCACCTACCTTACCATTAAACACATACACTGACCTACCTGACCATTACAGACACTGACACACCTACTTGACCATTACACACATACACTGAACCACCTACCTGACACATAAACTGACCTACCTGACCATTACACACATACACTGACTCACCTACCTGACTCAATACTCTGACCCACCTACCTGACACAATACACTGACCCACCTAGTTGACAAATACACTGACCTATCTGACCATTACACACACTGACCCACCTACCTGACACAATACACTGACCTACCTACCATTACACATACCCTGACCCAACTACCTGACACATACACTGACCTACCTTCCTGACACAATCTGACCTACCTGACCATTACACACATACACTGACCCACCTACCTGACACAATACTCTGACCCCCCTACCTGACACATTCACTGACCTAACTGACCATTGCACACTGAACCACCTACCTGACCATTACACACATACACTGACCTACCTGTCCATTACACACACTGACCTACCTACCTGGCACATTCACTGACCTACCTATCTACGATTACACACATACACTGTCCCATCTACCTGACACATACACTGACCTACCTGTCACAATACACTGACCCACCTACCTGACACATACACTGGCCTACCTGACAATTACAAACACACACACTGACCTACCTACCTGACACATACACTGACCTACCTGACCATTTCACATACACTGACCCACCTACCTGACACATAAACTGACCAATCTGTCCATTACACACACACACTGACCTACCTACCTGACACATACACTGCCCTACCTGACCATTACACACACACACACACACACTGACCTACCTACCTGACACATGCACTGACCTACCTGACACATACACTGACCTTTCCTGACCATTACACATACACTGACCCACCTACCTGACACATACACTGACCTTTCCTGACCATTACACATACACTGACCCACCTACCTGACACACAAACTGACCTACCTGACCATTACACACATACACTGACCCACCTACCTGACCATTACACACACACACTGACCTACCTAGCTGACACATACTGACCTACCTTACCATTACACACATACATTAACCCACCTACCTGACACAATACATTGACCTACCTGACCATTACACATACACTGACCCACCTACCTGACACATACACTCACCTACCTGACCATTACACACATACACGGACACACCTACCTGACACAATACACTGTCCCACCCAGTGTTGCCAACCCTGGCAGGAACCCAAAATTTACAAACGCAACCATTTTTTTACTGGCACTGAAAAAAAGTACCTACAATGCCTGTTTTCAGTGCTAAACAGTGCAAATATCAATATATAAACCATAAACATGTAGGTAGTGCTAATAGCAAAGTGTTTAAGTTAAACAAAAGTCAAAAAACATATTTCTGCATTTACATGGTACAAGAGGGGGTCAGGGGCTGTGTGGACATGGTGCAGGGGGTCAGGGGCTGTGTGGACATGGTGCAGGGGGTCAGGGGCTGTGTGGACATGGTGCAGGGGGTCAGGGGCTGTGCGGACATGGTGCAGGGGGTCAGGGGCTGTGTGGACATGGTGCAGGGGGGTCAGGGGCTGTGTGGACATGGTGCAGGGGGTCAGGGGCTGTGTGGACATGGTGCAGGGGGTCAGGGGCTGTGTGGACATGGTGCAGGGGGTCAGGGGCTGTGTGGACATGGTGCAGGGGGGTCAGGGGCTGTGTGGACATGGTGCAGGGGGGTCAGGGGCTGTGTGGACATGGTGCAGGGGGTCAGGGGCTGTGTGGACATGGTGCAGGGGGTCAGGGACTGTGCGGACATGGTGCGGGGGGGGGGGGGGTCAGAGGTTGTAAGGACATGGTGCAGGGGGGGTCAGAGGTTGTGAGGACATGGTGCAGGGGGGGTGAGAGGATGTACGGACATGGTGCAGGGGGGGTGAGAGGTTGTGCAGACATGGTGCAGGGGCGGTGAGAGGTTGTACGGACATGGTGCAGGGGGGTCAGGAGCTGTGCGGACATGGTGCAGGGGGGGTCAGAGGTTGTGAGGACATGGTGCAGGGGGGTCAGAGGTTGTAAGGACATGGTGCAGGGGGGTCAGGAGCTGTGCGGACATGGTGCAGGGGGGGTCAAAGGTTGTACGGACATGGTGCAGGGGGTAAGGGGCTGTGCGGACATGGTGCAGGGGGGGGGGTCAAGGGCTGTGCGGACATGGTGCACACTGACCTACCTACCTGACACATAAACTGACCTACATGACCATTACACACACACACTGACCTACCGACCTGACACAAACTGACGTACCTGACCATTACACACATACATTGAACCACCTACCTGACCAATACACACACACACACATACACACTGACCTACCTACCTGACATATCCACTGACCTACCTGACCATTACACACACTGAACCACCTACCTGACACATGCACTGACCCACCTGACCATTACACATACACTGAACCACCTACCTGACCAATACACACACACTGACCTACTTACCTGACACATAAACTGACCTACCTGACCATTACACACACTGAACCACCTACCTTACCATTACACATACATTGACCTACCTACCTGACACATATACTGACCTACCTAACTGACGCACACACTGACCTACCTAACCATTACACACATACACTGACCCACTTACCTGACCATTACACACACACTGACCTTCCTACCTGACACATACACTGACCTACCTACCTGACACATACACTGACCTGCCTGACCTACCTACCTGACACATACACTGACCTTTCCTGACTATTACACATACATTGACCCAACTACCTCACGCAATACACTGACCTACCTACCTGACACATACACTGACCTACCTGACCATTACACACATATACTGAACCACCTACCTGACACATACACTCACATACCTGACCATTACAAACACTGACCTACCTGACACATACACTCACCTACCTGACCATCACACACATGCACTGAACCACCTACCTCACCATTACACACATACCCTGACCCACCTACCTGACACAATACACTGACCTACCTGACCATTACACATACACTGAACCACCTACCTGACACATGCACCAACCTACCTGACCATTACACACATACACTGATCCACCTACCTTACACATACACTGACCTGCCTATCTGACACAAACTGACCTACCTGACCATTACACACACTGAACCACCTACCTGACCATTACACACAGTGACCTACCTGGCACATACACTGCCTTACCTGACCATTACACACAGTGACCTACCTGACACATACACTCACCTACCTGATCGTTACATACATACATACACTGATCCACCTACCTGACACATACACTGACCTACCTCCCTGACACAAACTGACATACCTGACCATTACACACACACTGTCCCACCTACCTGACACATACACTGACCTACCTACCTGATACATACGCTGACCTACTTGACCATTACACACACATACACTGACCTACCTACCTGACACAAACTGACATGCCTGACCATTACACATACACTGACCCACCTACCTGACCATTACACATACACTGACCCACCTACCTGACCATTACACATACACTGTCCCACCTACCTGACACACACACTGTCCTACCTACCCGACACATGACTGACCCAAGTACCTGACACATACACTGACTCACCTACCTGACACAATACACTGACCCACCTACCTGACACAATACACTGACCTACCTACCTATGTGACACATACTCTGACCTACCTGACCTTTGCACACACTGACCCACATACCTGACCATTACACACAGTGACCTACCTACCTGACACATACACTGACCTCCCTATCTGACCATTGAACACATACTCTGAAACACCTACCTGACACATAAGCTGACCTACCTGACCATTACACACATACACTGACCCACCTACCTGACACATACACTGACCTACCTGACCATTACACATACACGGAACCACCTACCTGATCATTACACGCACACACTGACCTACCTAGCTGACACAATACACTGACCTACCTACCTGACCATTACACACACACTGACCTACCTAGCTGACACAATACACTGACCTACCTACCTGATCATTACACACACACTGACCTATCTACCTGACACATACACTGACCTACCTGACCATTACACACACTCACACACTGACCTACCTACCTGACACATACAGCGACCTACCTGGCCATTACACACCCACTGACCTACCTACCTGACACATACACAACCTACCTGACCATTACACACATACACTGACCCACCTACCAATACCACAATACACTGACCTACCTACCTGACCATTACATACACTGAACAACCTACCTGGCCATTACAGACAGTGACTTACCTACCTGACACCCACACTGACCTACCTACCTGACCAATACACACACACACTGACCCAACTACATGTCACAATACACTGACCCACCTACCTGACACAATATTCTGATCTACCTTCTTGACACATACACTGACCTTTCCTGACCATTACACACATACACTGACCCACCTTCCTGACACACTGACCTACCTTACCATTACACATACAATGAACCACCGACCTGGGCATTACACACATACACTGACCTACCTACCGGACACATACACTCACCTACCTGACCAATACACACGCACTGACCTACCTACTTGACACATACACTCACCTACCTGACCATTACACACATACACTGATCCACCTACCTGACACATACACTGACCTACCTACCTGACACAAACTGACGTACCTGACCATTACACATACACTTAACGACCTACCTGACACATACACTGACCTACCTGACCTTTACACATACACTGACCCACCTACCTGACCATTACACATACACTGTCCCACCTACCTGACACACACACTGACCTACCTGACCTTTACACATACACTGACCCACCTACCTGACCATTACACATACACTGACCCACCTACCTGACCATTACACATACACTGTCCCACCTACCTGACACACACACTGTCCTACCTACCCGACACATGACTGACCCAAGTACCTGACACATACACTGACTCACCTACCTGACACAATACACTGACCCACCTACCTGACACAATACACTGACCTACCTACCTATGTGACACATACTCTGACCTACCTGACCTTTGCACACTCTGACCCACATACCTGACCATTACACACAGTGACCTACCTACCTGACACATACACTGACCTCCCTATCTGACCATTGAACACATACTCTGAAACACCTACCTGACACATAAGCTGACCTACCTGACCATTACACACATACACTGACCCACCTACCTGACACATACACTGACCTACCTGACCATTACACATACACGGAACCACCTACCTGATCATTACACGCACACACTGACCTACCTAGCTGACACAATACACTGACCTACCTACCTGACCATTACACACACACTGACCTACCTAGCTGACACAATACACTGACCTACCTGCCTGATCATTACACACACACTGACCTATCTACCTGACACACACACTGACCTATCTACCTGACACATACACTGACCTACCTGACCATTACACACACTCACACATTGACCTACCTACCTGACACATACAGCGACCTACCTGGCCATTACACACCCACTGACCTACCTACCTGACACATACACAACCTACCTGACCATTACACACATACACTGACCCACCTACCAATACCACAATACACTGACCTACCTACCTGACCATTACATACACTGAACAACCTACCTGGCCATTACAGACAGTGACTTACCTACCTGACACCCACACTGACCTACCTACCTGACCAATACACACACACACTGACCCAACTACATGTCACAATACACTGACCCACCTACCTAACACAATATTCTGATCTACCTTCTTGACACATACACTGACCTTTCCTGACCATTACACACATACACTGACCCACCTTCCTGACACACTGACCTACCTTACCATTACACATACAATGAACCACCGACCTGGGCATTACACACATACACTGACCTACCTACCGGACACATACACTCACCTACCTGACCAATACACACGCACTGACCTACCTACTTGACACATACACTCACCTACCTGACCATTACACACATACACTGATCCACCTACCTGACACATACACTGACCTACCTACCTGACACAAACTGACGTACCTGACCATTACACATACACTTAACGACCTACCTGACACATACACTGACCTACCTGACCTTTACACATACACTGACCCACCTACCTGACCATTACACATACACTGTCCCACCTACCTGACACACACACTGACCTACCTGACCTTTACACATACACTGACCCACCTACCTGACCATTACACATACACTGTCCCACCTACCTGACACACACACTGTCCTACCTACCCGATACATGAGTGACCCAAGTACCTGACACATACACTGACTCACCTACCTGACACACATACACTGACCCACCTACCTGACACAATACACTGACCTACCTACCTATGTGACACATACTCTGACCTACCTGACCTTTGCACACACTGACCCACATACCTGACCATTACACACAGTGACCTACCTACCTGACACATACACTGACCTCCCTATCTGACCATTGAACACATACTCTGAAACACCTACCTGACACATAAGCTGACCTACCTGACCATTACACACATACACTGACCCACCTACCTGACACATACACTGACCTACCTGACCATTACACATACACGGAACCACCTACCTGATCATTACACGCACACACTGACCTACCTAGCTGACACAATACACTGACCTACCTACCTGATCATTACACACACACTGACCTATCTACCTGACACATACACTGACCTACCTGACCATTACACACACTCACACACTGACCTACCTACCTGACACATACAGCGACCTACCTGGCCATTACACACCCACTGACCTACCTACCTGACACATACACAACCTACCTGACCATTACACACATACACTGACCCACCTACCAATACCACAATACACTGACCTACCTACCTGACCATTACATACACTGAACAACCTACCTGGCCATTACAGACAGTGACTTACCTACCTGACACCCACACTGACCTACCTACCTGACCAATACACACACACACTGACCCAACTACATGTCACAATACACTGACCCACCTACCTGACACAATATTCTGATCTACCTTCTTGACACATACACTGACCTTTCCTGACCATTACACACATACACTGACCCACCTTCCTGACACACTGACCTACCTTACCATTACACATACAATGAACCACCGACCTGGGCATTACACACATACACTGACCTACCTACCGGACACATACACTCACCTACCTGACCAATACACACGCACTGACCTACCTACTTGACACATACACTCACCTACCTGACCATTACACACATACACTGATCCACCTACCTGACACATACACTGACCTACCTACCTGACACAAACTGACGTACCTGACCATTACACATACACTTAACGACCTACCTGACACATACACTGACCTACCTGACCTTTACACATACACTGACCCACCTACCTGACCATTACACATACACTGTCCCACCTACCTGACACACACACTGACCTACCTGACCTTTACACATACACTGACCCACCTACCTGACCATTACACATACACTGACCCACCTACCTGACCATTACACATACACTGTCCCACCTACCTGACACACACACTGTCCTACCTACCCGACACATGACTGACCCAAGTACCTGACACATACACTGACTCACCTACCTGACACAATACACTGACCCACCTACCTGACACAATACACTGACCTACCTACCTATGTGACACATACTCTGACCTACCTGACCTTTGCACACACTGACCCACATACCTGACCATTACACACAGTGACCTACCTACCTGACACATACACTGACCTCCCTATCTGACCATTGAACACATACTCTGAAACACCTACCTGACACATAAGCTGACCTACCTGACCATTACACACATACACTGACCCACCTACCTGACACATACACTGACCTACCTGACCATTACACATACACGGAACCACCTACCTGATCATTACACGCACACACTGACCTACCTAGCTGACACAATACACTGACCTACCTACCTGACCATTACACACACACTGACCTACCTAGCTGACACAATACACTGACCTACCTGCCTGATCATTACACACACACTGACCTATCTACCTGACACATACACTGACCTACCTGACCATTACACACACTCACACACTGACCTACCTACCTGACACATACAGCGACCTACCTGGCCATTACACACCCACTGACCTACCTACCTGACACATACACAACCTACCTGACCATTACACACATACACTGACCCACCTACCAATACCACAATACACTGACCTACCTACCTGACCATTACATACACTGAACAACCTACCTGGCCATTACAGACAGTGACTTACCTACCTGACACCCACACTGACCTACCTACCTGACCAATACACACACACACTGACCCAACTACATGTCACAATACACTGACCCACCTACCTGACACAATATTCTGATCTACCTTCTTGACACATACACTGACCTTTCCTGACCATTACACACATACACTGACCCACCTTCCTGACACACTGACCTACCTTACCATTACACATACAATGAACCACCGACCTGGGCATTACACACATACACTGACCTACCTACCGGACACATACACTCACCTACCTGACCAATACACACGCACTGACCTACCTACTTGACACATACACTCACCTACCTGACCATTACACACATACACTGATCCACCTACCTGACACATACACTGACCTACCTACCTGACACAAACTGACGTACCTGACCATTACACATACACTTAACGACCTACCTGACACATACACTGACCTACCTGACCTTTACACATACACTGACCCACCTACCTGACCATTACACATACACTGTCCCACCTACCTGACACACACACTGACCTACCTGACCTTTACACATACACTGACCCACCTACCTGACCATTACACATACACTGTCCCACCTACCTGACACACACACTGTCCTACCTACCCGATACATGAGTGACCCAAGTACCTGACACATACACTGACTCACCTACCTGACACACATACACTGACCCACCTACCTGACACAATACACTGACCTACCTACCTATGTGACACATACTCTGACCTACCTGACCTTTGCACACACTGACCCACATACCTAACCATTACACACAGTGACCTACCTACCTGACACATACACTGACCTCCCTATTTGACCATTGCACACATACACTGAACCACCTACCTGACCATTACACACATACACTGAACCACCTACCTGACACATAAGCTGATCTACCTGTCCATTACACATACACTGACCCACCTACCTAACACAAACTGACGTAACTGACCGTTACACACATACATTGAACCACCTACCTGACCAATACACACACACACACACATACACAGTGACCTACCTACCTGACATATCCACTCATCTACCTGACCATTACACACACTGACCTACCTACCTGACACATACACTGACCTACCTGACCATTACACACACTGAACCACCTACCTGACCATTATACACATACACGGACCCACCTTACCTGACAGTACACTAACCTACCTGCCTGACACATACACTGACCTACCTATCTGACCATTACACACTTACACTGAACCACCTACCTGACCATTACACACATTCACGGACCTATCTACCTGACAATACACCTACCTACCTGACACATAAACTGACCTACCTGACCATTACACCCACCCACACACACACAGTGACCCAACTACCTGACACAATACACTGACCTACCTGACCATTACACATACACTGACCCACCTGATCATTACACATACATTGAACCACCTACCTGACAATTACACACATACACTGACCTCCCTGACCATTACACACACATTGACCTACCTACCTGACACATACAATGACCTACCTACCTGACACATACACTGACCTACCTGACCATTACACACCTACACTGACCCACCTACCTGACACATACACTGACCTACCTGACCATTACAAACACACTGATCCGCCTACCTGACACATACACTGACCTACCTGACCATTACACACACACACTGACCCACCTACCTGACACATACACTGGCCTACCTGAACATTACACACACTGTCCTACCTGACACATACACTGACCTACCTGATCATTACACATACACTGAACCACCTACCTGACCATTACACATACACTGACCCGCCTACCTGAAACAATACTCTGACCTACCTACCTGACACATTCACTCACCTACTTAACCATTACATACACTGACCTACCTAACCATTACAAACATACACTGACCCACCTACCTGACATACACTGACCTACCTGACCCTTACACACACTGACCTACTTCACACATACACTTACCTACTTGACCATTAAACACATACACTGACCCACCTACCTGACACATACACTGACCTACCTGACCATTACACACACACTGACCCACCTACCTGACACATACACTCACTTACCTGACCATTTCACACATACACTGACCCACCTACCTGACACATACACTGACCTGCCTGACCATTACACATGCACTGAACCACCTACCTGACCATTACACACATACACTGACCCACCTACCTGACACATAGACTTACCTTTCCTGACCATTACACATACACTAAACCAACTTCCTGATACAATACACTGACCTACCTAACCATTACAAACATACACTGACCCACCTACCTGACATACACTGACCTACCTGACCCTTACACACACTGACCTACCTGACACATACACTTACCTACTTGACCATTAAACACATACACTGACCCACCTACCTGACACATACACTGACCCACTTACCAGATCATTACACGCATACACTGACCCACCTACCTGGCACATAAACGGACCTACCTGGCACATAAACGGACCTACCTGGCACATAAACGGACCTACCTGACCATTACACACATACTCTGACCCACCTACCCGACACAATACACTGACCTACCTGACCATTACACATACACTGAAACACCTACCTGACACATACACTGACCTACCGGACCATTACACACACACACACACACACATTGACCTACCTACCTGACACATACACCGACCTACCTGACCATTACACACACTGACCTACCTATCTGACACATACACTGACCTACCGGACCATTACACACACACACACGCTGACCTACCTACCTGACACATACACCGACCTACCTGACCATTACACACACTGACCTACCTATCTGACCATTACACACATACACTGACCCACCTACTTGACACAATATTCTGACCTACCTACCTGACACACACACTGACCCACCTACCAGATCATTACACGCATACACTGACCCACCTACCTGGCACATAAACGGACCTACCTGGCACATAAACGGACCTACCTGGCACATAAACGGACCTACCTGACCATTACACACATACTCTGACCCACCTACCTGACACAATACACTGACCTACCTGACCATTACACATACACTGAAACACCTACCTGACACATACACTGACCTACCGGACCATTACACACACACACACTGACCTACCTATCTGACACATACACCGACCTAACTGACCATTACACACACTGACCCACCTACCTGACCATTACACACATACACTAGCCCACCTACCTGACACAATACACTGTTCCACCTACCTGACACAATGCTCTGATCTACCTACCTGACACATACACTGACCTTTCCTGACCATTACACACATACACTGACCCACCTACCTGACACAATACACTGACCTACCTACCTGACCATTACATACACTGAACCACCTACCTGACCATTACACACAGTTTCCTACCTACCTGACACATACACTGACCTACCTATCTGACCATTACACCCATACACGGAACCAACTACCTGACACAATACACTGACCCACCTAACTGACACATGCACCAACCTACCTGACCATTACACATACACTGTCCCACCTATCTGACACAATACACTGACCTACCTGACTATTACACATACAGTAACCCATTTACCTGACACACTGGCCTACCTGACCATTGCACAAATACACTGACCCACCTACCTGACACATTCACTGACCTACCTGACCATTACACACACACTGACCTACCTACCTGACACAAGCTGACCTACCTGACACATACACACACCTACCTGACCATTACACGCATACACTGACCCACCTACCTGACACATACACTGACCTTCCTGACCATTACACACAGTGACCTAGCTACCTGACACATACACTGACCTACCTATCTGACCATTACACAAATACACTGATCCACCTGCCTGACTCATAAGCGGACCTACCTAACCATCACACATACTCTAAACCACCTACCTGACCATTACACACACACACACACACACACACACACACACACACACACACACACACACACTGACCTACCTAGCTGACACAATACACTGACCTACCTACCTGACACATACACTGACCTACCTGACCATTACACACACACACACACACACACACACACACACACACTGACCTACCTACTTGACACATACACTGACCTACCTGACCATTACACATACACTGAACCACCTACCTGACACATACACTAACCTACCTGACCATTACACACACACACACACACACACTTACCTACCTACCTACCTGACACATACACTGACCTACCTGACCATTACACACACACACTGGCCTACCTACCTGACACATAAACTGACCTACCTGACCATTACACATACACTGTCCCACCTACCTGACACAATACACTGACCTTTCCTGATCATTACACACATACACTGTCCCACCTACCTGACACAATACCCTGACCCACTTACCTGACTCATCAACTGACCTACCTGACCATAACACAAATACACTGACCCACCTACCTGACACAATACATGTCCACACAGCCCCTGACCCCCCTTCACCATGTCCGCACAGCCCCTGACCCCCCTGCACCATGTCCTCACAACCTCTGACCCCCCTGCACCATTTCTGCACAACCTCTGACCCCCTGCACCATGTCCGCACAACCTCTGACCCCCCCACATACACTGACCTACCTGACCATTACACATACACTGTCCCACCTACCTGACACAATACAATGACCTACCTACCTGACACATACACTGACCTACCTGACCATTACACACACACTGACCTACCTACCTGACACATACACTTACCTACCTGACCATTACACACCTACACAGACCCACTTACCTGACACATAGACTTACCTTTCCTGACCATTACACATACACTGAACCACCTACCTGACCATTACACATACACTGAACCACCTACCTAAACCATTACACACATACACTGAAAATTCCTGACCATTACACACACACTGAACCACCTACCTGACCATTACACACATACACTGTCCCACCTACCTGACACATACACTGTCCCACCTACCTGACACAATACAATGACCTACCTACCTGACACATACACTTACCTACCTGACCATTACACACACACACACACACTTACCTACCTACCTACCTGACACATACACTGACCTACCTGACCATTACACACACACACTGACCTAACTACCTGACACATACACTGACCTACCTGACCATTACACATACATTGAACCACCTACCTGACACTATAAACTGTCCCACCTACTTGACACAATACACTGACCTACATACCTGACCATTACACACCTACACGGACCTACCTACCTGACACATAGACTTACCTTTCCTGACCATTACACATACACTGACCCAACTACCTGATATATACACTGACCTACCTGACCATTACACACATACACTGACCTACCTACCTGACCATTACACACACTGACCCACCTACCTGACCATTACACACATACACTTACCCACCTACCTGACACATACACTGACCTACCTGGCCAGTACACACACTGAACCATCTACCTGACCATTACACACATACACTTACCCACCTACCTGACACATACACTGACCTACCTGGCCAGTACACACACTGAACCATCTACCTGACCATTACACACATACATGAACCCACCTACCTAAAGACATACACTGACCTACCTGACCATTACACACATACACTGAACCACCTACCTGACATATATACTCACGTACCTGACCATTACACACACTGACCTACCTGACCATCACACACACACTGTCCCACCTACCTGACACAATACAATGACCTACCTGACCATCACACACAAACACTGACCCACCTACCTGACTATTACACACACACACTGACCTACCTACTTAACACATACACTGACCTACCTGACCATTACACACACACTGTCCCACCTACCTGACACAATACAATGACCTACCTGACCATCACACACAAACACTGACCCACCTACCTGACTATTACACACATACACTGACCTACCTACCTGACACATACACTCACCTACCTGACCATTACACATTACACACACTGCCCTACCTTACACATACTCTCACCTACCTGACCATAACACACACTGAACCACCTACCTGACCATTACACACAGTGACCTACCTACCTGGCACATACACTGACCTACTTATCTGACCTTTACACACATACACTGTACCACCTACCCGACACAATACACTGACCTACCTGACCATTACACACACATACACACTGACCTACCTACCTGACACATACACTGCCTTACCTGACCATTACATACATACACTGATCCCCCTACCTGACACATGCACTGACCTACCTGACCATTACACACATACACTGACCTACCTACCTGACACAAACTGACATACCTGACCATTACACACATACACTGACCTACCTGACCATTACACATACATTGACCCACCTACCTGACACATAAACTGACCTACTTGACCATTATACATACACTGACCGACCTACCTGACACATAAACTTACCCACCTACCTGACACATGCACCAACCTACCTGACCATTACACATACAGTGACCCACCTACCTGACACATGCACTGAAGTACCTGACCATTACACACACACACACTGACCTACCTGACACATACACTCACATACCTGACCATTACACACATGCACTGACCCACCTACCTGACAGTACACTGACCTACCTACCTGACACATACACTCACATACCTTACTAATAAACATACACTGACCCACCTACCTGACTATTACACACTTACACTGAAACACCTACCGGACCATTACACACATACACTGACCCACCTACCTGACACATAAACTGACCTACCTTACCATTACACACACAAACTTTCCCACCTACCTGACACAATACACTGACCTACCTGACCATTACACATACACTGAACCACCTACCTGACCATTATACACATACACGGACCCACCTTACCTGACAGTATACTAACCTACCTGCCTGACACATACACTGACCTACCTATCTGACCATTACACACTTACACTGAACCACCTACCTGACACATACACTGACCTACCTGACCATTACACATACAATGAACCACATACCTGACCATTACACATATTGACCTACCTGACACATACACTGACCCACCTACCTGACACAATACACTGACCTACCTACCTGACCATTACATACATTGAACCACCTACCTAACCATTACACACAGTGATCTACCTACCTGACACATACACTGAACCACCTACCTGACACATACACTGACCTACCTGACCATTACACATACAATGAACCACCTACCTGTCGCATACACTGACCCAACTACCTGACACAATTCACTGTTCCGCCTACCTGACACAATGCTCTGATCTACCTACCTGACCATTACATACACTGAACCACCTACCTGACCATTACACACAGTTTCCTACCTACCTGAAACATACACTGACCTACCTATCTGACCATTACACCCATACACGGAACCAACTACCTGACACAATACACTGACCCACCTAACTGACACATGCACCAACCTACCTGACCATTACACATACACTGTCCCACCTACCTGACACAATACACTGACCTACCTGACTATTACACATACAGTGACCCATTTACCTGACACACTGGCCTACCTGACCATTACACAAATACACTGACCCACCTACCTGACACATTCACTGACCTACCTGACCATTACACACACACTGACCTACCTACCTGACACAAGCTGACCTACCTGACACATACACTCACCTACCTGACCATTACACGCATACACTGACCCACCTACCTGACACATACACTGACCTACCTATCTGACCATTACACAAATACACTGATCCACCTGCCTGACTCATAAGCGGACCTACCTAACCATTACACATACTCTGAACCACCTACCTGACCTTTACACACACACACACACACACACACTGACCTACCTAGCTGACACAATACACTGACCTACCTACCTGACACATACACTGACCTACCTGACCATTACACACACACACACACACTGACCTAACTACCTGACACATACACTAACCTACCTGACCATTACACACACACTGACCTACCTACCTGACACATACACTGACCTGTCCTGACCATTACACACATACACTGACCCATTTACCTGGCACACTGACCTACCTGACCATTTCACACATACCCTGACCAACCTACCTGACACATAAACTGATTTACCTGACCATTACACACATACACTGACCCAACTACCTGACACAATTCTCTGATCCACCTACCTGACACAATGCACTGACCTACCTGACCATTACACACACTAAACCACCTACCTGACTATTACACACACACACACTGACCTACCTACCTGACACATACACTGACCTCCTGACCATTACACATACACTGTCCCACCTACCTGACACAATACAATGTCCTACCTGACCATTACACACACACACACACACACACACACACACACTTACCTACCTACCTACCTGACACATACACTGACCTACCTGACCATTACACACACACACTGGCCTACCTACCTGACACATAAACTTACCTACCTGACCATTACACTTACAGTAAACCACCTACCTGACACTATACACTGACCTACCTACCTCACACATACACTGACCTACCTGACCATTACACACACACTGACCTAACTACCTGACACATACACTGACCTACCTGACCATTACACATACATTGAACCACCTACCTGACACTATACACTGTCCCACCTACTTGACACAATACAATACACGGACCTACCTACCTGACACTTAGACTTACCTTTCCTGACCATTACACTTACACTGGCCCAACTACCTGATATATACACTGACCTACCTACCTACCTGACCATTACACACACTGACCCACCTACCTGACCATTACACACATACACTGAACCACCTACCTGACCATTACACACATACACTTACCCACCTACCTCACACATACACTGACCTACCTGGCCAGTACACACACTGAACCATCCACCTGACCATCACACACATACACTGAACCACCTACCTGACCATTACACACATACACTGACCTACCTACCTGACCATTACACACATACACTGACCCACCTACCTGACATCATGCACTGACCTACCTGACCATTACACATACAGTGTCCCACCTACCTGACACATACACTGGCCTTTCCTGATCAGTACACACATACACTGTCCCACCTACCTGACACAATACCCTGACCCACTTACCTGACTCATCAACTGACCTACCTGACCATAACACACATACACTGACCCACCTACCTGACACAATACATGTCCACACAGCCCATGACCCCCCTTCACCATGTCCGCACAGCCCCTGAACCCCCTTCACCATGTCCGCACAGCCCCTGACCCCCCTGAACCATGACCGCACAACCTCTGACCCCCCTGCACCATGTCCGCACAGCCCCTGACCCCCCTGAACCATGTCCGCACAGCCCCTGACCCCCCTGCACCATGTCCGCACAGCCCCTGACCCCCCTGAACCATGTCCGCACAACCTCTGACCCCCCTGCACCATGTCCCCACAGCCCCTGACCCCCCTGCACCATGTCCGCACAACACCTGACCCCCCTGCACCATGTCCGCACAACCTCTGACCCCCCTACACCATGGCCGCACAACCTCTGTCCCCCTGCACCATGTCCCCACAGCCCCTGACCCCCCTGCACCATGTCCGCACAACCTCTGACCCCCCTACACCATGTCCGCACAACCTCTGACCCCCCTACACCATGTCCGCACAGCCCCTGACCCCCCTGCACCATGTCCGCACAACCTCTGACCCCCCTACACCATGTCCGCACAACCTCTGACCCCCCTACACCATGTCCGCACAACCTCTGACCCCCCTACACCATGTCCGCACAGCCCCTGACCCCCCTGCACCATGTCCGCACAACCTCTGACCCCCCTACACCATGTCCGCACTGCCCCTGACCCCCCTGCACCATGTCCGCACAACCTCTGACCCGCCTACACCATGTCCGCACAACCTCTGACCCCCCTACACCATGTCTGCACAACCTCTGACCCCCCTACACCATGTCCGCACAGCCCCTGACCCCCCTGCACCATGTCCGCACAACCTCTGACCCCCCTACACCATGTCCGCACAACCTCTGACCCCCCTACACCATGTCCGCACAACCTCTGACCCCCCTACACCATGTCCGCACAACCTCTGACCGCCCTACACCATGTCTGCACAACCTCTGACCCCCTGCACCATGTCCGCACAACCTCTGACCCCCCCACATACACTGACCTACCTGACCATTACACATACACTGACCCACCTACCTGACACATACACTGACCTGCATGCCCATTACACATACACTGTCCCACCTACCTGACACAATACAATGACCTACCTACCTGACACATACACTGACCTACCTGACCATTACACACACACACACACTTACCGACCTACCTTCCTGACATACACTGACCTACCTGACCATTACACACACACTGACCTACCTACCTGACAAAATACTCTGACCCACCTACCTGACACATACACTGAACTACCTGACCATTACACACATACACTGACCCACCTACCTGACCATTACACATACACTAAACCACCTACCTGACACATAAACTGAAAATTCCTGACCATTACACACACACTGAACCACCTACCTGACCATTACACACATACACTGTCCCACCTACCTGACACATACACTGAACCACCTATCTGACACATACATTGACCATTATACATACACTGTCCCACCTACCTGACACAATACAATGACCTACCTACCTGACACATACACTTACCTACCTGACCATTACACACACACACTTACCTACCTACCTACCTACCTGACACATACACTGACCTACCTGACCATTACACTTACAGTAAACCACCTACCTGACACTATACACTGACCTACCTACCTGACACATACACTGACCTACCTGACCATTACACACACACTGACCTAACTACCTGACACATACACTGACCTACCTGACCATTACACATACATTGAACCACCGACCTGACACTATACACTGTCCCACATACTTGACACAATACACTGACCTACCTACCTGACCATTACACACCTACACGGACCTACCTACCTGACACATAGACTTACCTTTCCTGACCATTACACATACACTGGCCCAACTACCTGATATATACACTGACCTACCTGACCATTACACACATACACTGACCTACCTACCTGACCATTACACACACTGACCCACCTACCTGACCATTACACACATACACTGAACCACCTACCTGACCATTACACACATACACTTACCCACCTACCTGACACATACACTGACCTACCTGGCCAGTACACACAGTGAACCATCTACCTGACCATTACACACATACATGAACCCACCTACCTAAAGACATACACTGACCTACCTGACCATTACAGACATACACCGAACCACCTACCTGACATATATACTCACGTACCTGACCATTACACACACTGACCTACCTGACCATCACACACATACACTGACCTACCTACCTGATCATTACACACATACACTGACCCACCTACCTGACACATGCACCGACCTACCTGACCATTACACATACACTGTCCCACCTACCTGACACAATACCCTGACCCACTTACCTGACTCATCAACTGACCTACCTGACCATAACACACATACACTGACCCACCTACTTGACACAATACATGTCCACACAGCCCCTGACCCCCTTCACCATGTCCGCACAACCTCTGACCCCCTGCACCATGTCCGCACAACCTCTGACCCCCCCTGCACCATGTCCGCACAACCTCTGACCCCCCCCCAGCACCATGTCCGCACAACCCCTGACCGCCCTGCACCATGTCCGCACTGCCCCTGAACCCCCTGCACCTTGTCCGCACAACCTCTGACCCCCCCCCTGCAACATATCCGCACAGCCTCTGACCCCCCTGCACCATGTCCGCACAGCCTCTGACCCCCCTGCACCATGTCCGCACAACCTCTGACCCCCCCTGCACCATGTCCGCACAACCTCTGACCCCCCCTGCACCATGTCCGCACAACCTCTGACCCCCCTGCACCATGTCCGCACAGCCCCTGACCCCCCTGCACCATGTCCGCACTGCCCCTGAACCCCCTGCACCATGTCCTCACAACCTCTGACCCCCCCACATACACTGACCTACCTGACCATTACGCATACACTGTCCCCCCTACCTGACACAATACAATGACCTACCTACCTGACACATACACTGACCTACCTGACCATTACACACACACACACTTACTGACCTACCTACCTGACATACACTGACCTACCTGACCATTACACACAAACTGACCTACCTACCGGACACATACACTGACCTACCTGACCATTACACACCTACACGGACCCACCTACCTGACACATAGACTTACCTTTCCTGGCCATTACACATACACTGAACCACCTACCTGACCATTACACATACACTGTCCCACATACCTGACACAAAACACTGACCTACCTGAACATCACACATACACACACACACTGACCTACCTCACTGACCTACCTGACACATACACTTACCTACCTAACCATCACACACATACACTGACGCACCTACCTGACACAATACACTGACCTACCTGACCTTTACACATACACTGAACCACCTACCTGACACAATACACTGTCCCACCTACCTGACACAATACACTGAGCTACCTACCTGACACATACACTGACCTACCTGACCATTACACACATACACTGACCTACCTACCTGACCATTACACACACTGACCCACCTACCTGACCATTACACACATACACTGAACCACCTACCTAACCATTGCAAACATTTACTTACCCACCTACCTGACACATACACTGACCTACCTGGCCATTACACACACTCACTGTCCCACCTACCTGACACATACACTGTCCCACCTACCTGACACAATATACTGACATACCTTCCTGACACATACACTGACCTACCTCACCATTAAACACATACACTGACCTACCTGTCCATTATACACACTGACCCACCTACCTGACCATTACACACATACACTGATCCACCTACCTGACCATTACACACATACACTGACCCACCTACCTGACACATGCACCAACCTACCTGACCATTACACATACACTGTCCCACCTACCTGACACATACACTGACCTTTCCTGATCATTGCACACATCGACTGACCCATTTACCTGACACACTGACCTACCTGACCATTACACACACATACCTGACCCACTTACCTGACTCATCAACTGACCTACCTGACCATAACACACATACACTGACCCACCTACCTGACACAAACACTGACCCACCTACCTGACACAATACACTGACCTACCTACGTGACACATAAACTGACCTACCTGACCATTAGACACACTGAACCACCTACCTGACCATTACACGCAGTGACCTACCTACCTGACACATACACTGACCTACCTACCTGACACAATACACTGACCTACCTGACCATCACACATACTCTGACCTACCTATCTGACCATTACACACACATACTATCCCACCTACCTGACACATACACTGACCTACCTACCTGACACATACACTGACCTATCTGACCATTACACACATTGACCTACCTGACACATGCACCAACCTACCTGACCATTACACACATACACGGACCCACCTGCCTGACACATACACTGACCTACCTACCTGACACATACACTGACCTACCTGACCATTACACACACACACACACACTGACCTACCTACCTGACACATACACTCCCCTACCTGACCATTACACATACACTGACCTACCTACCTGACACAATACATGTCCGCACAGCCCCTGACCCCCCTTCACAATGTCCGCACAACCTCTGACCCCCCCCCCCCCACATACACTGACCTACCTGACCATTACACATACACTGACCCACCTACCTGACACATACACTGACCTACCTGACCATTATACACAGTGACCTACCTACCTGACACACACACTGACCTACATGACCATTACACATACACTGTCCCACCTACCTGACACAATACACTGTCCCACCTACCTGACACATACACTGACCTACCTACCTGACCATTACACACACAGTGACCTACCTGAACATTACACATACAATGAACCACCAACCTGAGCATTACACACATAGACTTACCTACCTACCAGACACATACACTCACCTACCTGACCATTACACATACACTGACCCACCTACCTGACAATTCACTGACCCACCTACCTGACACATAAACTGACCTACCTGACCATTACACATACACTCACCTACCTGACCAATACACACGCACTGACCTACCTATTTAACACATACACTGACCTACCTGGCCATTACACACACACTGTCCCACCTACCTGACACAATACAATGACCTACCTGACCATCACACACATACACTGACCCACCTACCTGACTATTACACACATGCACTGACCTACCTACCTGACACATACACTGACCTGCCTACCTGACACAATACACTGCCCTACCTGACCATAACACACACTGAACCACCTACCTGACCATTACACACAGTGACCTACCTACCTGGCACATACACTGACCTACTTATCTGACCTTTACACACATACACTGTACCACCTACCCGACACAATACACTGACCTACCTGACCATTACACACACACACACACACACACACACACACACACACACACACACTGACCTACCTACCTGACACATACACTGCCTTACCTGACCATTACATACATACACTGATCCCCCTACCTGACACATGCACTGACCTACCTGACCATTACACACATACACTGACCTACCTACCTGACACAAACTGACATACCTGACCATTACACACAAACTGTCCCACCTACCTGACACATACTCTGACCTACCTGACCATTACACATACACTGACCCACCTACCTTACCATTACACACATACACTGACCTACCTGACCATTACACATACATTGACCCACCTACCTGACACATAAACTGACCTACTTGACCATTATACATACACTGACCGACCTACCTGACACATAAACTGACCCACCTACCTGACACAAACACTGACCTACCTGACCATTACACATACACTGTCCCACCTACCTGACACAATACACTGACCTACCTACCTATGTGACACATACTCTGACCTACCTGACCTTTGCACACACTGATCCACATACCTGACCATTACACACAGTGACCTACCTACCTGACACATACACTGACCTACCTATCTGACTATTGCACACATACACTGAACCACCTACCTGACACATAAGCTGACGTACCTGACCATTACACACATACACTGACCCACCTACCTGACACATAAACTGACCTACCTGACCATTACACATACACTGAACCACCTACCTGATCATTACACGCACACACTGACCTACCAGCTGACACAATACACTGACCTACCTACCTGACCATTACACACACACTGACCTACCTACCTGACACATACACTGACCTACCTACCTGACCATTACACACACACTGACCTACCTACCTGACACATACACTGACCTACCTACCTGACCATTACACACACACTGACCTACCTACCTGACACATACAGCAACCTACCTGACCATTACACACACACACACTGACCTACCTACCTGACACATACACAACCTACCTGACCATTACACACATACACTGGCCCACCTACCAATATCACAATACACTGACCTACCTACCAGACCATTACATACACTGAACAACCTACCTGGCCATTACAGACAGTGACCTACCTACCTGACACCCACACTGACCTACCTACCTGACACATCCACTGACCTAACTGACCATTACACACACTGAACCACCTACCTGACCATTACACATACACTGTCCCACCTACCTGACACAATACACTGTCCCACCTACCTGACACAATACACTAACCTACCTACCTGACACAATACACTGACCTACCTGACCATTACACATACAGTGTCCCATTTACCTGACACACTGGCCTACCTGACCATTACACATACACTGAACCACCTACCTGACAATTACACACACACACTGACCTACCTAGCTGACACATACTGACCTACCTTACCATTACACACATACATTAACCCACCTACCTGACACAATACATTGACCTACCTGACCATTACACATACACTGACCCACCTACCTGACACATACACTCACCTACCTGACCATTACACACATACACGGACACACCTACCTGACACAATACACTGTCCCACCCAGTGTTGCCAACCCTGGCAGGAACCCAAAATTTACAAACGCAACCATTTTTTTACTGGCACTGAAAAAAAGTACCTACAATGCCTGTTTTCAGTGCTAAACAGTGCAAATATCAATATATAAACCATAAACATGTAGCTAGTGCTATTAGCAAAGTGTTTAAGTTAAACAAAAGTCAAAAAACATATTTCTGCATTTACATGGTACAAGAGGGGGTCAGGGGCTGTGTGGACATGGTGCAGGGGGTCAGGGGCTGTGTGGACATGGTGCAGGGGGTCAGGGGCTGTGTGGACATGGTGCAGGGGGTCAGGGGCTGTGCGGACATGGTGCAGGGGGTCAGGGGCTGTGTGGACATGGTGCAGGGGGTCAGGGGCTGTGCGGACATGGTGCAGGGGGTCAGGGGCTGTGTGGACATGGTGCAGGGGGTCAGGGGCTGTGCGGACATGGTGCAGGGGGGTCAGAGGTTGTGCGGACATGGTGCAGGGGGGGTCAGAGGTTGTGAGGACATGGTGCAGGGCGGGTGAGAGGATGTACGGACATGGTGCAGGGGGGGTGAGAGGTTGTGCAGACATGGTGCAGGGGCGGTGAGAGGTTGTACGGACATGGTGCAGGGGGGTCAGGAGCTGTGCGGACATGGTGCAGGGGAGGTCAGAGGTTGTGAGGACATGGTGCAGGGGGGGTCAGAGGCTGTGCGGACATGGTGCAGGGGAGGTCAGAGGTTGTGAGGACATGGTGCAGGGGGGGTCAGAGGTTGTGAGGACATGGTGCAGGGGGGGTCAGAGGTTGTGCTGACATGGTGCAGGGGGGTCAGGAGCTGTGCGGACATGGTGCAGGGGGTCAGAAGTTGTGTGGACATGGTGCAGGGGGGGTCAGAGGTTGTGAGGACATGGTGCAGGGGGGGTGAGAGGTTGTACGGACATGGTGCAGGGGGGTCAGGAGCTGTGCGGACATGGTGCGGGGGGGGTCAAGGGCTGTGCTGACATGGTGCACACTGACCTACCTACCTGACACATAAACTGACCTACATGACCATTACACACACACACTGACCCACCTACCTGACACAAACTGACGTACCTGACCATTACACACATACATTGAACCACCTACCTAACCAATACACACACACTCACATACACACTGAACTACCTACCTGACATATCCACTGACCTACCTGACCATTACACACACTGAACCACCTACCTGACACATGCACTGACCTACCTGACCATTACACACACACTGTCCCACCTACCTGACACAAACTGACCCACCTGACCATTACACATACACTGAACCACCTACCTGACCAATACACACACACTGATCTACCTACCTGACACATGAACTGACCTACCTGACCATTACACACACTGAACCACCTACCTTACCATTACACATACATTGACCTACCTACCTGACACATATACTGACTACCTACCTGACGCACACACTGACCTACCTAACCATTACTCACATACACTGACCCACTTACCTGACCTTTACACACACTCTGACCTACCTACCTGACACATACACTGACCTACCTACCTGACACATACACTGACCTGCCTGACCTACCTACCTGACACATACACTGACCTTTCCTGACTATTACACATACATTGACCCAACTACCTGACACAATACACTGATCTACCTACCTGACACATACACTGACCTACCTGACCATTACACACATATACTGAACCACCTACCTGACACATACACTCACATACCTGACCATTACAAACACTGAACTACCTGACACATACGCTCACCTACCTGACCATCACACACATGCACTGAACCACCTACCTCACCATTACACACATACCCTGACCCACCTTCCTGACACAATACTCTGACCCACCTACCTGACAGAATACACTGACCTACCTACCTACCTGACCATTACATACACTGAACCACCTACCTGACACAATACACTGACCTACCTGACCATTACTCATACACTGTCCCACCTACCTGACACATGCACTGAACTAGCTGACCATTACACACACACACACACTGACCTACCTACCTGACACATACACTGACCTACCTGACCATTACACACACTGACCTACCTGACACATACACTGACCTACCTGACCATTACAAACAAACACACTGACCCACCGACCTGACACATACACTTAACTACCTGACCATTACACACATACACGGACCCACCTACCTGACACATAGACTTACCTTTCCTGACCATTACACATACACTGACCCACCTACCTGATACAATACACTGACCTACCTACCTGACATATACACTGACCTACCTGACCATTACACATACACTGTCCCACCCACCTGACACAATACACTGACCTACCTGACCATTACACATACAGTGAGTATGTATGTAAAAAGGCTCCTGCGCTCTATGGCAAAAAAAGAACAATTTTGGAAGTGGAGTGAAAAAAAGGTTCTAATCGGAGCAGCAGACACTGTTATGAGTGAACTCTCAATAGAAATAGAAATGATAGAGGGAGGGTGTGTTGCGCTTCCTTAAATACCAAGAGAAAAATAAATAAACAATAAATAAATAAACATAAACAATAAGCTTATGTGATAAAGAGTGACTGTCAATCGTTCACAAAGTATCAAAAAAACTGTGCAAAAAAGTGCATAGAAATGAACATCTGAAAAAAAAAATATATATATATATAAGTATATTAATAGTGCATCATACCAGTGCCTATATAATAAAGGACAATAAAAAACGGGGGGGGGGGACTCCAGCTATACAGTGTAAAAAGTGGATTGCAATAGCTATATAAAATAGCGTGAATCGTCTAAGATAAAACAGAAAAAGGGGGGAAAAAATCTAACATCTAAAATAAAACTACAAACATTGTATATCAATAGCTTAGTGTAATAAATAGTCCCAAAAAATATCTATGAATGGTTTAAAAGTGCAAAGACCATAGAAACCAACAGTATGATCCTTAGTGAAAAGAAATAAAAATAGCAAAAAATTGTAACGACAAATGGTGAATCTCGATAGTGTCCCATACACAGTCCAATCGTGCAGATCTAAAATGTGATTTCACAACCAAACATAAAGTGCAAATGTGCCAAGGTAGCTCTCCTCCACGCGGTATCCCGTGTTAATGTGGATAATCCTAAATAATTACCTCACAGCTGTAAGGTTACAGCGAGAAAGTAAATTTGCAGGGGAAATTCCAGGGGATCAGATGAGCTGTGACTGGGACTTCTGACAGTGCCACTCTTCCTTGTAGTTTTAGCCGACCAACAATGCTCAAAATAACAAGTAAAAGATATCCTCCATTGTGTAGTAGTTTTTAAAAGAACAATTTATTTGTAAAACAAACTATATCTACTCACAAACAGGAGCGAATAAACAGGCACACACAACTAGACGGATCGATAAAAGATACGAACGTCACTTCCGATTTCCTACGCGTTACGTCTCGAATGGACTTCAACTGGGATAATTCTAAATGGATCGGAAGAGCTTATATGGGAGTACTGGGCGGATCACGTCCGCCCATTATTTACGTAGTTAGAGTGTGTAAATCACACAAACGGGAAATTAAATCAACCTGCATTAGCATAACTCAGGCATGAATTCGTAGGACAGGTAATTCGAATGCCGGAGATATGTACCGTTCTTTATCTCAACTCCCTCCGTACTTAACAATAAATTCGTTAAAAATGAAAAAAATAATAGCGAGTGGGTACGGACAATCTAGGAAAAAAAGAAAGGCAGCACAACGACCGAATAAAAATTTAAGAGAAATATTATTTTATAATACGAATCCACCGTAAGACTATATGTCTAGGGTAACGATTCGCATCGTATAACGTATTTATGTCACTCTGTCGGACATACGATCACATCGTCGGCCATTTTATCGAAGTCCTAAATTGCCATCAAATATAATGGTCTTTATTCTAGTGACAGTGGCTGAATTAAGATCATCGCAAAGACAGCTATTAAAAAATTATAATTATTTTACTAATTAAAAACACAATCAAACATCCCGGAATATAAAACCTATTACCTTTAATTATTCCTTTTAAAATTAGGGAATGGTTCAAAACGTTCGTATATATAACTAAATATTAATACGAGTAAAATGTCTTATACTAGTGTCTGTATAAACAAAGTATTAGATAAAAAGTAGCAATTTAATTAAAAATTATTAAATTAAAAAATTCAATAAAAAGAGATAAGACCAATCACATAGAAAAAAGGGGGGGGGGAGGGGTTCAAGTTCAATTCAGAGGCCTAAAATTAAACGTATAGGGGAATTTCGGAAATGACGTATGTATTTACAGTGCAATTAGCATATAAAAATTCAATCATATTCCATAAATTAATCCTCTAAAATACAATTCCAAATTTTAAGACCAAGAATTAAAAAATTATTAAATTATTAATTTATTAAAATATATATCATAGTGTGTAATTGAGGCAAAAGATTTGTAAAAGAGAAGATAAAAACGTTAAAAATTACTGATAAAACAGTTTAAGTCGAACTCAATATTTAATCCTCTGGGGCTGAAAGTGTCAAGCGTGAATATCCACTTCGATTCTATTTGGCTTAGGGTCCTCACTTTATGTATTACACATACAGTGACCCACCTACCTGACACATACAATCACCTACCTGACCATTACACACATACACTGACCCACCTACCTGACACAATCCACTGACCTACCTGAACATCACACACACACTGACCTACCTGACCATTACACACATACACTGACGCACCTACCTGACACATACAGTGACCCACCTGACCATTACACACACACTGACCCACCTACCTGACACAATCCACTGACCTACCTGAACATCACACACACACTGACCTACCTGACCATTACACACATACAATGACACACCTACCTGACACAATACACTGTCCCACCTACCTGATACAATACACTGACCTACCTACCTGACACATACACTGACCTACCTGACCATTACACACACACTGTCCCACCTACCTGACACAATACACTGACCTACCTACCTGACACATAAACTGTCCTACCTTACCATTACACACACACTGACCTACCCCACCTTTACACACATACACTGACCATTACACACACACACACACACACACACTGACCCACCTACCTGACACATACACTAACCTACCTGACCATTACACACATACACTGACCCACCTACCTGACACATACACTAACCTACCTGACCATTACACACATACACTGACCCACCTACCTGACACATACACTAACCTACCTGACCATTACACACATACACTGTCCCACCTACCTGACACAATACACACATACACATACACACTGACCTACCTACCTGACACATCCACTGACCTACCTGACCATTGCACACACTGAACCACCTACCTGACCATTACACATACACTGAACCACCTACCTGACCAATACACACACACACACACTCACACACACTGACCTACCTACCTGACACATGCACTGACCTACCTGACTATTACACACACTGAACCACCTACCTGACCATTACACATACACTGAACCACCTACCTGACCAATGCACACACACTCACACACACTGACCTACCTACCTGACACATCCACTGACCTACCTGACCATTACACACACTGAACCACCTACCTGACTATTACACATACACTGTACTACCTGACCATTACACACACACTGACCTACCTAACTGATGCATACACTGACCTACCTGACACAAAAACTGACCTACCTATCTGACCATTACACACTTACACTTGACGCACCTACCTGACACAATACTCTGACCCATCTACCTGCCACAATACACTGACCTACCTGACCATTACACAAATACACTTTCCCACCTACATGACACAATTACCTGACCATTACGCACACACACTGACCTAACAGACCATTATACACATACACTAACCTATCTACTTGACACATAAACTGACCTACCTGACCATTACACATACACTAAACCACCTACCTGACCATTACACACATACACGGACCCACCTTAACTGACAGTACACTAACCTACCTACCTGACACATACACTGACCTACCTACCTGACCATTACACACATACACGGACCCATCTACCCGAAACACACACTGACCTACCTGACCCTTGCACATACTCTGACCCATCTACCTGACACAATACTCTAACCTACCTACCTGACACATTCACTGACCTACCTGACCATTACACATACACTGTCCCACCTACCTGACACACTGACCTACCTGACTATTACACACATACACTGACCCACCTACCTGACACATGCACCAACCTACCTGACCTTTACACATACACTGTCCCACCTACCTGACACATACACTGACCTTTCCTGATCATTACACACATACCCTGACCCACTTACCTGACTCATCAACTGACCTACCTGACCATAACAAACATACACTGACCGACCTACCTGACACAATACACTGATCTACCTACCTGACACATAAACTGACCTACCTGACCATTACACACACTGAACCACCTACCTGACCATTACACACAGTGACCTACCTACCTGACACAATACACTGACCTACCTGACCATCACACATACTCTGACCTAACTATCTGACCATTACACACATACACTGACCTACCTGACACATACACTGATGTACCTGACCATTACACACATACACTGACCCACCTACTTGACACAATACTCTGACCTGCCTACCTGACACAATACTCTGACCTACCTACCTGACCATTACATATACACTTGCCCACCTACCTGACAAATACACTGACCCACCTACTTGACACAATACTCTGACCTATCTACCTGACACATGCACTGACCTTAACTGACCTTTACACACACTGACCCACCTACCTGACCATTACACACATACACTTACCTGACCATTACACGCATACACTGAACCACCTACCTAAAACAGACACTCACATACCTGACCATTACATACATACACTGAACCACCTACCTGACCATTACACACATACACTGACCCACCTACCTGACACATACACTCACCTACCTGACCATTACAGTCATACACTGACCCACCTACCTGACACATACACTCACCTACCTGACCATTACAGTCATACACTGACCCACGCACCTGACAAACACAATTACACACACACACACACACACACACATACACTGACCTACCTTACCATTACACACATACATTAACCCACCTACCTGACACAATACATTGACCTACCTGACCATTACACATACACTGACCCACCTACCTGACACATACACTCACCTACATGACCATTACACACATACACTTACCCACCTACCTGACACATACACTGACCTTTTCTGACCATTACACATACACTGTCCCACCTACCTGACACAATACACTATCCCACCTACCTGACACACTGACCTTTCCTGACCATTACACACACACACTGTCCCATTTACCGGACACACTGACATACCTGACCAGTACACACATACCCTGACCCACCTACCTGACACATACACTGACCTACCTGGCCATTACACACATACACTGGCCACCTACCTGACACATTCACTGACCTACCTGACCATTACACTTACACTGAACCACCTATCTGACCATTGCACACATACACACTGACCTACCTACCTGACACAATACACTGACCTACCTACCTTACACATACACTGGCCAACCTGACCATTACACATACACTGACCTACCTGACCATTACACATACACTGAACTACCTACCTGACACATAAACTTACCTACCTGACCATTGCACACATACACTGACCCACCTACCTGACACATAAGCTGACCAACCTGGCCATTATACTCATACACTGACCCACCTACCTGACACATACACTGACCTACCTGACCATTACACATACACTGTCCCATCTACCTGACCATTACACACATACACTGACCCACCTACCTAACCATTACATACATACTCTAACCCACCTACCTGACACATACACTGACCTACCTGAACATTACACATACACTGTTTCACCTACCTTACACAATACACTAACCTACCTGACCATTACACATACACTGACCTGCCTGATCATTACATATACACCCACCTACCTGACACAAAACTCTGACCCACCTACCTGACACATACACTGATCTACCTGACCATTACACACACACACACTGACCTACCTTCCTGACACAAACTGATCTACCTTTCCATTACACATACACTGTCCCACCTACCTGACACATTTCACTGACCCACCTACCTGACACATACACTGACCTACCTTGCCATTACACACATACACTGACCTACCTGACTATTACACATACCCTGAATCAACTACCTGACACAATTTACTGACCCACCTACCTAACCATACACTAACCTACCTGACCATTACACACACTCACCTACCTACCTGACACATACACTTACCTACCTGACCATTACACACACACTGACCTACCTACCTGACACATACACTGACCTTTCCTGCCTATTACACATGCACTGACCCACCTACATGACACAATACTCTGACCCACCTACCTGACACAATACACTGACCTACCTGCCTGAAACATACACTGACCTACCTGCCTGACCATTGCACACACACTGATATACCTACCTGACACATACACTGACCTACCTGACCATTACACACATGCACTGGCCCACATACTTGACACATACACTGATCTACCTGACCATTACACACACTGACCTACCTGACACATACACTCACCTACCTGACCATTACACACATACACTGACCCACCTACCTGACCATTACACACATGCACTGACCGACCTACCTGACTCATACACTGACCTACCTGACTATTATACACACACACTGACCCACCTACCTGACACAATGCACTGACCTACCTACCTGACCTTTACACACATACACTGAACCACGTACCTGACCATTACACACACACTGACCTACCTACCTGACACATACACTGAGCTACCTGACCATTACACACACACTGACCTACCTACCTGACACATACACTGACCTACCTGACCAGTACACACACACACATTGACCTACCTACCTGACACATACACTGACCCACCTACCTGACACATACACTGACCTACCTGACCATTACACATACACTAAACCACCTACCTGACAAATACACACACACCCACACTGAGCTACCTACCTGACACATCCACTGACCTACCAGACCATTACACACACTGAACCACCTACCTGACACAATACACTGACCTACCTACCTGACACAATACACTGACTTACTTGACCATTACACATATAGTGACCCACCTACCTGACACATACAGTGACCCACCTACCTGACACAATACACTGACCCACCTACCTGACACAATACACTATCCCACCTACCTGACCATTACACACATACCTTGACCCACTTACCTGACACAATACTCTGACCCACCTACCTGACCATTACACACATACACTGACCCACCTACCTGACACAATACTCTGACCCACCTACCTCACCATTACATACACTGAACCACCTACCTGAGCATTACAGACAGTGACCTACCTACCTTAAACATACACTGACCTACCTATCTGAACATTACACACATACACTGAACCACCTACCTGACACATACACTGACCTACCTTACCATTTCACTTACACTGAACCACCTACCTGACCATTACACACACTGACCTACCTACCTGACACATACACTGACCTACCTGACCATTACACACACACACACACACACACACACACACACACTGACCTACCTACCTTAAACACATACACTGACCTACCTGACCATTACACATACACTGAACCACCTACCTGAAACATACACTGACCCACCTACCTGACACATACACTGACCTACCTGACCATTACACATACACTAAACCACCTACCTGACAAATACACACACACCCACACTGAGCTACCTACCTGACACATCCACTGACCTACCAGACCATTACACACACTGAACCACCTACCTGACACAATACACTGACCTACCTACCTGACACAATACACTGACTTACTTGACCATTACACATATAGTGACCCACCTACCTGACACATACAGTGACCCACCTACCTGACACAATACACTGACCCACCTACCTGACACAATACACTATCCCACCTACCTGACCATTACACACATACCTTGACCCACCTACCTGACACAATACTCTGACCCACCTACCTCACCATTACATACACTGAACCACCTACCTGAGCATTACAGACAGTGACCTACCTACCTTAAACATACACTGACCTACCTATCTGAACATTACACACATACACTGAACCACCTACCTGACACATACACTGACCTACCTGACCATTACACATACACTGACCCACCTACCTGACACATACACTGACCTACCTATCTGACACAAACGGACCTATCTGACACATACACTCACCTACCTGACCATTACACACATACACTAACCCAACTACCTGACACAATACACTGACCTACCTACCTGACACATACACTGACCTACCTGACCATTACACAATTACACTGACCTACCTGACTATTACACACATACACTGAACCACCTACCTGACCATTACACACATACACTGTACCACCTACCTGGCACAATACACTGTCCCACCTACCTGACACATACACTCACCTACCTGACCATTACACATACACTGACCCACCTACCTGACACATAAGCTGACCTACCTGACCATTACACATACACTGACCTACCTACCTGACACATACACTGACCATTACACATACACTGCACAACCTACCTGACACATACAATGACCTACCTACCTGACCATTACACACACACACACTGACCCACCTACCTGACACAATACACTGACCTACCTACCTGACACAATACACTGACTTACTTGACCATTACACATATAGTGACCCACCTACCTGACACATACAGTGACCCACCTACCTGACACAATACACTGACCCACCTACCTGACACAATACACTATCCCACCTACCTGACCATTACACACATACCTTGACCCACTTACCTGACACAATACTCTGACCCACCTACCTGACCATTACACACATACACTGACCCACCTACCTGACACAATACTCTGACCCACCTACCTCACCATTACATACACTGAACCACCTACCTGAGCATTACAGACAGTGACCTACCTACCTACCTTAAACATACACTGACCTACCTATCTGAACATTACACACATACACTGAACCACCTACCTGACACATACACTGACCTACCTTACCATTTCACTTACACTAAACCACCTACCTGACCATTACACACACTGACCTACCTACCTGACACATACACTGACCTACCTGACCATTACACACACACACACACACACACACACTGACCTACCTACCTTAAACACATACACTGACCTACCTGACCATTACACATACACTGAACCACCTACCTGAAACATACACTGACCCATTTACCTGACACACTGGCCTACCTGACCATTACACACATACGCTGGCCCACCTACCTTACACTGACCTACCTGACCATTACACACATACCCTGACCCACCTACCTGACACATAAACTGACCTACCTACCTGATCATTACATACACTGAACCACCTACCTGACCATAACACAGTGACCTACGTACCTGACAGATACACTGACCTACCTATCTGACCATTACACACATACACTGAACCACCTACCTGACACAATACACTGACCTACCTGACCATTACACATACACTGACCCACCTACCTGACACATACACTGACCTACCTATCTGACACAAACGGACCTATCTGACACATACACTCACCTACCTGACCATTACACACATACACTAACCCAACTACCTGACACAATACACTGACCTACCTACCTGACACATACACTGACCTACCTGACCATTACACAAATACACTGACCTACCTGACTAGTACACACATACACTGAACCACCTACCTGACCACTACACATACACTGACCCACCTACCTGACACATAAGCTGACCTACCTGACCATTACACATACACTGACCTACCTACCTGACACATACACTGACCATTACACATACACTGCACAACCTACCTGACACATACAATGACCTACCTACCTGACCATTACACACACACACACTGACCCACCTACCTGACACATACACTGACCTTTCCTGACCATTACACATACACTGACCCATTTATCTGACACACTGACCTACCTGACCAGTACACGCATACCCTGACCCACCTACCTGACACATAAACTGACCTACCTGACCATTACACACACACAATGACCCACCTACCTGACACATTACTCTGACCTACCTACCTGACACACACACACTGACCCACCTACTTGGCCATTACACACATACACCGACCCAACTACCTGACACATAAACCGACCTACCTGACCATTACACACACATACACTGACCACCTACCTGATGCATACACTGACCTACCTGACCATTACACATACACTGAACCACCTACCTGAACATTACACACACAAACTGACCTACCTACCTGACACATAGACTTACCTACCTGACCATTACACACACACACACACACACACACTGACTTACCTAACTGACACATACACTTACCTACCTGACCATTGCACACATACACTGACCCACCTACCTGACACATAAGCTGTCCTACCTGATCATTACACTCATACACTGCCCCACCTACCTGACCAATACACACATACACTGACCCACCTACCTGACACAATACACTGACCTACCTGGCCATTACACATACACTGACCCACCTACCTGACCATTACACATACACTGAACCACCTACCTGACACATACACTGACCATTACACATACACTGTCCCACCTACCTGACACATACACTGACCTACCTTGCCATTACACACACACACACTGTCCCACCTACCTGACACAATACACTGACCTACCTGGCCATTACACACATACCCTGACCCACCTGCCTGACACAATACTCTGAGCCACCTACCTGACACAATACACTGACCTACCTACCTGACCATTACATACACTGAACCACCTACCTGACATTACACACTGTGACCTACCTACCTGACACATACACTGAACCACCTACCTGACACAATACACTGACCTACCTGACCATTACACATACACTGATCCACCTACCTGACACATGCACCAACCTACCTGACCATTACACATACACTGTCCCACCTACCTGACACATGCACTGAACTACCTGACCATTACACACACACACACACTGACCTACCTACCTGACACATACACTGACCTACCTGACCATTACACACACTGACCTACCTGACACATACACTCACATACCTGACCATTACACACATACACTGAACCACCTACCTGACCAGTACACACATACACCGACCCACCTACCTGACAATACACTGACCTACCTTACCATTACACACACACACTGACCTACCTGCCTGACACATACACTGACCTACCTTACCATTACACACATACACTGACCTACCTGACCATTACTCACACAAACTTTCCCACCTACCTGACACATACACTGACCTACCTGACCATTACACACATACACTGAACCACCTACCTGACACATACAGTGACCTACCTGACCATTACACATACACTGTCCCACCTACCTGACATAATATACTGACCCACCTACATGACACATACACTGACCTACCTGGCCATTACACATACACCGAACCAACTACCTGACACATAAACTAACCTACCTGACCATTACACACATACACTGACCCACCTACCTGACACATACTCTGACCTACCTGACCATTGCACACACACTGACCCACCTACCTGACACAATACTCTGACCCACCTACCTGACGCATAAACTGACCTACCTGACCATTACACACACACACTGACCTACCTACCTGACTCAAACTGACATACCTGACCATTACACATACACTGACCCACCTACCTGACACATACACTGACCTACCTTACCATTACACATACACTGATCCACCTACCTGACACATACACTGACCTACCTGACCATTACACATACACTGTCCCACCTACCTGACACAATATATTGACCCACCTACATGACACATACACTGACCTACCTGGCCATTACACATACACCGAACCATCTACCTGACACATAAACTGACCATTGCACACACACTGACCCCCCTACCTGACACAATACTCTGACCCACCTACCTGACGCATACACTGACCTATCTGACCATTACACACATACACTGATCCACCTACCTGACCATTACACATACACTGAACCACCTACCTGACACATACACTGACCATTACACATACACTGTCCCACCTACCTGACACATACACTGACCTACCTGACCATTACACACACTGACCTACCTGACCATTACACACACACACACACACACACACACCTACCTTCCTGACACAAACTGACCTACCTGACCATTACATACACACTGACCTACCTACCTGACACATACACTGACCTTTCCTGCCTATTACACATGCCCTGATCCACCTACCTGACACAATACTCTGACCCACCTACCTGATACAATACACTGGCCTACCTACCTGAAACATACACTGACCTACCTGCCTGACCATTGCACACACTGGCCTACCTACCTGACCATTACACACACACTGACACACCTACCTGACACATACACTGACCTACCTGACCATTACACACACACACTGACCCACCTACCTGACACATACACTCACCTACCTTACAATTACACACATACACTGAACCACGTACCTGACCATTATACACACACTGATCTACCTACCTGACACATACACTGACCTACCTGACCATTACACACACACTGACCTACCTACCTGACACATACACTGACCTTCCTGACCATTACACATACACTGACGCACCTACCTGACCATTACACACACTGACCAACCTGACACATACACTCACCTACCTGACCATTACACACATACACGGACACACCTACCTGACACAATACACTGTCCCACCCAGTGTTGCCAACCCTGGCAGGACCCCAAAATTTACAAACGCAACAATTTTTTTACTGCCAAAAATCATGAAATTTACTGACAGAGCCACATTTTTTACTGGCACTGGAAAAAAAGTACCTACAATGCCTGTTTTCAGTGCTAAACAGTGCAAATATCAATACATAAACCATAAACATGTAGCTAGTGCTATTAGCAAAGTGTTTAAGTTAAACAAAAGTCAAAAAACATATTTCTTCATTTACATGGTACAAGAGGGGGTCAGGGGCTGTGTGGACATGGTGCAGGGGGGTCAGGGGCTGTGCGGACATGGTGCAGGTGGTCAGAGGGAGGTTGAGCGGACATGGTGCAGGGGGGGTCAGGGGCTGTGCGGACATGGTGCAGGGGGGGTCAGAGGTTGTGCGAACATGGTGCAGGGGGGTCAGAGGTTGTGCAGACATGGTGCAGGAGGTCAGAGGGAGGTTGTGCGGACATGGTGCAGGGGGGTCAGAGGTTGTGCGGACATGGTGCAGGGGGGTCAGGGGCTGTGCGGACATGGTGCAGGGGGGTCAGGGGCTGTGTGCACATGGTGCAGGGGGGTCGGAGGTTGTGCGGACATGGTGCAGGGGGGTCAGGGGCTGTGCGGACATAGTGCAGGGGGGTCAGAGGTTGTGCGGACCTGGTGCAGGGGGGTCAGGGGCTGTGTGGACATGGTGCAGGGGGGTCAGAGGTTTTGCGGACATGGTGCAGGGGGGTCAGGGGCTATGCGGACATGGTGCAAGGGGGTTAGAGGTTGTGCGGACATGGTGCAGGGGGGTCAAGGGCTGTGTGGACATGGTGCAGGGGGTCAGGGGCTGTGCGGACATGGTGCAGGGGGGTCAGAAGTTGTGCGGACATGGTGCAGGGGGGTCAGGGGCTGTGCGGACATGGTGCAGGGGGGGTCAGATGTTGTGTGGACATGGTGCAGGGGGGTCAGAGGTTGTGCAGACATGGTGCAGGGGGTCAGAGGGAGGTTGTGCGGACATGGTGCAGGGGGGTCAGAGGTTGTGCGGACATGGTGCAGGGGGGTCAGGGGCTGTGCGGACATGGTGCAGTGGGGTTCAGGGGCTGTGCGGACATGGTGTAGGGTGTCAGAGGTTGTGCGGACATGGTGCAGGGGGGTCAGGGGCTGTGCGGACATGGTGCAGTGGGGTCAGAGGCTGTGTGGACATGGTGCAGGGGGGTCAGAGGTTGTGCGGACATGGTGCAGGGGGGTCAGGGGCTGTTCGGACATGGTGCAGGGGGGTCAGAGGTTGTGCGGACATGGTGCAGGGGGGTCAGGGGCTGTGTGGACATGGTGCAGGGGGGTCAGAGGTTTTGCGGACATGGTGCAGGGGGGTCAGGGGCTGTGCGGACATGGTGCAAGGGGGTTAGAGGTTGTGCAGACATGGTGCAGGGGGTCACGGGCTGTGTGGACATGGTGCAGGGGGGTCAGGGGCTGTGCGGGCATGGTGCAGGGGGGTCAGGGGCTGTGCGGACATGGTGCAGGGGGGTCAGAAGTTGTGTGGACATGGTGCAGGGGGGTCAGGGGCTGTGCGGACATGGTGCAGGGGGGGTCAGAAGTTGTGCGGACATGGTGCAGGGGGGTCAGGGGCTGTGCGGACATGGTGCAGGGGGGTCAGGGGCTGTGTGGACATGGTGCAGGGGGGTCGGAGGTTGTGCGGACATGGTGCAGGGGGGTCAGGGGCTGTGCGGACATAGTGCAGGGGGGTCAGAGGTTGTGCGGACCTGGTGCAGGGGGGTCAGGGGCTGTGTGGACATGGTGCAGGGGGGGTCAGATGTTGTGTGGACATGGTGCAGGGGGGTCAGAGGTTGTGTAGACATGGTGCAGGGGGTCAGAGGGAGGTTGTGCGGACATGGTGCAGGGGGGTCAGAGGTTGTGCGGACATGGTGCAGGGGGTTCAGGGGCTGTGCGGACATGGTGCCGGGGGTCAGGGGCTGTGCGGACATGGTGCAGGGGGGTCAGGGGCTGTGCGGACATGGTGCAGGGGGGTCAGGGGCTGTGTGGACATGGTGCAGGGGGGTCGGAGGTTGTGCGGACATGGTGCAGGGGGGTCAGGGGCTATGCGGACATGGTGCAAGGGGGTTAGAGGTTGTGCGGACATGGTGCAGGGGGGTCAGAGGTTGTGCGGACATGGTGCAGGGGGTTCAGGGGCTGTGCGGACATGGTGCCGGGGGTCAGGGGCTGTGCGGACATGGTGCAGGGGGGTCAGAAGTTGTGCGGACATGGTGCAGGGGGGTCAGGGGCTGTGCGGACATGGTGCAGGGGGGGTCAGATGTTGTGTGGACATGGTGCAGGGGGGTCAGAGGTTGTGCAGACATGGTGCAGGGGGTCAGAGGGAGGTTGTGCGGACATGGTGCAGGGGGGTTAGAGGTTGTGCGGACATGGTGCAGGGGGGTCAAGGGCTGTGTGGACATGGTGCAGGGGGTCAGGGGCTGTGCGGACATGGTGCAGGGGGGTCAGAAGTTGTGCGGACATGGTGCAGGGGGGTCAGGGGCTGTGCGGACATGGTGCAGGGGGGGTCAGATGTTGTGTGGACATGGTGCAGGGGGGTCAGAGGTTGTGCAGACATGGTGCAGGGGGTCAGAGGGAGGTTGTGCGGACATGGTGCAGAGGGGTCAGAGGTTGTGCGGACATGGTGCAGGGGGGTCAGGGGCTGTGCGGACATGGTGCAGTGGGGTTCAGGGGCTGTGCGGACATGGTGTAGGGTGTCAGAGGTTGTGCGGACATGGTGCAGGGGGGTCAGGGGCTGTGCGGACATGGTGCAGTGGGGTCAGAGGCTGTGTGGACATGGTGCAGGGGGGTCAGAGGTTGTGCGGACATGGTGCAGGGGGGTCAGGGGCTGTGTGGACATGGTGCAGGGGGGTCAGAGGTTTTGCGGACATGGTGCAGGGGGGTCAGGGGCTGTGCGGACATGGTGCAAGGGGGTTAGAGGTTGTGCAGACATGGTGCAGGGGGTCACGGGCTGTGTGGACATGGTGCAGGGGGGTCAGGGGCTGTGCGGGCATGGTGCAGGGGGGTCAGGGGCTGTGCGGACATGGTGCAGGGGGGTCAGAAGTTGTGTGGACATGGTGCAGGGGGGTCAGGGGCTGTGCGGACATGGTGCAGGGGGGGTCAGAAGTTGTGCGGACATGGTGCAGGGGGGTCAGGGGCTGTGCGGACATGGTGCAGGGGGGTCAGGGGCTGTGTGGACATGGTGCAGGGGGGTCGGAGGTTGTGCGGACATGGTGCAGGGGGGTCAGGGGCTGTGCGGACATAGTGCCGGGGGGTCAGAGGTTGTGCGGACCTGGTGCAGGGGGATCAGGGGCTGTGTGGACATGGTGCAGGGGGGGTCAGATGTTGTGTGGACATGGTGCAGGGGGGTCAGAGGTTGTGTAGACATGGTGCAGGGGGTCAGAGGGAGGTTGTGCGGACATGGTGCAGGGGGGTCAGAGGTTGTGCGGACATGGTGCAGGGGGTTTAGGGGCTGTGCGGACATGGTGCCGGGGGTCAGGGGCTGTGCGGACATGGTGCAGGGGGGTCAGGGGCTGTGCGGACATGGTGCAGGGGGGTCAGGGGCTGTGTGGACATGGTGCAGGGGGGTCGGAGGTTGTGCGGACATGGTGCAGGGGGGTCAGGGGCTATGCGGACATGGTGCAAGGGGGTTAGAGGTTGTGCGGACATGGTGCAGGGGGGTCAGAGGTTGTGCGGACATGGTGCAGGGGGTTCAGGGGCTGTGCGGACATGGTGCCGGGGGTCAGGGGCTGTGCGGACATGGTGCAGGGGGGTCAGAAGTTGTGCGGACATGGTGCAGGGGGGTCAGGGGCTGTGCGGACATGGTGCAGGGGGGGTCAGATGTTGTGTGGACATGGTGCAGGGGGGTCAGAGGTTGTGCAGACATGGTGCAGGGGGTCAGAGGGAGGTTGTGCGGACATGGTGCAGGGGGGTCAGAGGTTGTGCGGACATGGTGCAGGGGGGTCAGGGGCTGTGCGGACATGGTGCAGTGGGGTTCAGGGGCTGTGCGGACATGGTGTAGGGTGTCAGAGGTTGTGCGGACATGGTGCAGGGGGGTCAGGGGCTGTGCGGACATGGTGCAGTGGGGTCAGAGGCTGTGTGGACATGGTGCAGGGGGGTCAGAGGTTGTGCGGACATGGTGCAGGGGGGTCAGGGGCTGTTCGGACATGGTGCAGGGGGGTCAGAGGTTGTGCGGACATGGTGCAGGGGGGTCAGGGGCTGTGTGGACATGGTGCAGGGGGGTCAGAGGTTTTGCGGACATGGTGCAGGGGGGTCAGGGGCTGTGCGGACATGGTGCAAGGGGGTTAGAGGTTGTGCAGACATGGTGCAGGGGGTCACGGGCTGTGTGGACATGGTGCAGGGGGGTCAGGGGCTGTGCGGGCATGGTGCAGGGGGGTCAGGGGCTGTGCGGACATGGTGCAGGGGGGTCAGAAGTTGTGTGGACATGGTGCAGGGGGGTCAGGGGCTGTGCGGACATGGTGCAGGGGGGGTCAGAAGTTGTGCGGACATGGTGCAGGGGGGTCAGGGGCTGTGCGGACATGGTGCAGGGGGGTCAGGGGCTGTGTGGACATGGTGCAGGGGGGTCGGAGGTTGTGCGGACATGGTGCAGGGGGGTCAGGGGCTGTGCGGACATAGTGCAGGGGGGTCAGAGGTTGTGCGGACCTGGTGCAGGGGGGTCAGGGGCTGTGTGGACATGGTGCAGGGGGGGTCAGATGTTGTGTGGACATGGTGCAGGGGGGTCAGAGGTTGTGTAGACATGGTGCAGGGGGTCAGAGGGAGGTTGTGCGGACATGGTGCAGGGGGGTCAGAGGTTGTGCGGACATGGTGCAGGGGGTTCAGGGGCTGTGCGGACATGGTGCCGGGGGTCAGGGGCTGTGCGGACATGGTGCAGGGGGGTCAGGGGCTGTGCGGACATGGTGCAGGGGGGTCAGGGGCTGTGTGGACATGGTGCAGGGGGGTCGGAGGTTGTGCGGACATGGTGCAGGGGGGTCAGGGGCTATGCGGACATGGTGCAAGGGGGTTAGAGGTTGTGCGGACATGGTGCAGGGGGGTCAGAGGTTGTGCGGACATGGTGCAGGGGGTTCAGGGGCTGTGCGGACATGGTGCCGGGGGTCAGGGGCTGTGCGGACATGGTGCAGGGGGGTCAGAAGTTGTGCGGACATGGTGCAGGGGGGTCAGGGGCTGTGCGGACATGGTGCAGGGGGGGTCAGATGTTGTGTGGACATGGTGCAGGGGGGTCAGAGGTTGTGCAGACATGGTGCAGGGGGTCAGAGGGAGGTTGTGCGGACATGGTGCAGGGGGGTTAGAGGTTGTGCGGACATGGTGCAGGGGGGTCAAGGGCTGTGTGGACATGGTGCAGGGGGTCAGGGGCTGTGCGGACATGGTGCAGGGGGGTCAGAAGTTGTGCGGACATGGTGCAGGGGGGTCAGGGGCTGTGCGGACATGGTGCAGGGGGGGTCAGATGTTGTGTGGACATGGTGCAGGGGGGTCAGAGGTTGTGCAGACATGGTGCAGGGGGTCAGAGGGAGGTTGTGCGGACATGGTGCAGAGGGGTCAGAGGTTGTGCGGACATGGTGCAGGGGGGTCAGGGGCTGTGCGGACATGGTGCAGTGGGGTTCAGGGGCTGTGCGGACATGGTGTAGGGTGTCAGAGGTTGTGCGGACATGGTGCAGGGGGGTCAGGGGCTGTGCGGACATGGTGCAGTGGGGTCAGAGGCTGTGTGGACATGGTGCAGGGGGGTCAGAGGTTGTGCGGACATGGTGCAGGGGGGTCAGGGGCTGTGTGGACATGGTGCAGGGGGGTCAGAGGTTTTGCGGACATGGTGCAGGGGGGTCAGGGGCTGTGCGGACATGGTGCAAGGGGGTTAGAGGTTGTGCAGACATGGTGCAGGGGGTCACGGGCTGTGTGGACATGGTGCAGGGGGGTCAGGGGCTGTGCGGGCATGGTGCAGGGGGGTCAGGGGCTGTGCGGACATGGTGCAGGGGGGTCAGAAGTTGTGTGGACATGGTGCAGGGGGGTCAGGGGCTGTGCGGACATGGTGCAGGGGGGGTCAGAAGTTGTGCGGACATGGTGCAGGGGGGTCAGGGGCTGTGCGGACATGGTGCAGGGGGGTCAGGGGCTGTGTGGACATGGTGCAGGGGGGTCGGAGGTTGTGCGGACATGGTGCAGGGGGGTCAGGGGCTGTGCGGACATAGTGCCGGGGGGTCAGAGGTTGTGCGGACCTGGTGCAGGGGGATCAGGGGCTGTGTGGACATGGTGCAGGGGGGGTCAGATGTTGTGTGGACATGGTGCAGGGGGGTCAGAGGTTGTGTAGACATGGTGCAGGGGGTCAGAGGGAGGTTGTGCGGACATGGTGCAGGGGGGTCAGAGGTTGTGCGGACATGGTGCAGGGGGTTTAGGGGCTGTGCGGACATGGTGCCGGGGGTCAGGGGCTGTGCGGACATGGTGCAGGGGGGTCAGGGGCTGTGCGGACATGGTGCAGGGGGGTCAGGGGCTGTGTGGACATGGTGCAGGGGGGTCGGAGGTTGTGCGGACATGGTGCAGGGGGGTCAGGGGCTATGCGGACATGGTGCAAGGGGGTTAGAGGTTGTGCGGACATGGTGCAGGGGGGTCAGAGGTTGTGCGGACATGGTGCAGGGGGTTCAGGGGCTGTGCGGACATGGTGCCGGGGGTCAGGGGCTGTGCGGACATGGTGCAGGGGGGTCAGAAGTTGTGCGGACATGGTGCAGGGGGGTCAGGGGCTGTGCGGACATGGTGCAGGGGGGGTCAGATGTTGTGTGGACATGGTGCAGGGGGGTCAGAGGTTGTGCAGACATGGTGCAGGGGGTCAGAGGGAGGTTGTGCGGACATGGTGCAGGGGGGTCAGAGGTTGTGCGGACATGGTGCAGGGGGTTCAGGGGCTGTGCGGACATGGTGCCGGGGGTCAGGGGCTGTGCGGACATGGTGCAGGGGGGTCAGGGGCTGTGCGGACATGGTGCAGGGGGGTCAGGGGCTGTGTGGACATGGTGCAGGGGGGTCAGAGGTTGTGCGGACATGGTGCAGGGGGGTCAGGGGCTGTTCGGACATGGTGCAGGGGGGTCAGAGGTTGTGCGGACATGGTGCAGGGGGGTCAGGGGCTGTGTGGACATGGTGCAGGGGGGTCAGAGGTTTTGCGGACATGGTGCAGGGGGGTCAGGGGCTGTGCGGACATGGTGCAAGGGGGGTTAGAGGTTGTGCAGACATGGTGCAGGGGGGTCAGGGGCTGTGTGGACGTGGTGCAGGGGGGTCAGGGGCTGTGCGGGCATGGTGCAGGGGGGTCAGGGGCTGTGCGGACATGGTGCAGGGGGGTCAGAAGTTGTGCGGACATGGTGCAGGGGGGTCAGGGGCTGTGCGGACATGGTGCAGGGGGGGTCAGAGGTTGTGCGGACATGGTGCAGGGGGGTCAGGGGCTGTGCGGACATGGTGCAGGGGGGTCAGGGGCTGTGTGGACATGGTGCAGGGGGGTCGGAGGTTGTGCGGACATGGTGCAGGGGGGTCAGGGGCTGTGCGGACATAGTGCAGGGGGGTCAGAGGTTGTGCGGACCTGGTGCAGGGGGGTCAGGGGCTGTGTGGACATGGTGCAGGGGGGGTCAGATGTTGTGCGGACATGGTGCAGGGGGGTCAGAGGTTGTGTAGACATGGTGCAGGGGGTCAGAGGGAGGTTGTGCGGACATGGTGCAGGGGGGGTCAGAGGTTGTGCGGACATGGTGCAGGGGAGTCAGGGGCTGTGCGGACATGGTGCAGGGTGTCAGAGGTTGTGCGGACATGGTGCAGGGGGGTCAGGGGCTGTGCGGACATGGTGCAGGGGGGTCAGGGGCTGTGTGGACATGGTGCAGGGGGGTCAGAGGTTGTGCGGACATGGTGCAGGGGGGTCAGGGGCTGTGCGGACATGGTGTAGGGGGGTCAGAGGTTGTGCGGACATGGTGCAGGGGGGGCAGGGGCTGTGTGGACATGGTGCAGGGGGGTCAGGGGCTGTGCGGACATGGTGCAAGGGGGTTAGAGGTTGTGCAGACATGGTGCAGGGGGGTCAGGGGCTGTGTGAACATGGTGCAGGAGGGTCAGGGGCTGTGCGGACATGGTGCAGGGGGGTCAGGGGCTGTGCGGACATGGTGCAGGGGGGGTCAGAGGTTGTGCGGACATGGTGCAGGGGGGTCAGAAGTTGTGCGGACATGGTGCAGGGGGGTCAGGGGCTGTGCGGACATGGTGCAGGGGGGGTCAGAGGTTGTGCGGACATGGTGCAGGGGGGTCAGAGGTTGTGCAGACATGGTGCAGGGGGTCAGAGGGAGGTTGTGCGGACATGGTGCAGGGGGGTCAGAGGTTGTGCGGACATGGTGCAGGGGGGTCAGAGGTTGTGCGGACATTTTGCAGGGGGGTCAGGGGCTGTGCGGACATGGTGCAGGGGGGTCAGGGGCTGTGTGGACATGGTGCAGGGGGGTTGGAAATTGTGCGGACATGGTGCAGGGGGGTCAGGGGCTGTGCGGACATGGTGCAGGGGGGTCAGAGGTTGTGCAGACATGGTGCAGGGGGTCAGAGGGAGGTTGTGCGGACATGGTGCAGGGGGGTCAGAGGTTGTGCGGACCTGGTGCAGGGGGGTCAGGGGCTGTGTGGACATGGTGCAGGGGGGTCAGAGGTTGTGCAGACATGGTGCAGGGGGTCAGAGGGAGGTTGTGCGGACATGGTGCAGGGGGGTCAGAGGTTGTGCGGACATGGTGCAGGGGGGTCAGAGGTTGTGCGGACATGGTGCAGGGGGGTCAGGGGCTGTTGTGCGGACATGGTGCAGGGGGGGTTAGAGGTTGTGCGGACATGGTGCAGGGGGGGTCAGAGGTTGTGCAGACATGGTGCAGGGGGTCAGAGGGAGGTTGTGCGGACATGGTGCAGGGGGGTCAGAGGTTGTGCGGACATGGTGCAGGGGGGTCAGAGGTTGTGCGGACATGGTGCAGGGAGGTCAGGGGCTGTGCGGACATGGTGCAGGGGGGTCAGGGGCTGTGTGGACATGGTGCAGGGAGGTCAGGGGCTGTGCGGACATGGTGCAGGGGGGTCAGGGGCTGTGTGGACATGGTGCAGGGGGGTCGGAGGTTGTGCGGACATGGTGCAGGAGGGTCAGGGGCTGTGCGGACATGGTGCAGGGGGGTCAGAGGTTGTGCGGACCTGGTGCAGGGGGGTCAGGGGCTGTGTGGGCCTGGTGCAGGGGGGTCAGGGGCTGTGTGGGCATGGTGCAGGGGGTCAGAGGTTGTGCAGACATGGTGCAGGGGGTCAGAGGGAGGTTGTGCAGACATGGTGCAGGGGTGTCAGAGGTTGTGCGGACATGGTGCAGGGGGGTCAGGGGCTGTGCGGACATGGTGCAGGGGGGTCAGAGGTTGTGCGGACATGGTGCAGGGGGGTCAGGGGCTGTGCGGACATGGTGCAGGGTGTCAGAGGTTGTGCGGACATGGTGCAGGGGGGTCAGGGGCTGTGCGGACATGGTGCAGGGGGGTCAGGGGCTGTGCGGACATGGTGCAGGGGGTCAGAGGGAGGTTGTGTGGACATGGTGCAGGGGGGGTTAGAGGTTGTGCGGATATGGTGCAGGGGGGTCAGGTGCTGTGCGGACATGGTGCAGGGGGGTCAGGGGCTGTGCGGACATGGTGCAGGGGGGTCAGGGGCTGTGCGGACATGGTGCAGGGGGTCAGAGGGAGGTTGTGCGGACATGGTGCAGGGGGGGTTAGAGGTTGTGCGGACATGGTGCAGGGGGGGTTAGAGGTTGTGCGGACATGGTGCAGGGAGGTCAGAGGTTGTGCGGACATGGTGTAGGGGGGGTTAGAGGTTGTGCGGACATGGTGCAGGGGGGGTTAGAGGTTGTGTGGACATGGTGCAGGGGGGGTTAGAGGTTGTGTGGACATGGTGCAGGGGGGGTTAGAGGTTGTGCGGACATGGTGCAGGGGGGGTTAGAGGTTGTGCGGACATGGTGCACACTGACCTATCTACCTGACACATAAACTGAGCTACCTACCTGACAATACACTGACCTACCTGACCATTACAGACACACACACACTGACCTACCTAACTGACCATTACACACACTGAACTACCTGACACATACACTGACATACCTTACTAATATACAAACTCTGACCCACCTACCTGACACATAAACTGACCTACCTATCTGACCATTGCACACTTAAGCCGCGTACATACGGGCGGACTGTCTGTCCAACTTAGTCTGCCGAAACACATTTCAGTGGACAGTCCGCTCGTGTGTGGGCTTCAGCTGACTTTTTCAGCGGACAGTCTGGCGGACGAAGTATTTCGGAATTTCTGTAATATTGTCCGTCCAACTTTGGTTTCAGCGGACAGTCCGCTCGTGTGTAGGCAAGTTGGACGGACTAAGTATGGCGCATGCTCAGAAAGGATTTACACGGCGTAAGATTGCATTGCAGTGTATTGGACGTCGTTTTTCTAGTCCCGTCATACGTGCTGTACACGTCATCGCGCACACTTTCAGCGGACTGTCTGCTCATCGTGTGTGGTCAAGTCCGTTCATTCGAAAGTAGGACGGACTGCCCGTCGGATTGTCTGACGGACTTAGTTGGCCAGACAGTCCGCCCGTGTGTACGCGGCTTAACACTGAACCACCTACCTGACCATTACACACATACACGGACCCACCTACCTGACAATTCACAGACGTACCTACCTGACACATACACTGAGCGACCTGACCATTGCCCACACACACACTGACCTACCTACCTGACACATATACTCGCCTACCTGACCATTACACATACACTGACCCACCTACCTGACCATTACACACATACTCTAACCCACCTACCTGACACATACACTGACCTACCTGAACATTACACATACACTGTTTCACCTACCTTACACAATACACTAACCTACCTGACCATTACACATACACTGACCTACCTGATCATTACACATACACTGAACCACCTACCTGACCATTACACATACAGTGACCTACCTGATCATTACACATACACTGACCCACCTACCTGACACAAAACTCTGACCCACCTACCTGACACATACACTGACCTACCTGACTATTACACACACACACTGACCCACCTACCTGACACAAACTGATCTACCTTTCCATTACACATACACTGTCCCACCTACCTGACACATAGACTGACCTACCTGACTATTACACATACACTGACCCAACTACCTGACACAATTCACTGACCCACCTACCTAACCATACACTGACCTACCTGACCATTACACACACTCACCTACCTACCTGACACATACACTGACCTACCTGACCATTACACACACACTGACCTACCTACCTGACACATACACTGACCTTTCCTGCCTATTACACATGCACTGACCCACCTACCTGAATCATTACTCTGACCCACCTACCTGACACAATACACTGACCTACCTACCTGAAACATACACTGACCTACCTGCCTGACCATTGCACACACACTGACATACCTACCTGACACATACACTCACCTACCTGACCATTACACACATGCACTGACCGACCTACCTGACACATACACTCACTTACCTGACCATTACACACATACACTGACCCACCTACCTGACCATTACACACATGCACTGACCGACCTGCCTGACACATACACTGACCTACCTGACCATTATACACACACACTGACCCACCTACCTGACAATGCACTGACCTACCTACCTGACACAAACTGACCTACCTGACCATTACACACATACACTGAACCACGTACCTGACCATTACACACATACACTGACCTACCTGACCAGTACACACACACATTGACCTACCTACCTGACACATACACTGACCCACCTACCTGACATAAGCTGACATACCTGACCATTACGCATATACACTGACCCACCTACCTGACACATACACTGACCTACCTGACCATTACACATACACTGAACCACCTACCTGACAAATACACACATACCCACACTGAGCTACCTACCTGACACATCCACTGACCTACCTGACCATTACACACACTGAACCACCTACCTGACCATTACACCTACACTGTCCCACCTACCTGACACAATACACTGTCCCACCTACCTGACCATTACACATACACTGACCCACCTACCTGACACATAAGCTGACCTACCTGACCCCATTACAGATACACTGAACCACCTACCTGACCATTACACACACACACACTTACCTATCTGCCTGACACATACACTGGCCATTACACATACACTGAACAACCTACCTGACACATACACTGACCTACCTACCTGACCATTACACACACACACACACACACACACACTGACCCACCTACCTGACACATACACTGACCTTTCCTGACCATTACACACATACCCTGACCCACCTACCTGACACATAAACTGACCTACCTGACCATTACACACATACACTGACCCACCTACCTGACACAATACTCTTACCTACCTACCTGACACACAAACATTGACCCACCTACCTGGCCATTACACACATACACCGACCCAACTACCTGACACATAAACTGACCTACCTGACCATTACACACACATACACTGACCACCTACCTGACGCATACACTGACATACCTGACCATTACACACACTGACTTACCTAACTGACACATACACTTACCTACCTGACCATTGCACACATACACTGACCCACCTACCTGACACATAAGCTGTCCTACCTGACCATTACACACATACACTGACCCACCTACCTGACACAATACACTGACCTACCTGACCATTACACATACACTGACAAAACTATCTGACACACTGACCTACCTGACCATTACACACATACCCTGACCCACCTGCCTGACACAATACTCTGAGCCACCTACCTGTCACAATACACTGACCTACCTACCTGACCATTACATACACTGAACCACCTACCTGACCATTACACACAGTGACCTACCTACCTGACACATACACTGAACCACCTACCTGACACAATACACTGACCTACCTGACCATTACACATACACTGAACCACCTTCCTGATACATGCACCAACCTACCTGACCATTACACATACACCGTCCCACCTACCTGACACATGCACTGAACTACCTGACCATTACACACACACACACTGACCTACCTACCTGACACATACACTGACCTACCTGACCATTACACACACTGACCTACCTGACACATACACTCACATACCTGACCATTACACACATACACTGAACCACCTACCTGACCAGTACACACATACACTGACCCACCTACCTGACAATACACTGACCTACCTACCTGACACATAAACTGACCTATCTTACCATTACACACATACACTGACCTACCTGACCATTACACACACACACACACACACACACACACACACACACACACACACACACACACACACACTGACCTACCTGACCATTACACACACACACACACACACACACACACACACACACACACACACACTGACCTACCTACCCGACACTGACCCACCAACCTGACACATACACTGACCTAGCTGACCATTACACAAACAGACCTACCTACCTGACACATACATTGACCGACCTTACCATTACACACACACTGACCTACCTACCTGACACATAACACTGACCTACCTACCTGGCACATACACAGACCTACCTGACCATTACACACACTGACCTACCTACCTGACACATACACTGAACATTACACACACACACACACCACACACACTGACCTACCTATCTAACCATTACACACACTGACCTACCTACCTGACACATAAACTGACCTACCTGACCATTACACACATACACTGACCCACCTACCTGACACATACATTGACCTACCTGACCATCACACACATACACTGACCCACCTACCTGACACATAAAACTGACCATTACACACAGATTGACCTACCTGACACATACACTCACCTACCTGACCATCACACACATACACGGACCCACCTACCTGACACGAGCACTAGCCTACCTGACCATTACACATACACTGACCCACCTACCTGTCACATACACTCACCTACCTGACCATCACACACATACACTGACCCACCTACCTGACACATACACTGACCTACCTGACCATTACACATACACTGACCTACCTACCTGACACATACACTGATCTACCAGACCATTACACACACACTGACCTACCTACCTGACACATACAGCGACCTACCTGGCCATTACACACTGACCCACCTGCCTAACACAATACACTGTCTCACCTACCTGACAAAATACTCTGACCCACCTACCTGACACATACACTGACCTTTCCTGACCATTACACACATACACTGACCCATTTACCTGGCACATTGACCTACCTGACCATTCCACACATGCCCTGACCCACCAACCTAACACATAAACTGATTTACCTGACCATTACACACATACACTGACCCAACTACCTGACACAATACTCTGACCTCCTGACCATTACACATACACTGTCCCACCTACCTGACACAATACAATGACCTACCTACCTGACACAATACACTGACCTACCTGACCATTACACACACACTGACCTACCTACCTGACACATACACTGACCTACCTGACCATTACACACATACACTGAACCACCTACCTGACCATTACACATACACTGACCCACCTATCTGACACATACACTGACCCACCTGACCATTACACATACACACACACTGACCTACCTCACTGACCTACCTGACACATACACTCACCTACCTGACCATCACACACATACACTGAACCACCTACCTGACCATTACACATACACTGACGCACATACTTGACACAATACACTGTCCCGCCTACCTGACACAATACACTGACCTACCTACCTGACATATACACTGACCTACCTGACCATTACACACACTGACCCACCTACCTGACCATTACACACATACACTGAACCACCTACCTGACCATTACACACATACTTACCCACCTACCTGACACATACATTGACCTACCTGGCCATTACACACACTGAACCATCTACCTAACCATTACACACATACATGAACCCACCTACTTAAAAACATACACTGACCAACCTGACCATTACACACACACTGTCCCACCTACTTGACAAAATACACTGACCTACCTGACCATTGCACACACACTGTCCCACCTACTTGACAAAATACACTGACCTACCTGACCATTACACATACACTGAACCACCTACCTGACACAATACACTGTCCCGCCTACCTGACACAATACACTGACCTACCTACCTGACATATACACTGACCTACCTGACCATTACACACACTGACCCACCTACCTGACACAATACACTGACCTTTCCTGACTATTACACATACATTGACCCAACTACCTGACACAATACACTGACCTACCTACCTGACACATACACTGACCTACCTGACCATTACACACATACAATGAACCACATACCTGACATATATACTCACGTACCTGACCATTGCACACACTGACCTACCTGACCATCACACACATATACTGAAACACCTTCCTGACCATTACACACATACACTGACCTACCTGACCATTACACACGCTGACCCATCTACTTGACCATTACACATACACTGTCCCACCTACCTGACACACACACTGACCTACCTGACCATTACACATACACTGATCCACCTACCTGACCATTACACATACACTGTCCCACCTACCTGACACACACACTGACCTACCTGACCTTTACACATACACTGACCCACCTACCTGACCATTACACATACACTGTCCCACCTACCTGACACAATACACTGACCTATCTACCTGACACACTGACCTACCTGACCATTACACACATACCCTGACCCACTTATCTGACTCATCAACTGACCTACCTACCTGACACATAAACTGACCTACCTGACCATTACACACACTGAACCACCTACCTGACCATTACACACAGTGGCCTACCTACCTGACACATACACTGACCTACCTACCTGACACAATACACTGACCTACCTGACCATCACACATACTCTGACCTACCTATCTGACCATTACATACATACACTGAATCATCTACCTGACCATTACACACACACACACACACACTGTCCCACCTACCTGACACATACACTGACCTACCTGACCATTACACACATACACTGACCCACCTACCTGACACATGCACCAACCTACCTGACCTTTACACATACAATGTCCCACCTACCTGACACATACACTGACCTTACCTGATCATTACACACATACACTGACCCATTTATCTGACACACTGACCTACCTGACCATTACACACATACCCTGACCCACTTACCTGACTCATCAACTGACCTACCTTACCATAACACACATACACTGTCCCACCTACCTGACACAATACAGTGACCTACCTACCTGACACATAAACTGACCTACCTGACCATTACACACACTGAACCACCTACCTGACCATTACACACAGTGACCTATCTACCTGACACATACACTGACCTACCTACCTGACACAATACATTGACCTACCTGACCATCACACATACTCTGACCTACCTATCTGACCATTACACACACACACACACACTGTCCCACCTACCTGACACATACACTGACCCACCTGACCATTACACATACACTGTCCCACCTACCTGACACAATACACTGACCTACCTGAACATCACACATACACACACTGACCTACCTCACTGACCTATCTGACACATACACTCCCCTACCTGACCATCACACACATACACTGATGAACCTACCTGACACAATGCACTGACCTACCTGACCTTTACACATACACTGAACCACCTACCTGACACATACACTGACCTGCCTGACCATTACACACACTGAACCACCTACCTGACCATTACACACACTGACCTACCTGACATATACACTGACCTACCTGACCATTACACACACTGACCCACCTACCTGACCATTACACACATACACTGATCCACCTACTGGACACATACACTGCCTTACCTGACCATTACACACACTGACCTACCTGACCATTACACACGCTGACCCATCTACTTGACCATTACACATACACTGTCCCACCTACCTGACACACACACTGACCTACCTGACCATTACACATACACTGATCCACCTACCTGACCATTACACATACACTGTCCCACCTACCTGACACACACACTGACCTACCTGACCTTTACACATACACTGACCCACCTACCTGACCATTACACATACACTGTCCCACCTACCTGACACAATACACTGACCTATCTACCTGACACACTGACCTACCTGACCATTACACACATACCCTGACCCACTTATCTGACTCATCAACTGACCTACCTACCTGACACATAAACTGACCTACCTGACCATTACACACACTGAACCACCTACCTGACCATTACACACAGTGGCCTACCTACCTGACACATACACTGACCTACCTACCTGACACAATACACTGACCTACCTGACCATCACACATACTCTGACCTACCTATCTGACCATTACATACATACACTGAATCATCTACCTGACCATTACACACACACACACACACACTGTCCCACCTACCTGACACATACACTGACCTACCTGACCATTACACACATACACTGACCCACCTACCTGACACATGCACCAACCTACCTGACCTTTACACATACAATGTCCCACCTACCTGACACATACACTGACCTTACCTGATCATTACACACATACGCTGACCCATTTATCTGACACACTGACCTACCTGACCATTACACACATACCCTGACCCACTTACCTGACTCATCAACTGACCTACCTTACCATAACACACATACACTGTCCCACCTACCTGACACAATACAGTGACCTACCTACCTGACACATAAACTGACCTACCTGACCATTACACACACTGAACCACCTACCTGACCATTACACACAGTGACCTATCTACCTGACACATACACTGACCTACCTACCTGACACAATACATTGACCTACCTGACCATCACACATACTCTGACCTACCTATCTGACCATTACACACACACACACACACTGTCCCACCTACCTGACACATACACTGACCCACCTGACCATTACACATACACTGTCCCACCTACCTGACACAATACACTGACCTACCTGAACATCACACATACACACACTGACCTACCTCACTGACCTATCTGACACATACACTCCCCTACCTGACCATCACACACATACACTGATGAACCTACCTGACACAATGCACTGACCTACCTGACCTTTACACATACACTGAACCACCTACCTGACACATACACTGACCTGCCTGACCATTACACACACTGAACCACCTACCTGACCATTACACACACTGACCTACCTGACATATACACTGACCTACCTGACCATTACACACACTGACCCACCTACCTGACCATTACACACATACACTGATCCACCTACTGGACACATACACTGCCTTACCTGACCATTACACACACTGACCTACCTGACACATACACTCACCTACCTGACCATAATATACATACACTGATCCACCTACCTGACACATACACTGACCTACCTCCCTGACACAAACTGAAATACCTGACCATTACACACACACTGTCCCACCTACCTGACACATACACTGACCTACCTGACCATTACACATACACTGACCTACCTACCTGACACATACACTGACCTTCCTGACCATTACACATACACTGACCCACCTACCTGACACATACACTGACCTACCTGACCATTACACACATACACTGACCTACCTGACCATTACACATACACTGATCCACCTCCCTGACACATACGCTGACCTACCTGACCATTACACACATACATCGACCTAACTACCTTACACAAACTGACATACCTGACCATTACACATACACTGACCCACCTACCTGACACATAAACTGACCTACCTGACCTTTACACATACACTGACCCACCTACCTGACACACACACTGTCCTACCTACCCGACACATACACTGACTCACCTACCTGACACAATACACTGACCCACCTACCTGACACAATACACTGACCTACCTACCTATGTGACACATACTCTGACCTACCTGACCTTTGCACACACTGACCCACATACCTGACCATTACACACAGTGACCTACCTACCTGACACATACACTGACCTCCCTAACTGACCATTGCACACATACACTGACCCACCTACCTGACACATACACTGACCTACCTGACCATTACACATACACTGAACCACCTACCTGATCATTACACGCACACACTGACCTACCTAGCTGACACAATACACTGACCTACCTACCTGACCATTACACACACACTGACCTACCTACCTGACACATGCACTGACCTATCTACCTGACACATACACTGACCTACCTGACCATTACACACACTCACACACTGACCTACCTACCTGACACATACAGCGACCTACCTGGCCATTACATACACACTGACCTACCTACCTGACACATACACAACCTACCCGACCATTACACACATACACTGACCCACCTACCAATACCACAATACACTGACCTACCTACCTGACCATTACATACACTGAACAACCTACCTGGCCATTACAGACAGTGACTTACCTACCTGACACCCACACTGACCTACCTACCTGACACATCCACTGACTTACCTGACCATTACACACACTGAACCACCTACCTGACCATTACACATACACTGTCCCACCTACCTGACACAATACACTGACCTATCTACCTGACACAATACACGGACCTACCTGACCATTACACACACATTGACCTACCTACCTGACACAATATACTGACCTACCTGACCATTATACATACACTGATCTACCTGACCATTACACATACACTGTCCCACCTACCTGACACAATACACTGTCTCACCTACCTGACACATACACTGACCTACCTGACCATTATACATACACTGACCTACCTGACCATTACACATACACTGTCCCACCTACCTGACACAATACACTGTCCCACTTACCTGACACATGCACCAACCTACCTGACCATTACACATACACCGTCCCACCTACCTGAAACAATACACTGACCTACCTGACCATTACACACACACACTAACCTACCTACCTGACACAATACTCTGAACTACCTACCTGACGCAATACCCTTACCTACCGACCTGACCATTACACACATACACTGTCCCACATACCTGACACAAACTGACCTACCTGACCATTACACACACACACACACACACACACACTGACCTACCTACCTGACACAAACGCACATACCCGACCATTACACACATGCACTGAACCACCTACCTGACCATTACACATACACGGAACCACCTACCTGACACATAAACTGATCTACCTGACCATTACACACATACACTGTCCCACCTACCTGACACAATACACTGACCCACCTACCTGACACATACACTGACCTACCTGACCATCACACACACACACTGACCTACCTACATGACCTTTACACACACACACACACTGACCTACCTACCTGACACAAACTTACATACCTGACCATTACACATACACTGTCCCACCTACCTGAAACAATACACTGACCTACCTGAACCATTACACACACACACACACACACACACACTGACCATTACACACTCTGTCCTACCTGACACATACACTTACCTACCTGACCATACACTGACCTAACTGACCATTACACACCCACACTGACCTACCTACCTGACACAATACACTGTCCCACCTACCTGACACAATACACTGACCTACCTGACCATTACACACATGCATTGACCCACCTACCTGGCACATACACTGACCTACCTGACCATTACATACACACACACACACACACACACACACAGACCTACCTACCTGACACATACACTCACCTACCTGAGCATTATACATTTACACTGACCCACCTACCTGACACAATACATTAACCTACCTTACCATTACACAAATACACTAACCCACCTACCTGACACAATACTCTGACCCACCTACCTGACACAATACACTGACCTACCTACCTGACCATTACATACACTGAACCACCTACCTAACCATTACACACAGTGATCTACCTACCTGACACAATACACTGACCTACCTGACCATTACACATACAGTGACCCACCTACCTGACATATACACTCACATACCTGACCATTACACACATACACTGACCTACCTACCTGACACATACACTGACATACCTTACTAATAAACATATACTGACCCACCTACCTGACTATTACACACTTACACTGAAACACCTACTGGACCATTACACACATACACTGACCCACCTACCTGACACATGCACTGACCTTTCCTGACCATTACACACATACACTGACACACCTACCTAACGCAATACTCTGACCCACCTACCTGACACATAAACTGACCTACCTTACCATTACACACACAAACTTTCCCACCTACCTGACACAATACACTGACCTTCCTGACCATTACACATACACTGAACCACATACCTCACCATTATACACATACATGGACCCACCTTTCCTGACAGTACACTAACCTATCTGCCTGACACATACACTGACCTACCTATCTGACCATTACACACCTACACAGAACCACCTACCTGACCATTACACACATTCACGGACCTATCTACCTGACAATACACTGACCTACCTACCTGACACATAAACTGACCTACCTGACCATTACACCCACCCACACACACACACTGACCCAACTACCTGACACAATACACTGACCTACCTGACCATTACACATACACTGACCCACCTGATCATTACACATACATTGAACCACCTACCCGACAATTACACACATACACTGACCTCCCTGACCATTACACACACATTGACCTACCTACCTGACACATACACTGACCTACCTACCTGACACATACACTGACCTACCTGACCATTACACACCTACACTGACCCACCTACCTGACACATACACTGACCTACCTGACCATTACAAACACACTGACCCACCTACCTGACACATACACTGACCTACCTGACCATTACACACACACACTGACCCACCTACCTGACACATACACTGACCTACCTGACCATTACACATACAATGAACCACCTACCTGACCATTACACATATTGACCTACCTGACACATACACTGACCTACCTGACCATTACACATACACTGACCCACCTACTTGACACAATACTCTGACCTACCTACCTGACACACACACTGACCCACCTACTAGATCATTACACGCATACACTGACCCACCTACCTGGCACATAAACGGACCTACCTGACCATTACACATACACTGAAACACCTACCTGACACATACACTGACCTACCGGACCATTACACACACACACTGACCTACCTACCTGACACATACACCGACCTACCTGACCATTACACACACTGACCTACCTACCTGACCATTACACACATACACTGACCCACCTACCAGACCATTACACACATACACTAACCCACCTACCTGACACAATACACTGACCTACCTGACCATTACACATACACTGTCCCACCTACCTGACGCATACACTGACCCAACTACCTGACACAATACACTGTTCCACCTACCTGACACAATTCTCTGATCTACCTACCTGACCATTACATACACTGAACCACCTACCTGACCATTACACACAGTTTCCTACCTACCTGACACATACACTGACCTACCTATCTGACCATTACACCCATACGCGGAACCAACTACCTGACACAATACACTGACCCACCTAATTGACACATGCACCAACCTACCTGACCATTACACATACACTGTCCCACCTACCTGACACAATACACTGACCTACCTGACTATTACACATACAGTGACCCATTTCCTTGACACACTGGCCTACCTGACCATTACACACACACTGACCTACCTACCTGACACAAGCTGACCTACCTGACACATACACTCACCTACCTGACCATTACACGCATACAATGACCCACCTACCTGACACATATACTGACCTACCTGACCGTTACACACAGTGACCTAGCTACCTGACACATACACTGACCTACCTATCTGACCATTACACAAATACACTGATCCACCTACCTGACCATTACACACACACACACACACACACACACACACTGACCTACCTAGCTCACACAATACACCGACCTACCTACCTGACACATACACTGACCTACCTGACCATTACACACACTAAACCACCTACCTGACTATTACACACACACACACACACACACACACACACACACACACTGACCTACCTACCTGACACATACACTGACCTCCTGACCATTACATATACACTGTCCCACCTACCTGACACATAAACTGACCTACCTGACCATTACACTTACAGTAAACCACCTACCTGACACTATACACTGACCTACCTACCAGACACATACACTGACCTCCTGACCATTACATATACACTGTCCCACCTACCTGACACAATACAATGTCCTACCTACCTGACACATACACTTACCTACCTGACCATTACACACACACACACACACACACACACACACTTACCTACCTGACACATACACTGACCTACCTGACCATTACACACACACTGGCCTACCTACCTGACACATAAACTGACCTACCTGACCATTACACTTACAGTAAACCACCTACCTGACACTATACACTGACCTACCTACCAGACACATACACTGACCTACCTGACCATTACACACACACTGAACTAACTACCTGACACATACACTGACCTACCTGACCATTACACATACATTGAACCACCTACCTGACACTATACACTGTCCCACCTACTTGACACAATACACTGACCTACCTACCTGACCATTGCACACCTACACGGACCTACCTACCTGACACATAGACTTACCTTTCCTGACCATTACACTTACACTGGCCCAACTACCTGACATATACACTGACCTACCTACCTACCTGACCATTACACACACTGACCCACCTACCTGACCATTACACACATACACTGAACCACCTACCTGACCATTACACACATACACTTACCCACCTACCTCACACATACACTGACTTACCTGGCCAGTACACACAATGAACCATCTACCTGACAATCACACACATACACTGAACCACCTACCTGACCATTACACACATACACTGACCTACCTACCTGACCATTACACACATACACTGACCCACCTACCTGACATCATGCACCGACCTACCTGACCATTACACATACAGTGTCCCACCTACCTGACACATACACTGACCTTTCCTGATCAGTACACACATACACTGTCCCACCTACCTGACACAATACCCTGACCCACTTACCTGACTCATCAACTGACCTCCCTGACCATAACACACATACACTGACCCACCTACCTGACACAATACATGTCCGCACAGCCCCTGAACCCCCTTCACCATGTCCGCACAGCCCCTGACCCCCCTGAACCATGTCCGCACAACCTCTGACCCCCCTGCACCATGTCCGCACAGCCCCTGACCCCCCTGAACCATGTCCGCACAGCCCCTGACCCCCCTGCACCATGTCCGCACAGCCCCTGACCCCCCTGAACCATGTCCGCACAACCTCTGACCCCCCTGCACCATGTCCCCACAGCCCCTGACCCCCCTGCACCATGTCCGCACAACACCTGACCCCCCTGCACCATGTCCGCACAACCTCTGACCACCCTACACCATGGCCGCACAACCTCTGACCCCCCTGCACCATGTCCCCACAGCCCCTGACCCCCCTGCACCATGTCCTCACAACCTCTTACCCCCCTACACCATGTCCGCACAACCTCTGAACCCCCTACACCATGTCCGCACAGCCCCTGACCCCCCTGCACCATGTCCGCACAACCTCTGACCCCCCTACACCATGTCCGCACAACCTCTGACCCCCCTACACCATGTCCGCACAACCTCTGACCCCCCTACACCATGTCCGCACAGCCCCTGACCCCCCTGCACCATGTCCGCACATCCTTTGACCCCCCTACACCATGTCCGCACAACCTCTGACCCCCCTACACCATGTCCGCACATCCTCTGACCCCCCTACACCATGTCTGCACAACCTCTGACCCCCCTACACCATGTCCGCACAGCCCCTGACCCCCCTGCACCATGTCCGCACAACCTCTGACCCCCCTACACCATGTCCACACAACCTCTGACCCCCCCTACACCATGTCCGCACAACCTCTGACCCCCCTACACCATGTCCACACAACCTCTGACCCCCCCTACACCATGTCCGCACAACCTCTGACCCCCCTACACCATGTCTGCACAACCTCTGACCCCCCTACACCATGTCTGCACAACCTCTGACCCCCCTACACCATGTCCGCACAACCTCTGACCCCCCTACACCATGTCCGCACAACCTCTGACCCCCCCTACACCATGTCCGCACAGCCTCTGACCCCCCTACACCATGTCCGCACAACCTCTGACCCCCCTACACCATGTCCGCACAGCCCCTGGCCCCCCTGCACCATGTCCGCACAACCTCTGACCCCCCTACACCATGTCCGCACAACCTCTGACCCCCCTACACCATGTCCGCACAACCTCTGACCCCCCTACACCATGTCCGCACAACCTCTGACCCCCTGCACCATGTCCGCACAACCTCTGACCCCCCAACATACACTGACCTACCTGACCATTACACATACACTGACACACCTACCTGACACATACACTGACCTGCATGCCCATTACACATACACTGTCCCACCTACCTGACACAATACAATGACCTACCTACCTGACACATACACTGACCTACCTGACCATTACACACACACACACTTACCGACCTACCTTCCTGACATACACTGACCTACCTGACCATTACACACACACTGACCTACCTACCTGACAAAATACTCTGACCCACCTACCTGACACATACACTGAACTACCTGACCATTACACACATACACTGACCCACCTACCTGACCATTACACATACACTAAACCACCTACCTGTCACATAAACTGAAAATTCCTGACCATTACACACACACTGAACCACCTACCTGACCATTACACACATACACTGTCCCACCTACCTGACACATACACTGAACCACCTACCTGACACATACATTGACCATTATACATACACTGTCCCACCTACCTGACACAATACAATGACCTACCTACCTGACACATACACTTACCTACCTGACCATTACACACACACTTACCTACCTACCTGACACATACACTGACCTACCTGACCATTACACTTACAGTAAACTACCTACCTGACACTATACACTGACCTAACTACCTGACACATACACTGACCTACCTGACCATTACACATACATTGAACCACCTACCTGACACTATACACTGTCCCACCTACTTGACACAATACACTGACCTACCTACCTGACCATTACACACCTACACGGACCTACCTACCTGACACATAGACTTACCTTTCCTGACCATTACACATACACTGGCCCAACTACCTGATATATACACTGACCTACCTGACCATTACACACATACACTGACCTACCTACCTGACCATTACACACACTGACCCACCTACCTGACCATTACACACATGCACTGAACCACCTACCTGACCATTACACACATACACTTACCCACCTACCTGACACATACACTAACCTACCTGGCCAGTACACACACTGAACCATCTACCTGACCATTACACACATGCACTGAACCACCTACCTGACCATTACACACATACACTTACCCACCTACCTGACACATACACTAACCTACCTGGCCAGTACACACACTGAACCATCTACCTGACCATTACACACATACATGAACCCACCTACCTAAAGACAAACACTTACCTACCTGACCATTACACACATACACTGAACCACCTACCTGACATATATACTCACGTACCTGACCATTACACACACTGACGTACCTGACCATCACACACATACACTGACCCACCTACCTAACACATGCACTGACCTACCTGGCCAGTACACACAATGAACCATCTACCTGACCATCACACACATACACTGAACCACCTACCTGACCATTACACACATACACTGAACCACCTACCTGACCATTACACACATACACTTACCCACCTACCTCACACATACACTGACCTACCTGGCCAGTACACACACTGAACCATCTACCTGACCATCACACACATACACTGAACCACCTACCTGACCATCACACACATACACTGACCCACCTACCTGACTATTACACACATACACTGACCTACCTACCTGACACATACACTGACCTACCTATCTGACCATTGCACACATACACTGAACCACCTACCTGACCATTACACACATACACTGAACCACCTACCTGACACATAAGCTGACGTACCTGACCATTACACACATACACTGACCCACCTACCTGACACATAAACTGACCTACCTGACCATTACACATACACTGAACCACCTACCTGATCATTACACGCACACACTGACCTACCAGCTGACACAATACACTGACCTACCTACCTGACCATTACACACACACTGACCTACCTACCTGACACATACACTGACCTATCTTCCTGACACATTCACTGACCTACCTGACCATTACACACACACACACACACACACACACACACACACACACACACACACTGACCTACCTACCTGACACATACAGCGAACTACCTGACCATTACACACACACTGACCTACCTACCTGACACATACACAACCTACCTGACCATTACACACATACACTGGCCCACCTACCAATACCACAATACACTGACCTACCTACCAGACCATTACATACACTGAACAATCTACCTGGCCATTACAGACAGTGACCTACCTACCTGACACCCACACTGACCTACCTACCTGACACACCCACTGACCTAACTGACCATTACACACACTGAACCACCTACCTGACAATTACACATACACTGTCCCACCTACCCGACACAATACACTGTCCCACCTACCTGACACAATACACTAACCTACCTACCTGACACAATACACTGACCTACCTGACCATTACACATACAGTGTCCCATTTACCTGACACACTGGCCTACCTGACCATTACACACATACATTGACCCACCTACCTGACCATTACATACATACACACACACACACACACACACACTGACCTACCTACCTGACACAAACTCACCTACCTGACACATACACTGACCTACCTGACCATTATACATACACTGACATACCTGACCATTACACATACACTGTGCCACCTTCCTGACACAATACACTGTCCCACCTACCTGACACATGCACCAACCTACCTGACCATTACACATACACCGTCACACCTACCTGACACAATACATTAACCTACCTTACCATTTCACAAATACACTAACCCACCTACCTGACACAATACACTGACCTACCTACCTGACCATTACATACACTGAACCACCTACCTAACCATTACACACAGTGACCTACCTACCTGACACATACACTGAACCACCTACCTGACACAATACACTGACCTACCTGACCTTTACACATACATTGAACCACCTACCTGACACATGCACCAACCTACCTGACCATTACACATACACTGACCCACCTACCTGACACATGCACTGAAGTACCTGACCATTACACACACACACTGACCTACCTGACACATACACTCACATACCTGACCATTACACACATACACTGAACCACCTACCTGACCAGTACACGCATACACTGACCCACCTACCTGACATTACACTGACCTACCTGACACATACACTGACATACCTTACTAATAAACATACACTGACCCACCTACCTGACACAAACTGACCTACCTACCTGACTATTACACACTTAGGCCGCGTACACACGGGCGGATTGTCTGCCCAACTAAGTTCCGCAGACAATCCGACAGACAGTCCGTTCAAAATTTGCATGAACGGACTTAACCACACACGATGAGCAGACAGTCCGCTGAAAGTGTGCGTGATGACGTGTACGGCACGTACGACGGGACTAGAAAAACGACGTCCTATACACTGCAATGCAACCTTCGGTCGTGTAAACCCTTTCTGAGCATGCGCCATACTTAGTCCGTCCAACTTGCCTACACACGAGCGGACTGTCCGCTGAAACCAAGTTTGGACGGACAAAACCAAGTTTGAACGGACTGTCTTACGGAAATTCCGTAAGACTTTGTTCATCAGATTGTCCGCTGAAAAAGTCCGCTGAAGCCCACACACGAGCGGATTGTCCGCTGAAACACGGTTCAGCGGACTAAGTTGGACAGACAATCCGCCCGTGTGTACGCGGCCTTACACTGAAACACCTACCGGACCATTACACACATACACAGACCCACCTACCTGACACATGCACTGACCTTTCCTGACCATTACACACACACACACACTGACCTACCTACCTGACACAAACTGACATACCTGACCATTACACATACACTGACCCACCTACCTGACACATACACTGACCTACCTGACCATTACACATACACTGATCCACCTACCTGACACAATACTCTGACCCACCTACCTGACACAATACACTGGCCTACCTACCTGAAACATTCACTGACCTACCTGCCTGACCATTGCACACACTGGCCTACCTACTTGATCATTACACACACACTGACATACCTACCTGACACATGCACTGGCCCACATACCTGACACATACACTGACCTACCTGACCATTACACACACTGACCTACCTGACACATACACTCACCTACCTGACCATTACACACCTACACTGACACACCTACCTGACACATACACTCACCTACCTTACCATTACACACATACACTGAACCGCGTACCTGACCATTATACACACACTGATCTACCTATCTGACACATACACTGACCTACCTGACCATTACACACACACACACTGACCTACCTACCTGACACATACACTGACCTACCTTGCCATTATACATACACTGACCCACCTACCTGACATAAGCTGACGTACCTGACCATTACACACATACACTGACCCACCTACCTGACACATACACTGACCTACCTGACCATTACACATACACTGAACCACCTACCTGACCATTACACACATACACTGACCCACCAACCTGACACATACACTGACCTACCTACCTGACACAATATACTGACCCACCTACCTGACCATTACATACACTGAACCACCTACCTGAGCATTACACACAGTGACCTACCTACCTTACACATACACTGACCTACCTATCTGACACATACACTGACCTACCTACCTTAAACATACACTGACCCACCTACTTGACACAATACTCTGATTTACCTACCTGACACATACACTGACCTACCTGACCATTACACGCATACACTGAACCACCTACCTAAAACAGACACTCACATACCTGACCATTACAAACACTGACCTACCTGACACATACACTCACCTACCTGACCATCACACACATACACTGACCTACCTACCTGACCATTACACACATACACTGATGCACCTACCTGACACATACACTCACCTACCTGACCATTACAGTCATACACTGACCCACCTACCTGACACATAAGCTGACCTACCTGACCATTACAGTCATACACTGACCCACGTACCTGACAAACACACTGACCTACCTGACCATTACACATACACTGAACCACCTACCTGACCATTACACACACACTGACCTACCTAGCTGACACATACACTGACCTACCTTACCATTACACACATACATTAACCCACCTACCAGACACAATACATTGACCTACCTGACCATTACACATACACTGACCCACCTACCTGACACATACACTGACCTTTTCTGACCATTACACATACACTGTCCCACCTACCTGACACAATACACTATCCCACCTACCTGAAACAATACTCTGATCTACCTACCTGAAACATACAATGACCTTTCCTGACCATTACACACACACACTTTCCCATTTACCGGACACACTGACCTACCTGACCATTACACGCATACACTGACCCACCTACCTGACACAATACTCTGACCCCCCTACCTGACACATTCACTGACCTAACTGACCATTGCACACTGAACCACCTACCTGACCATTCTACACATACACTGACCTACCTGACCATTACACACACTGACCTACCTACCTGACATTCACTGACCTACCTGTCACAATACACTGACCCACCTGACACATACACTGGCCTACCTGACAATTACAAACACACACACACTGACCTACCTACCTGACACATACAGTGACCTACCTGACCATTACACATACACTGACCCACCTACCTGACACATACACTCACCTACCTGACCATTACACACATACACTTACCCACCTACCTGACACATACACTGACCTTTTCTGACCATTACACACATACACTGTCCCACCTACCTGACACAATACACTGTCCCACCTACCTGACACAATACACTATCCCACCTACCTGAAACAATACACTGGCCACCTACCTGACACATTCACTGACCTACCTGACCATTACACTTACACTGAACCACCTACCTGACCATTACACATACACACTGACCTACCTAGCTGACACAATACACTGACCTACCTACCTGACACATACACTGGCCAACCTGACCATTACACATACACTGAACCACCTACCTGACACATACACTTACCTACCTGACCATTGCACACATACACTGACCCACCTACCTGACACATAAGCTGACCAACCTGGCCATTATACTCATACACTGACCCACCTACCTGACACATACACTGACCTACCTGACCATTACACATACACTGTCCCACCTACCTGACCATTACACACACACACTGATCTACCTACTTGACACATACACCGACCCACCTTCCTGAACACTACACACATACACTGACCCACCTACCTGACACATAAACTGACCTACCTGACCATTACACATACACTGAACCACCTACCTGACCATTACACATACACTGAACCACCTACCTGACACATACACTGACCTCCCTGACCATTACACAACTACTGAACCACCTACCTTACCATTACACACATACACTGACCTACCTGACCATTACAGACACTGACCCACCTACTTGACCATTACACACATACACTGAACCACCTACCTGACACATAAACTGACCTACCTGACCATTACACACATACACTGACTCACCTACCTGACTCAATACTCTGACCCACCTACCTGACACAATACACTGACCAACCTAGTTGACACATACACTGACCTATCTGACCATTACACACACTGACCCACCTACCTGACACAATACACTGACCTACCTACCATTACACATACCCTGACCCAACTACCTGACACATACACTGACCTACCTTCCTGACACAATCTGACCTACCTGACCATTACACACATACACTGACCCACCTACCTGACACAATACTCTGACCCCCCTACCTGACACATTCACTGACCTAACTGACCATTGCACACTGAACCACCTACCTGACCATTACACACATACACTGACCTACCTGACCATTACACACACTGACCTACCTACCTGGCACATACACTGACCTACCTATCTACCATTACACACATACACTGTCCCATCTACCTGACACATACACTGACCTACCTGTCACAATACCCTGACCCACCTACCTGACTCATACACTGGCCTACCTGACAATTACAAACACACACACTGACCTACCTACCTGACACATACACTGACCTACCTGACCATTTCACATTCACTGACCCACCTACCTGACACATAAACTGACCAATCTGTCCATTACACACACACACTGACCTACCTACCTGACACATACACTGCCCTACCTGACCATTACACACACACACACTGACCTACCTACCTGACACATGCACTGACCTACCTGACACATACACTGACCTTTCCTGACCATTACACATACACTGACCCACCTACCTGACACACAAACTGACCTACCTGACCATTACACACATACACTGACCCACCTACCTGACAGATACACTGGCCTACCTGACCATTACACATACACTGAACCACCTACCTGACCATTACACACACACACTGACCTACCTAGCTGACACATACTGACCTACCTTACCATTACACACATACATTAACCCACCTACCTGACACAATACATTGACCTACCTGACCATTACACATACACTGACCCACCTACCTGACACATACACTCACCTACCTGACCATTACACACATACACGGACACACCTACCTGACACAATACACTGTCCCACCCAGTGTTGCCAACCCTGGCAGGACCCCAACATTTACAAACGCAACCATTTTTTTACTGGCACTGAAAAAAAGTACCTACAATGCCTGTTTTCAGTGCTAAACAGTGCAAATATCAATATATAAACCATAAACATGTAGCTAGTGCTATTAGCAAAGTGTTTAAGTTAAACAAAAGTCGAAAAACATATTTCTGCATTTACATGGTACAAGAGGGGGTCAGGGGCTGTGTGGACATGGTGCAGGGGGTCAGGGGCTGTGTGGACATGGTGCAGGGGGTCAGGGGCTGTGTGGACATGGTGCAGGGGGTCAGGGGCTGTGTGGACATGGTGCAGGGGGTCAGGGACTGTGCGGACATGGTGCGGGGGGGGGGGGGGGGGTCAGAGGTTGTGAGGACATGGTGCAGGGGGGGTCAGAGGTTGTGAGGACATGGTGCAGGGGGGGTGAGAGGATGTACGGACATGGTGCAGGGGGGGTGAGAGGTTGTGCAGACATGGTACAGGGGCGGTGAGAGGTTGTACGGACATGGTGCAGGGGGGTCAGGAGCTGTGCGGACATGGTGCAGGGGGGGTCAGAGGTTGTGAGGACATGGTGCAGGGGGGGTCAGAGGTTGTGAGGACATGGTGCAGGGGGGGTCAGGAGCTGTGCGGACATGGTGCAGGGGGGTCAGGGGCTGTGCGGACATGGTGCAGGGGGGGTCAGAGGTTGTGCGGACATGGTGCAGGGGGGGTCAGAGGTTGTGAGGACATGGTGCAGGGGGGGTCAGGAGCTGTGCGGACATGGTGCAGGGGGGGTCAAAGGTTGTACGGACATGGTGCAGGGGGGGGGGGTCAAGGGCTGTGTGGACATGGTGCACACTGACCTACCTACCTGACACATAAACTGACCTACATGACCATTACACACACACACACTGACCCACCTACCTGACACAAACTGACGTACCTGACCATTACACACATACATTGAACCACCTACCTGACCAATACACACACACACACATACACACTGACCTACCTACCTGACATATCCACTGACCCACCTGACCATTACACATACACTGAACCACCTACCTGACCAATACACACACACTGACCTACCTACCTGACACGTAAACTGACCTACCTGACCATTACACACACTGAACCACCTACCTGACCATTACACACATACACTGACCCACCTGACCATTACACACACTGAACCACCTACCTTACCATTACACATACATTGACCTACCTACCTGACACATATACTGACCTACCTAACTGACGCACACACTGACCTACCTAACCATTACACACATACACTGACCCACTTACCTGACCATTACACACACACTGACCTTCCTACCTGACACATACACTGACCTGCCTGACCTACCTACCTGACACATACACTGACCTTTCCTGACTATTACACATACATTGACCCAACTACCTGACACAATACACTGACCTACCTACCTGACACATACACTGACCTACCTGACCATTACACACATATACTGAACCACCTACCTGACACATACACTCACATACCTGACCATTACATACACTGACCTACCTGACACATACACTCACCTACCTGACCATCACACACATACACTGAACCACCTACCTCACCATTACACACATACCCTGACCCACCTTTCTGACACAATACTCTGACCCACCTACCTGACAGAATACACTGACCTACCTACCTGACCATTACATACACAGAACCACCTACCTGACACAATACACTGACCTACCTGACCATTACACATACACTGAACCACCTACCTGACACATGCACCAACCTACCTGACCATTACACATACACTGTCCCACCTACCTGACACATGCACTGAACTAGCTGACCATTACACACACACACTGACCTACCTACCTGACACATACACTGACCTACCTGACCTTTGCACACACTGACCCACATACCTGACCATTACACACAGTGACCTACCTACCTGACACATGCACTGACCTCCCTATCTGACCATTGAACACATACTCTGAACCACCTACCTGACACATAAGCTGACCTACCTGACCATTACACACATACACTGACCCACCTACCTGACACATACACTGACCTACCTGACCATTACACATACACGGAACCACCTACCTGATCATTACACGCACACACTGACCTACCTAGCTGACACAATACACTGACCTACCTACCTGACCATTACACACACACTGACCTACCTAGCTGACAAAATACACTGACCTACCTACCTGATCATTACACACACACTGACCTATCTACCTGACACATACACTGACCTACCTGACCATTACACACACTCACACACTGACCTACCTACCTGACACATACAGCGACCTACCTGGCCATTACACACCCACTGACCTACCTACCTGACACATACACAACCTACCTGACCATTACACACATACACTGACCCACCTACCAATACCACAATACACTGACCTACCTACCTGACCATTACATACACTGAACAACCTACCTGGCCATTACAGACAGTGACTTACCTACCTGACACCCACACTGACCTACCTACCTGACACATCCAGTGACCTACCTGACCATTACACACACTGAACCACATGCCTGACCATTACACATACACTGTCCCACCTACCTGACACAATTCACTGACCTACCTGACTAATACACACACACACACTGACCCAACTACATGTGACAATACACTGACCCACCTACCTGACACAATATTCTGATCTACCTACTTGACACATACACTGACCTTTCCTGACCATTACACACATACACTGACCCACCTTCCTGACACACTGACCTACCTGACCATTACACACATACACTGACCTACCTAACCATTAAACATACACACTGACCTACCTACCTTACCATTACACACATTGACCTACCTGACACATGCACCAACCTACCTGACCATTACACATACACTGTCCCACCTACCTGACACAATACACTGTCCCACCTACCTGGCACAATACTCTGGCCTACCTACCTGACACATACACTGACCTTTCCAGATCATTACACACATACACTGACCCATTCAACTGACACACAAACTGACCTACCTGACCATTAAACACATACACTGACCCACCTACCTGACACAATACAATGACCTTCCTACCTGACACATACACTGACCTATCTGAACATTACACACATACACTGATCCATTTACTTAGCACACTGACCTACCTGACCATTACACACATACCCTGACCCACCTACCTGACACAATACACTGACCTACCTGAAACATAAACTTATTTTCCTGACCATTACACACATACAATGACGCAACTACCTGACACAATACTCTGACCTACCTTCCTGACACATACACTGACCTACCTGACCATTACACACACACTGACCTACCTACCTGACACATACACTGCCCTACCTGACCATTACACACATACACTGACCCACCTACCTGACACATACACTGACCTACCTGACCATTACACATACACTGACCCACCTACCTGACACATAGACTTACCTTTTCTGACCATTACACATACACTGGCCCAACTACCTGATATAGACACTGACCTACCTAACCATTACACACACACTGTCCCACCTACCTGGCACATAAACTGACCTACCTGACCATTACACACATACACTGATCCACCTACCTGACATATATACTCACGTACCTGACCATTACACACACTGACCTACCTGACCATCACAAACGTATACTGAAACACCTACCTGACCATTACACACATACACTGACCTACCTACCTGACACATACACTGACCCACCTGACCATTACACACACAGTGACCTACCTGAACATTACACATACAATGAACCACCAACCTGGGCATTACACACATACACTGACCTACCTACCGGACACATACACTCACCTACCTGACCAATACACACGCACTGACCTACCTACTTGACACATACACTCACCTACCTGACCATTACACACATACACTGATCCACCTACCTGACACAAACTGACCTACCTGACCATTACACACACTGAACCACCTACCTGACCATTACACACAGTGACCTACCTGGCACATACACTGCCTTACCTGACCATTACACACACTGACCTACCTGACACATACACTCACCTACCTGACCATTACATACATACACAGATCCACCTACCTGACACATACACTGACCTACCTTCCTGACACTATCTGACATACCTGACCATTACACACACACTTTCCCACCTACCTGACACATACACTGACCTACCTACCTGACACAAACTGACGTACCTGACCATTACACATACACTTAACCACCTACCTGACACACACACTGACCTACCTGACCTTTACACATACACTGACCCACCTACCTGACCATTACACATACACTGTCCCACCTACCTGACACACACACTGACCTACCTGACCATTACACATACACTGTCCCACCTACCTGACACACACACTGTCCTCCCTACCCGATACATGAGTGACCCAAGTACCTGACACATACACTGACTCACCTACCTGACACAATACACTGACCCACCTACCTGACACAATACACTGACCTACCTACCTATGTGACACATACTCTGACCTTTGCACACACTGACCCACATACCTGACCATTACACACAGTGACCTACCTACCTGACACATACACTGACCTCCCTATCTGACCATTGCACACATACACTGAACCACCTACCTGACACATAAGCTGACCTACCTGACCATTACACACATACACTGACCCACCTACCTGACACATACACTGACCTACCTGACCATTACACATACACGGAACCACCTACCTGATCATTACATGCACACACTGACCTACCTAGCTGACACAATACACTGACCTACCTACCTGACCATTACACACACACTGACCTACCTAGCTGACACAATACACTGACCTACCTACCTGACCATTACACACACACTGACCTACCTAGCTGACACAATACACTGACCTACCTACCTGACCATTACACACACACTGACCTATCCACCTGACACATACACTGACCTACCTGACCATTGCACACACTCACACACTGACCTACCTACCTGACACAATACACTGACCTACCCGACCATTACACATAGACTGACCCACCTACCTGACACATAAGCTGACCTACCTGACCATTAAACACATACACTGACCCACCTACCTGACACATACACTGACCTACCTGACCATTACACACATTCACTAACCCACCTACCTGACACATACACTTACCTACCTGACCATTACACACATACACTGTCCCACCTACCTGAAACTATACACTGTCCCACCTTTTTGACACAATACACTGACCTACCTACCTGACATATACACTGACCTACCTGACCATTACACACACACACACACACACACACTGACCCACCTACCTGACACATAGACTGACCTACCTGACCATTACACATATTGACCTACCTGACACATACACTGACCTACCTGACCATTACACACACTGACCTACCTACCTGACATATACATTGACCTACCTGACCATTACACACACACACACACACACACACACACACACACACACACACACACACACACACTGACCCACCTACCTGACCATTACACATACAATGAACCACCTACCTGACCATTACACATATTGACCTACCTGACACATACACTGACCTACCTGACCATTACACATACACTGACCCACCTACTTGACACAATACTCTGACCTACCTACCTGACACACACACTGACCCACCTACCAGATCATTACACGCATACACTGACCCACCTACCTGGCACATAAACGGACCTACCTGCCACATAAACGGACCTACCTGACCATTACACACATACTCTGACCCACCTACCTGGCACAATACACTGACCTACCTGACCATTACACATACACTGAAACACCTGACACATACACTGACCTACTGAACCATTACACACACACACACTGACCTACCTATCTGACACATACACCGACCTACCTGACCATTACACACACTGACCCACCTACCAGACCATTACACACATACACTAGCCCACCTACCTGACACAATACACTGTTCCACCTACCTGACACAATGCTCTGATCTACCTACCTGACACATACACTGACCTTTCCTGACCATTACACACATACACTGACCCACCTACCTGACACAATACACTGACCTACCTACCTGACCATTACATACACTGAACCACCTACCTGACCATTACACACAGTTTCCTACCTACCTGACACATACACTGACCTACCTATCTGACCATTACACCCATACACGGAACCAACTACCTGACACAATACACTGACCCACCTAACTGACACATGCACCAACCTACCTGACCATTACACATACACTGTCCCACCTACCTGACACAATACACTGACCTACCTGACTATTACACATACAGTGACCCATTTACCTGACACACTGGCCTACCTGACCATTACACAAATACACTGACCCACCTACCTGACACATTCACTGACCTACCTGACCATTACACACACACTGACCTACCTACCTGACACAAGCTGACCTACCTGACACATACACACACCTACCTGACCATTACACGCATACACTGACCCACCTACCTGACACATACACTGACCTACCTGACCGTTACACACAGTGACCTAGCTACCTGACACACACACTGACCCACCTACCTGACACATAGACTGACCTACCTGACCATTACACATATTGACCTACCTGACACATACACTGACCTACCTGACCATTACACACACTGACCTACCTACTTGACATATACATTGACCTACCTGACCATTACACACACACACACACACACACACACACACACACACACACACACACACACACACACACACACACTGACCCACCTACCTGACACATAGACTGACCTACCTGACCATTACACATACAATGAACCACCTACCTGACCATTACACATATTGACCTACCTGACACATACACTGACCTACCTGACCATTACACATACACTGACCCACCTACTTGACACAATACTCTGACCTACCTACCTGACACACACACTGACCCACCTACCAGATCATTACACGCATACACTGACCCACCTACCTGGCACATAAACGGACCTACCTGCCACATAAACGGACCTACCTGACCATTACACACATACTCTGACCCACCTACCTGGCACAATACACTGACCTACCTGACCATTACACATACACTGAAACACCTGACACATACACTGACCTACTGAACCATTACACACACACACACTGACCTACCTATCTGACACATACACCGACCTACCTGACCATTACACACACTGACCCACCTACCAGACCATTACACACATACACTAGCCCACCTACCTGACACAATACACTGTTCCACCTACCTGACACAATGCTCTGATCTACCTACCTGACACATACACTGACCTTTCCTGACCATTACACACATACACTGACCCACCTACCTGACACAATACACTGACCTACCTACCTGACCATTACATACACTGAACCACCTACCTGACCATTACACACAGTTTCCTACCTACCTGACACATACACTGACCTACCTATCTGACCATTACACCCATACACGGAACCAACTACCTGACACAATACACTGACCCACCTAACTGACACATGCACCAACCTACCTGACCATTACACATACACTGTCCCACCTACCTGACACAATACACTGACCTACCTGACTATTACACATACAGTGACCCATTTACCTGACACACTGGCCTACCTGACCATTACACAAATACACTGACCCACCTACCTGACACATTCACTGACCTACCTGACCATTACACACACACTGACCTACCTACCTGACACAAGCTGACCTACCTGACACATACACACACCTACCTGACCATTACACGCATACACTGACCCACCTACCTGACACATACACTGACCTACCTGACCGTTACACACAGTGACCTAGCTACCTGACACATACACTGACCTACCTATCTGACCATTACACAAATACAATGATCCACCTGCCTGACTCATAAGCGGACCTACCTAACCATTACACATACTCTGAACCACCTACCTGACCATTACACACACACACACACACACACACACACACACACACTGACCTACCTAGCTGACACAATACACTGACCTACCTACCTGACACATACACTGACCTACCTGACCATTACACACACACACACACACTGACCTACCTACCTGACACATACACTGACCTACCTGACCATTACACACACACACACACTGACCTACCTACCTGACACATACACTGACCTACCTGACCATTACACATACACTGAACCACCTACCTGACACATACACTAACCTTCCTGACCATTACTCACACACACACACTGACCTACCTACCTGACACATACACTGACCCATTTACCTGGCACATAAACTGATTTACCTGACCATTACACACATACACTGACCCAACTACCTGACACAATTCTCTGACCCACCTACCTGACACAATGCACTGACCTACCTGACCATTACACACACACACACACACACACACACACACACACACACACACACACACACACACACACACACACACACACACACACACAGACCTACCTACCTGACACATACACTGACCTCCTGACCATTACACATATACTGTCCCACCTACCTGACACAATACAGTGTCCTACCTACCTGACACATACACTGACCTACCTGACCATTACACACACACACTGGCCTACCTACCTGACACATAAACTGACCTACCTGACCATTACACATAAACTGTCCCACCTACTTGACACAATACACTGACCTTTCCTGATCATTACACACACATGATCATTATACACCATGGCCGCACAACCTCTGACCCCCCAGCACCATGTCCTCACAACCTCTGACCCCCCAGCACCATGTCCGCACAGCCCCTGACCCCCCTGCACCATGTCCGCACAACCTCTGACCCCCCTACACCATGTCCGCACAACCTCTGACCCCCCCTGCACCATGTCCGCACAGCCCCTGAACCCCCTGCACCATGTCCGTACAAACTCTTACCCCCCTGCACCATGTCCGCACAGCCTCTGACCCCCCTGCACCATGTCCGCACAACCTCTGACCCCCCCTGCACCATTTCCGCACAGCCTCTGACCCCCCTGCACCATGTCCGCACAACCCCTGACCCCCCTGCACCATGTCCGCACAACCCCTGACCCCCCCTGCACCATGTCCGCACAACCTCTGACCCCCCTACACTATGGCCGCACAACCTCTGACCCCCTGCACCATGTCCGCACAGCCTCTGACCCCCCTACACCATGTCCGCACAACCCCTGATCCCCCTACACCATGTCCGCACAACCCCTGATACCCCTACACCATGTCCGCACAACCTCTGACCCCCCTACACTATGGCCGCACAACCTCTGACCCCCCTACACTATGGCCGCACAACCTCTGACCCCCTGCACCATGTCCGCACAGCCTCTGACCCCCCTACACCATGTCCGCACAACCCCTGATCCCCCTGCACCATGTCCGCACAACCTCTGACCCCCCTACACTATGGCCGCACAACCTCTGACCCCCTGCACCATGTCCGCACAGCCTCTGACCCCCCCTGCACCATGTCCGCACAGCCCCTGAACCCCCTGCACCATGTCCGTACAAACTCTTACCCCCCTGCACCATGTCCGCACAGCCTCTGACCCCCCTGCACCATGTCCGCACAACCTCTGACCCCCCCTGCACCATTTCCGCACAGCCACTGACCCCCCTGCACCATGTCCGCACAACCCCTGACCCCCCTGCACCATGTCCGCACAACCCCTGACCCCCCCTGCACCATGTCCGCACAACCTCTGACCCCCCTACATTATGGCCGCACAACCTCTGACCCCCTGCACCATGTCCGCACAGCCTCTGACCCCCCTGCACCATGTCCGCACAACCCCTGATCCCCCTACACCATGTCCGCACAACCTCTGACCCCCCTACACTATGGCCGCACAACCTCTGACCCCCCTACACTATGGCCGCACAACCTCTGACCCCCCTGCACCATGTCCGCACAGCCTCTGACCCCCCTACACCATGTCCGCACAACCCCTGATCCCCCTGCACCATGTCCGCACAACCTCTGACCCCCCTACACTATGGCCGCACAACCTCTGACCCCCTGCACCATGTCCGCACAGCCTCTGACCCCCCTGCACCATGTCCGCACAGCCCCTGACCCCCCTGCACCATGTCCGCACAGCCCCTGACCCCCCTGCACCATGTCCGCAAACCTCTGACCCCCCTACACCATGGCCGCACAACCTCTGACCCCCCCTGCACCATGTCCGCACAGCCTCTGACCCCCCTGCACCATGTCCGCACAACCTCTGACCCCCCCTGCACCATGTCCGCACAGCCTCTGACCCCCCTGCACCATGTCCGCACAACCCCTGACCCCCCTGCACCATGTCCGCACAACCTCTGACCCCCCCAGCACCATGTCCGCACAACCCCTGACCCCCCTGCACCATGTCCGCACAACCTCTGACCCCCCCTGCACCATGTCCGCACAGCCCCTGAACCCCCTGCACCATGTCCCTACAAACTCTTACCCCCCTGCACCATGTCCTCACAACCTCTGACCCCCCCACATACACTGGCCTACCTGACCATTACACATACACTGACCCACCTACCTGACACAATACAATGACCTACCTACCTGACACATACACTGAACTACCTGACCATTACACACACACACACACTTACCGACCTACCTACCTGACATACACTGACCTACCTGTCCATTACACACACACTGACCTACCTACCTGACACATACACTGACCTACCTGACCATTACACACCTACACGGACCCACCTATCTGACACATAGACTTAACTTTCCTGACCATTACACATACACTGAACCACCTACCTGACCATTACACATACACTGTCCCACATACCTTACACAAAACACTGACCTACCTGAACATCACACATACACACACACACTGACCTACCTCACTGACCTACCTGACACATACACTTACCTACCTGACCATCACACACATACACTGACGCACCTACCTGACACAATACACTGACCTACCTGACCTTTACACATACACTGAACCACCTACCTGACACAATACACTGTCCCACCTACCTGACACAATACACTGACCTACCTGACACATACACTGACCTACCTGACCATTACACACATACACTGACCTACCTGACTATTACACACACTGACCCACCTACCTGACCATTACACACATACACTGAACCACCTACCTAACCATTGCACACATTTACTTACCCACCTACCTGACACATACACTGACCTACCTGGCCATTACACACACACACTGTCCCACCTACCTGACACAATACACTGTCCCACCTACCTGACACAATATACTGACCTACCTTCCTGACACATACACTGACCTACCTGACCATTAAACACATACACTGACCTACCTGTCCATTACACACACTGACCTACCTACCTGACCATTACACACATACACTGATCCACCTACCTGACCATTACACACATACACTGACCCACCTACCTGATACATGCACTAACCTACCTGACCATTACACATACACTGTCCCACCTACCTGACACATACACTGACCTTTCCTGATCATTGCACACATACACTGACCCATTTACCTGACACACTGACCTACCTGACCATTAAACACATACCCTGACCCACTTACCTGACTCATCAACTGACCTACCTGACCATAACACACATACACTGACCCACCTACCTGACACAATACACTGACCTACCTACGTGACACATAAACTGACCTACCTGACCATTAGACACACTGAACCACCTACCTGACCATTACACACAGTGACCTACCTACCTGACACATACACTGACCTACCTACCTGACACAATACACTGACCTACCTGACCATCACACATACTCTGACCTACCTATCTGACCATTACACACATACAATGAACCACCTACCTGACCAATACACACACACACACACATACTGTCCCCCCTACCTGACACATACACTGACCTACCTACCTGACACATACACTGACCTATCTGACCATTACACACATACACTGACCCACCTACCTGACAAATACACTGACCTACCTGACCATTACACACATTGACCTACCTGACACATGCAACAACCTACTTTACCATTACACACATACATGGACCCACCTGCCTGACACATACACTCACCTACCTGACCATTACACACACACACACACACACACACTGACCTACCTACCTGACACATACACTGACCTACCTGACCATTACACACACACACACACACACACACACACACACACTGACCTACCTACTTGACACATACACTGACCTACCTGACCATTACACACACACTGACCTACCTACCTGACACATACACTGACCTACCTGACCATTACACACACACTGACCTACCTACCTGACACATACACTGACCTACCTGACCATTACACACACTGACCCACGTACCTGACCATTACACACACTGACCCACCTACCTGACACATACACTCCCCTACCTGACCATTACACATACACTGACCTACCTACCTTACACAATACATGTCCGCACAACCTCTGACCCCCCCCCCCCACATACACTGACCTACCTGACCATTACACATACACTGACCCACCTACCTGACACATACACTGACCTACCTGACCATTACACACAGTGACCTACCTACCTGACACACACACTGACCTACATGACCATTACACATACACTGTCCCACCTACCTGACACAATACACTGTCCCACCTACCTGACACATACACTGACCTACCTGACCATTACACACACAGTGACCTACCTGAACATTACACATACAATGAACCACCAACCTGAGCATTACACACATAGACTTACCTACCTACCAGACACATACACTCACCTACCTGAAAATTCACTGACCCACCTACCTGACACATAAACTGACCTACCTGACCATTACACATACACTCACCTACCTGACCAATACACACACACACTGACCTACCTACTTAACACATACACTGACCTACCTGACCATTACACACACACTGTCCCACCTACCTGACACAATACAATGACCTACCTGACCATCACACACATACACTGACCCACCTACCTATTACACACATACACTGACCTACCTACCTGACACATACACTCACCTACCTGACCATTACACATTACACACACTGCCCTACCTTACACATACTCTCACCTACCTGACCATTACACACATACACTGACCTGCCTACCTGACACAATACACTGCCCTACCTGACCATAACACACACTGAACCACCTACCTGACCATTACACACAGTGACCTACCTACCTGGCACATACACTGACCTACTTATCTGACCTTTACACACATACACTGTACCACCTACCCGACACAATACACTGACCTACCTGACCATTACACACACACACACACACACACACACACACACACACACACACACACACACACACACTGACCTACCTACCTGACACATACACTGCCTTACCTGTCCATTACATACATACACTGATCCCCCTACCTGACACATGCACTGACCTACCTGACCATTACACACATACACTGACCTACCTACCTGACACAAACTGACATACCTGACCATTACACACAAACTGTCCCACCTACCTGACACATACTCTGTCCTACCTGACCATTACACATACACTGACCCACCTACCTTACCATTACACACATACACTGACCTACCTGACCATTACACATACATTGACCCACCTACCTGACACATAAACTGACCTACTTGACCATTATACATACACTGACCGACCTACCTGACACATAAACTGACCCACCTACCTGACACAAACACTGACCTACCTGACCATTACACATACACTGTCCCACCTACCTGACACAATACACTGACCTACCTACCTATGTGACACATACTCTGACCTACCTGACCTTTGCACACACTGATCCACATACCTGACCATTACACACAGTGACCTACCTACCTGACACATACACTGACCTACCTATCTGACTATTGCACACATACACTGAACCACCTACCTGACACATAAGCTGACGTACCTGACCATTACACACATACACTGACCCACCTACCTGACACATAAACTGACCTACCTGACCATTACACATACACTGAACCACCTACCTGATCATTACACGCACACACTGACCTACCAGCTGACACAATACACTGACCTATCTACCTGACACATACACTGACCTACCTGACCATTACACACACACACACACACACACACACACACACACACACACACACACACACACACACACTGACCTACCTACCTGACACATACAGCAACCTACCTGACCATTACACACACACACACTGACCTACCTACCTGACACATACACAACCTACCTGACCATTACACACATACACTGGCCCACCTACCAATACCACAATACACTGACCTACCTACCAGACCATTACATACACTGAATAACCTACCTGGCCATTACAGACAGTGACCTACCTACCTGACACCCACACTGACCTACCTACCTGACACATCCACTGACCTAACTGACCATTACACACACTGAACCACCTACCTGACCATTACACATGCACTGTCCCACCTACCTGACACAATACACTGTCCCACCTACCTGACACAATACACTAACCTACCTACCTGACACAATACACTGACCTACCTGACCATTACACATACAGTGTCCCATTTACCTGACACACTGGCCTACCTGACCATTACACATACACTGAACCACCTACCTGACGATTACACACACACACTGACCTACCTAGCTGACACATACTGACCTACCTTACCATTACACACATACATTAACCCACCTACCTGACACAATACATTGACCTACCTGACCATTACACATACACTGACCCAGCTACCTGACACATACACTCACCTACCTGGCCATTACACACATACACGGACACACCTACCTGACACAATACACTGTCCCACCCAGTGTTGCCAACCCTGGCAGGACCCCAAAATTTACAAACGCAACCATTTTTTTACTGGCACTGAAAAAAAGTACCTACAATGCCTGTTTTCAGTGATAAACAGTGCAAATATCAATATATAAACCATAAACATGTAGCTAGTGCTATTAGCAAAGTCTTTAAGTTAAACAAAAGTCAAAAAACATATTTCTGCATTTACATGGTACAAGAGGGGGTCAGGGGCTGTATGGACATGGTGCAGGGGGTCAGGGGCTGTGTGGACATGGTGCAGGGGGTCAGGGGCTGTGCGGACATGGTGCAGGGGGTCAGGGGCTGTGCGGACATGGTGCAGGGGGGTCAAAGGTTGTGCGGACATGGTGCAGGGGGTCAGGGGCTGTGTGGACATGGTGCAGGGGGTCAGGGGCTGTGCGGACATGGTGCAGGGGGGTCAAAGGTTGTGCGGACATGGTGCAGGGGGGGTCAGAGGTTGTGAGGACATGGTGCAGGGCGGGTGAGAGGATGTACGGACATGGTGCAGGGGGGTCAGGAGCTGTGCGGACATGGTGCAGGGGAGGTCAGAGGTTGTGAGGACATGGTGCAGGGGGGGTCAGAGGTTGTGAGGACATGGTGCAGGGGGGGTCAGAGGTTGTGAGGACATGGTGCAGGGGGGGTCAGGAGCTGTGCGGACATGGTGCAGGGGGTCAGAGGTTGTGTGGACATGGTGCAGGGGGGGTCAGAGGTTGTGAGGACATGGTGCAGGGGGGGTGAGAGGATGTACGGACATGGTGCAGAGGGGTGAGAGGATGTACAGACATGGTGCAGGGGGGTCAGGAGCTTTGCGGACATGGTGCAGGGGGGGTCAAAGGTTATACGGACATGGTGCAGGGGGGGTTCAGAGGTTGTGCGGACATGGTGCGGGGGGGGGGGGTCAAGGGCTGTGCTGACATGGTGCACACTGACCCACCTACCTGACACAAACTGACGTACCTGACCATTACACACATACATTGAACCACCTACCTAACCAATACACACACACTCACATACACACTGACCTACCTACCTGATATATCCACTGACCTACCTGACCATTACACACACTGAACCACCTACCTGACACATGCACTGACCTACCTGACCATTACACACACACTGTCCCACCTACCTGACACAAACTGACCCACCTGACCATTACACACACACTGAACCACCTACCTTACCATTACACATACATTGACCTACCTACCTGACACATATACTGACTACCTACCTGACGCACACACTGACCTACCTAACCATTACACACATACACTGACCCACTTACCTGACCTTTACACACACTCTGACCTACCTACCTGACACATACACTGACCTACCTACCTGACACATACACTGACCTGCCTGACCTACCTACCTGACACATACACTGACCTTTCCTGACTATTACACATACATTGACCCAACTACCTGACACAATACACTGACCTACCTACCTGACACATACACTGACCTACCTGACCATTACACACATATACTGAACCACCTACCTGACACATACACTCACATACCTGACCATTACAAACACTGACTAACCTGACACATACGCTCACCTTCCTGACCATCACACACATGCACTGAACCACCTACCTCACCATTACACACATACCCTGACCCACCTTCCTGACACAATACTCTGACCTACCTACCTGACCGAATACACTGACCTACCTACCTACCTCACCATTACATACACTGAACCACCTACCTGACACAATACACTGACCTACCTGACCATTACTCATACACTGTCCCACCTACCTGACACAATACACTGACCTACCTGACCATTACACACACTGACCTACCTGACACATACACTGACCTACCTGACCATTACAAACACACACACTGACCCACCGACCTGACACATACACTTAACTACCTGACCATTACACACATACACGGACCCACCTACCTGACACATAGACTTACCTTTCCTGACCATTACACATACACTGACCCAACTGCCTGATACAATACACTGACCTCCCTACCTGACATATACACTGACCTACCTGACCATTACACATACAGTGACCCCCCTACCTGACACATACAATCACCTACCTGACCATTACACACATACACTGAACCACCTACCTGACCATTACACATACACTGACCCACCTACCTGACACATACAGTAACCCACCTGACCATTACACACACACTGACCCACCTACCTGACACAATCCACTGACCTACCTGAACATCACACACACACTGACCTACCTGACCATTACACACATACACTGACGCACCTACCTGACACAATACACTGTCCCACCTACCTGATACAATACACTGACCTACCTACCTGACACATGCACTGACCTACCTGACCATTACACACACACTGTCCCACCTACCTGACACAATACACTGACCTACCTACCTGACACATAAACTGACCTATCTTACCATTACACACACACTGACCTACCCCACCTTTACACACATACACTGACCATTACACACACACACACACACACACACACACACACACTGACCCACCTACCTGACACATACACTAACCTACCTGACCATTACACACATACACTGACCCACCTACCTGACACATACACTAACCTACCTGACCATTACACACATACACTGACCCACCTACCTGACACATACACTAACCTACCTGACCATTACACACATACACTGTCCCACCTACCTGACACAATACACACATACACATACACACTGACCTACCTACCTGACACATCCACTGACCTACCTGACCATTGCACACACTGAACCACCTACCTGACCATTACACATACACTGAACCACCTACCTGACCAATACACACACACACACACTCACACACACTGACCTACCTACCTGACACATGCACTGACCTACCTGACCATTACACACACTGAACCACCTACCTGACCATTACACATACACTGAACCACCTACCTGACCACTGCACACACTCACACACACTGACCTACCTACCTGAAACATCCACTGACCTACCTGACCATTACACACACTGAACCACCTACCTGACCATTACACATACACTGACCTACCTGACCATTACACATACACTGACCTACCTGACCATTACACACACACTGACCCACCTACCTGACACATAAGCTGTCCTACCTGATCATTACACTCCTACACTGACCCATCTACCTGACCATTACACACATACACTGACCCACCTACCTGACACAATACACTGACCTACCTGGCCATTACACATACACTGACAAAACTATCTGACACACTGACCTACCTGACCATTACACACATACCCTGACTCACCTACCTGACCATTACACATACACTGAACCACCTACCTGACACATACACTGACCTACCTTGCCATTACACACATACACTGTCCCACCTACCTGACACAATACACTGACCTACCTGGCCATTACACACATACCCTGACCCACCTGCCTGACACAATACTCTGAGCCACCTACCTGACACATTACACTGACCTACCTACCTGACCATTACATACACTGAACCACCTACCTGACATTACACACTGTGACCTACCTACCTGACACATACACTGAACCACCTACCTGACACAATACACTGACCTACCTGACCATTACACATACACTGATCCACCTACCTGACACATGCACCAACCTACCTGACCATTACACATACACTGTCCCACCTACCTGACACATGCACTGAACTACCTGACCATTACACACACACACACACTGACCTACCTACCTGACACATACACTGACCTACCTGACCATTACACACACTGACCTACCTGACACATACACTCACATACCTGACCATTACACACATACACTGAACCACCTACCTGACCAGTACACACATACACTGACCCACCTACCTGACAATACACTGACCTACCTGACCATTACACACACACACTGACCTACCTACCTGACACATACACTGACCTACCTTACCATTACACACATACACTGACCTACCTGACCATTACTCACACAAACTTTCCCACCTACCTGACACATACACTGACCTACCTGGCCATTACACATACACCGAACCAACTACCTGACACATAAACTAACCTACCTGACCATTACACACATACACTGACCCACCTACCTGACACATACTCTGACCTACCTGACCATTGCACACACACTGACCCACCTAACTGACGCATAAACTGACCTACCTGACCATTACACACACACACTGACCTACCTACCTGACACAAACTGACATACCTGACCATTACACATACACTGACCCACCTACCTGACACATACACTGACCTACCTGACCATTACACATACACTGTCCCACCTACCTGACACAATATACTGACCCACCTACATGACACATACACTGACCTACCTGGCCATTACACATACACCGAACCATCTACCTGACACATAAACTGACCTACCTGACCATTGCACACACACTGACCCACCTACCTGACACAATACTCTGACCCACCTACCTGACGCATCCACTGACCTACCTGACCATTACACACATACACTGACCCACCTACCTGACCATTACACATACACTGAACCACCTACCTGACACATACACTGACCATTACACATACACTGTCCCACCTACCTGACACATACAATGACCTACCTTGCCATTACACACACACACACACACACTGTCCCACCTACCTCACACATACACTGACCTACCTGACCATTACACACACTGACCTACCTGACCATTACACACACACACACACACACACACTGACCTACCTTCCTGACACAAACTGACCTACCTGACCATTACACACACACTGACCTACCTACCTGACACATACACTGACCTTTCCTGCCTATTACACATGCACTGATCCACCTACCTGACACAATACTCTGACCCACCTACCTGATACAATACACTGGCCTACCTACCTGAAACATACACTGACCTACCTGCCTGACCATTGCACACACTGGCCTACCTACCTGACCATTACACACACACTGACCCACCTACCTGACACATACACTCACCTACCTTACCATTACACACATACACTGAACCACGTACCTGACCATTATACACACACTGATCTACCTACCTGACACATACACTGACCTACCTGACCATTACACACACACTGACCTACCTACCTGACACATACACTGACCTTCCTGACCATTACACATACACTGACGCACCTACCTGACCATTACACACACTGACCAACCTGGCACATACACTCACCTACCTGACCATTACACACATACACGGACACACCTACCTGACACAATACACTGTCCCACCCAGTGTTGCCAACCCTGGCAGGACCCCAAAATTTACAAACGCAACAATTTTTTTACTGCCAAAAATCATGAAATTTACTGACAGAGCCACATTTTTTACTGGCACTGGAAAAAAAGTACCTACAATGCCTGTTTTCAATGCTAAACAGTGCAAATATCAATACATAAACCATAAACATGTAGCTAGTGCTATTAGCAAAGTGTTTAAGTTAAACAAAAGTCAAAAAACATATTTCTTCATTTACATGGTACAAGAGGGGGTCAGGGGCTGTGTGGACATGGTGCAGGGGGGTCAGAGGCTGTGTGGACCTGGTGCAGGGGGTCAGTGGCTGTGCGGACATGGTGCAGGTGGTCAGAGGGAGGTTGAGCGGACATGGTGCAGGGGGGTCAGAGGTTGTGCGGACATGGTGCAGGGGGGTCAGGGGCTGTGCGGACATGGTGCAGGGGGGTCAGTGGCTGTGTGGACATGGTGCAGGGGGGTCAGAGGTTGTGCGGACATGGTGCAGGGGGGTCAGGGGCTGTGCAGACATGGTGCAGGGGGGTCAGAGGTTGTGCGGAAATGGTGCAGGGGGGTCAGGGGCTGTGTGGACATGGTGCAGGGGGGTCAGAGGTTTTGCGGACATGGTGCAGGGGGGTCAGGGGCTGTGCGGACATGGTGCAAGGGGGTTTGAGGTTGTGCAGACATGGTGCAGGGGGGTCAGGGGCTGTGCGGACATGGTGCAGGGGGGTCAGAAGTTGTGCGGACATGGTGCAGGGGGGTCAGGGGCTGTGCGGACATGGTGCAGGGGGGGGTCAGAGGTTGTGCGAACATGGTGCAGGGGGGTCAGAGGTTGTGCAGACATGGTGCAGGAGGTCAGAGGGAGGTTGTGCGGACATGGTGCAGGGGGGTCAGAGGTTGTGCGGACATGGTGCAGGGGGGTCAGGGGCTGTGCGGACATGGTGCAGGGGGGTCAGGGGCTGTGTGGACATGGTGCAGGGGGGTCGGAGGTTGTGCGGACATGGTGCAGGGGGGTCAGGGGCTGTGCGGACATGGTGCAGGGGGGTCAGAGGTTGTGCGGACATGGTGCAGGGGGGTCAGGGGCTGTGCGGACATGGTGCAAGGGGGTTAGAGGTTGTGCGGACATGGTGCAGGGGGGTCAGAGGTTGTGCGGACATGGTGCAGGGGGGTCAGGGGCTGTGTGGACATGGTGCAGGGGGGTCAGAGGTTTTGCGGACATGGTGCAGGGGGGTCAGGGGCTGTGCGGACATGGTGCAAGGGGGTTAGAGGTTGTGCGGACATGGTGCAGGGGGGTCAGAGGTTGTGCGGACATGGTGCAGGGGGGTCAGGGGCTTTGCAGACATGATGCAGGGGGGTCAGAGGTTGTGCGGACATGGTGCAGGGGGGTCAGGGGCTGTGTGGACATGGTGCAGGGGGGTCAGAGGTTTTGCGGACATGGTGCAGGGGGGTCAGGGACTGTGCGGACATGTTGCAAGGGGGTTAGAGGTTGTGCAGACATGGTGCAGGGGGGTCAGGGGCTGTGTGGACATGGTGCAGGGGGGTCAGGGGCTGTGCGGACATGGTGCAGGGGGGTCAGGGGCTGTGCGGACATGGTGCAGGGGGGTCAGAAGTTGTGCGGACATGGTGCAGGGGGGTCAGGGGCTGTGCGGACATGGTGCAGGGGGGGTCAGAGGTTGTGCGAACATGGTGCAGGGGGGTCAGAGGTTGTGCAGACATGGTGCAGGAGGTCAGAGGGAGGTTGTGCGGACATGGTGCAGGGGGGTCAGAGGTTGTGCGGACATGGTGCAGGGGGGTCAGGGGCTGTGCGGACATGGTGCAGGGGGGTCAGGGGCTGTGTGGACATGGTGCAGGGGGGTCGGAGGTTGTGCGGACATGGTGCAGGGGGGTCAGGGGCTGTGCGGACATAGTGCAGGGGGTCAGAGGTTGTGCGGACCTGGTGCAGGGGGGTCAGGGGCTGTGTGGACATGGTGCAAGGGGGTTAGAGGTTGTGCGGACATGGTGCAGGGGGGTCAGAGGTTGTGCGGACATGGTGCAGGGGGGTCAGAGGTTGTGCGGACATGGTGCAGGGGGGTCAGGGGCTGTGTGGACATGGTGCAGGGGGGTCAGAGGTTTTGCGGACATGGTGCAGGGGGGTCAGGGACTGTGCGGACATGGTGCAAGGGGGTTAGAGGTTGTGCAGACATGGTGCAGGGGGGTCAGGGGCTGTGTGGACATGGTGCAGGGGGGTCAGGGGCTGTGCGGACATGGTGCAGGGGGGTCAGGGGCTGTGCGGACATGGTGCAGGGGGGTCAGAAGTTGTGCGGACATGGTGCAGGGGGGTCAGAAGTTGTGCGGACATGGTGCAGGGGGGTCAGGGGCTGTGCGGACATGGTGCAGGGGGGGTCAGAGGTTGTGTGAACATGGTGCAGGGGGGTCAGAGGTTGTCCAGACATGGTGCAGGAGGTCAGAGGGAGGTTGTGCGGACATGGTGCAGGGGGGTCAGAGGTTGTGCGGACATGGTGCAGGGGGGTCAGGGGCTGTGCGGACATGGTGCAGGGGGGTCAGGGGCTGTGTGGACATGGTGCAGGGGGGTCGGAAGTTGTGCGGACATGGTGCAGGGGGGTCAGGGGCTGTGCGGACATGGTGCAGGGGGGTCAGGGGCTGTGTGGACATGGTGCAGGGGGGTCGGAGGTTGTGCGGACATGGTGCAGGGGGGTCAGGGGCTGTGCGGACATAGTGCAGGGGGGTCAGAGGTTGTGCGGACCTGGTGCAGGGGGGTCAGGGGCTGTGTGGACATGGTGCAGGGGGGTCAGAGGTTTTTCGGACATGGTGCAGGGGGGTCAGGGGCTGTGCGGACATGGTGCAAGGGGGTTAGAGGTTGTGCGGACATGGTGCAGGGGGGTCAGAGGTTGTGCGGACATGGTGCAGGGGGGTCAGGGGCTGTGCAGACATGGTGCAGGGGGGTCAGAGGTTCTGCGGACATGGTGCAGGGGGGTCAGGGGCTGTGTGGACATGGTGCAGGGGGGTCAGAGGTTTTGCGGACATGGTGCAGGGGGGTCAGGGACTGTGCGGACATGGTGCAAGGGGGTTAGAGGTTGTGCAGACATGGTGCAGGGGGGTCAGGGGCTGTGTGGACATGGTGCAGGGGGGTCAGGGGCTGTGTGGACATGGTGCAGGGGGGTCAGGGGCTGTGCGGACATGGTGCAGGGGGGTCAGAGGCTGTGCGGACATGGTGCAGGGGGGTCAGAAGTTGTGCGGACATGGTGCAGGGGGGTCAGGGGCTGTGCGGACATGGTGCAGGGGGGGTCAGAGGTTGTGCGAACATGGTGCAGGGGGGTCAGAGGTTGTCCAGACATGGTGCAGGAGGTCAGAGGGAGGTTGTGCGGACATGGTGCAGGGGGGTCAGAGGTTGTGCGGACATGGTGCAGGGGGGTCAGGGGCTGTGCGGACATGGTGCAGGGGGGTCAGGGGCTGTGTGGACATGGTGCAGGGGGGTCGGAAGTTGTGCGGACATGGTGCAGGGGGGTCAGGGGCTGTGCGGATATAGTGCAGGGGGGTCAGAGGTTGTGCGGTCCTGGTGCAGGGGGGTCAGGGGCTGTGTGGACATGGTGCAGGGGGGTCAGAGGTTTTGCGGACATGGTGCAGGGGGGTCAGGGGCTGTGCGGACATGGTGCAAGGGGGTTAGAGGTTGTGCGGACATGGTGCAGGGGGGTCAAGGGCCGTGTGGACATGGTGCAGGGGGTCAGGGGCTGTGCGGACATGGTGCAGGGGGGTCAGAAGTTGTGCGGACATGGTGCAGGGGGGTCAGGGGCTGTGCGGTCATGGTGCAGGGGGGGTCAGATGTTGTGCGGACATGGTGCAGGGGGATCAGAGGTTGTGCAGACATGGTGCAGGGGGTCAGAGGGAGGTTGTGCGGACATGGTGCAGGGGGGTCAGAGGTTGTGCGGACATGGTGCAGGGGGGTCAGGGGCTGTGCGGACATGGTGCAGGGTGTCAGAGGTTGTGCGGACATGGTGCAGGGGGGTCAGGGGCTGTGCGGACATGGTGCAGGGGGGTCAGGGGCTGTGTGGACATGGTGCAGGGGGGTCAGAGGTTGTGCGGACATGGTGCAGGGGGGTCAGGGGCTGTGCGGACATGGTGCAGGGGGGTCAGAGGTTGTGCGGACATGGTGCAGGGGGGTCAGGGGCTGTGTGGACATGGTGCAGGGGGGTCAGAGGTTTTGCGGACATGGTGCAGGGGGGTCAGGGGCTGTGCGGACATGGTGCAAGGGGGTTAGAGGTTGTGCAGACATGGTGCAGGGGGGTCAGGGGCTGTGTGGACATGGTGCAGGGGGGTCAGGGGCTGTGCGGACATGGTGCAGGGGGGTCAGGGGATGTGCGGACATGGTGCAGGGGGGTCAGAAGTTGTGCGGACATGGTGCAGGGGGGTCAGGGGCTGTGCGGACATGGTGCAGGGGGGGTCAGAGGTTGTGCGGACATGGTGCAGGGGGGTCAGAGGTTGTGCAGACATGGTGCAGGGGGTCAGAGGGAGGTTGTGCGGACATGGTGCAGGGGGGTCAGAGGTTGTGCGGACATGGTGTAGGGGGGTCAGAGGTTGTGCGGACATGGTGCAGGGGGGTCAGGGGCTGTGCGGACATGGTGCAGGGGGGTCAGGGGCTGTGTGGACATGGTGCAGGGGGGTCGGAGGTTGTGCGGACATGGTGCAGGGGGGTCAGGGGCTGTGCGGACATAGTGCAGGGGGGTCGGAGGTTGTGCGGACCTGGTGCAGGGGGGTCAGGGGCTGTGTGGACATGGTGCAGGGGGGGTCAGATGTTGTGCGGACATGGTGCAGGGGGGTCAGAGGTTGTGTAGACATGGTGCAGGGGGTCAGAGGGAGGTTGTGCGGACATGGTGCAGGGGGGTCAGAGGTTGTGCGGACATGGTGCAGGGGGGTCAGGGGCTGTGCGGACATGGTGCAGGGGGGTCAGAAGTTGTACGGACATGGTGCAGGGGGGTCAGGGGCTGTGCGGACATGGTGCAGGGGGGGTCAGAGGTTGTGCGAACATGGTGCAGGGGGGTCAGAGGTTGTCCAGACATGGTGCAGGAGGTCAGAGGGAGGTTGTGCGGACATGGTGCAGGGGGGTCAGAGGTTGTGCGGACATGGTGCAGGGGGGTCAGGGGCTGTGCGGACATGGTGCAGGGGGGTCAGGGGCTGTGTGGACATGGTGCAGGGGGGTCGGAGGTTGTGCGGACATGGTGCAGGGGGGTCAGGGGCTGTGCGGACATAGTGCAGGGGGGTCAGAGGTTGTGCGGACCTGGTGCAGGGGGGTCAGGGGCTGTGTGGACATGGTGCAGGGGGGTCAGAGGTTTTGCGGACATGGTGCAGGGGGGTCAGGGGCTGTGCGGACATGGTGCAAGGGGGTTAGAGGTTGTGCGGACATGGTGCAGGGGGGTCAAGGGCTGTGTGGACATGGTGCAGGGGGTCAGGGGCTGTGCGGACATGGTGCAGGGGGGTCAGAAGTTGTGCGGACATGGTGCAGGGGGGTCAGGGGCTGTGCGGTCATGGTGCAGGGGGGGTCAGATGTTGTGCGGACATGGTGCAGGGGGGGTCAGATGTTGTGCGGACATGGTGCAGGGGGGTCAGAGGTTGTGCAGACATGGTGCAGGGGGTCAGAGGGAGGTTGTGCGGACATGGTGCAGGGGGGTCAGAGGTTGTGCGGACATGGTGCAGGGGGGTCAGGGGCTGTGCGGACATGGTGAAGGGTGTCAGAGGTTGTGCGGACATGGTGCAGGGGGGTCAGGGGCTGTGCGGACATGGTGCAGGGTGGTCAGGGGCTGTGTGGACATGGTGCAGGGGGGTCAGAGGTTGTGCGGACATGGTGCAGGGTGGTCAGGGGCTGTGCGGACATGGTGCAGGGGGGTCAGAGGTTGTGCGGACATGGTGTAGGGGGGTCAGAGGTTGTGCGGACATGGTGCAGGGGGATCAGGGGCTGTGCGGACATGGTGCAAGGGGGTCAGGGGCTGTGTGGACTTGGTGCAGGGGGGTCGGAGGTTGTGTGCGGACATGGTGCAGGGGGGTCAGGGGCTGTGCGGACATAGTGCAGGGGGGTCAGAGGTTGTGCGGACCTGGTGCAGGGGGGTCAGGGGCTGTGTGGACATGGTGCAGGGGGGGTCAGATGTTTTGCGGACATGGTGCAGGGAGGGTCAGATGTTGTGCGGACATGGTGCAGGGGGGTCAGAGGTTGTGTAGACATGGTGCAGGGGGTCAGAGGGAGGTTGTGCGGACATGGTGCAGGGGGGTCAGAGGTTGTGCGGACATGGTGCAGGGGGGTCAGGGGCTGTGCGGACATGGTGCAGGGTGTCATAGGTTGTGCGGACATGGTGCAGGGGGGTCAGGGGCTGTGCGGACATGGTGCAGGGTGTCAGAGGTTTTGCGGACATGGTGCAGGGGGGTCAGGGGCTGTGCGGACATGGTGCAAGGGGGTTAGAGGTTGTGCGGACATGGTGCAGGGGGGTCAAGGACTGTGTGGACATGGTGCAGGGGGTCAGAGGTTGTGCGGGCATGGTGCAGGGGGTCAGGGGCTGTGCGGACATGGTGCAGGGGGGTCAGAAGTTGTGCAGACATGGTGCAGGGGGGTCAGGGGCTGTGCGGACATGGTGCGGCGGGGTCAGAGGTTTTGCGGACATGGTGCAGGGGGGTCAGGGGCTGTGCGGACATGGTGCAAGGGGGTTAGAGGTTCTGCAGACATGGTGCAGGGGGGTCAGGGGCTGTGTGGACATGGTGCAGGGGGGTCAGGGGCTGTGCGGACATGGTGCAGGGGGGTCAGGGGCAGTGCGGACATGGTGCAGGGGGGTCAGAAGTTGTGCGGACATGGTGCAGGGGGGTCAGGGGCTGTGCGGACATGGTGCAGGGGGGTCAGAAGTTGTGCGGACCTGGTGCAGCGGGGTCAGGGGCTGTGTGGACATGGTGCAGGGGGGGTCAAATGTTGTGCGGACATGGTGCAGGGGGGTCAGAGGTTGTGTAGACATGGTGCAGGGGGTCAGAGGGAGGTTGTGCGGACATGGTGCAGGGGGGTTAGAGGTTGTGCAGACATGGTGCAGGGGGTCAGAGGGAGGCTGTGCGGACATGGTGCAAGGGGGTTAGAGGTTGTGCAGACATGGTGCAGGGGGGTCAGGGGCTGTGTGGACATGGTGCAGGGGGGTCAGGGGCTGTGCGGACATGGTGCAGGGTGGTCAGGGGCTGTGCGGACATGGTGCAGGGGGGTCAGAAGTTGTGCGGACATGGTGCAGGGGGGTCAGGGGCTGTGCGGACATGGTGCAGGGGGGGTCAGAAGTTGTGCGGACATGGTGCAGGGGGGTCAGAGGTTGTGCAGACATGGTGCAGGGGGTCAGAGGGAGGTTGTGCGGACATGGTGCAGGGGGGTCAGGGGCTGTGCGGACATGGTGCAGGGGGGTCAGGGGCTGTGTGGACATGGTGCAGGGGGGTCGGAGGTTGTGCGGACATGGTGCAGGGGGGTCAGGGGCTGTGCGGACATAGTGCAGGGGGGTCAGAGGTTGTGCGGACCTGGTGCAGGGGGGTCAGGGGCTGTGTGGACATGGTGCAGGGGGGGTCAGATGTTGTGCGGACATGGTGCAGGGGGGTCAGAGGTTGTGTAGACATGGTGCAGGGGGTCAGAGGGAGGTTGTGCGGACATGGTGCAGGGGGGTCAGAGGTTGTGCGGACATGGTGCAGGGGGGTCAGGGGCTGTGCGGACATGGTGCAGGGTGTCAGAGGTTGTGCGGACATGGTGCAGGGGGGTCAGGGGCTGTGCGGACATGGTGCAGGGGGGTCAGGGGCTGTGTGGACATGGTGCAGGGGGGTCAGAGGTTGTGCGGACATGGTGCAGGGGGGTCAGGGGCTGTGCGGACATGGTGTAGGGGGGTCAGAGGTTGTGCGGACATGGTGCAGGGGGGTCAGGGGCTGTGTGGACATGGTGCAGGGGGGTCAGAGGTTTTGCGGACATGGTGCAGGGGGGTCAGGGGCTGTGCGGACATGGTGCAAGGGGGTTAGAGGTTGTGCAGACATGGTGCAGGGGGGTCAGGGGCTGTGTGGACATGGTGCAGGAGGGTCAGGGGCTGTGCGGACATGGTGCAGGGGGGTCAGGGGCTGTGCGGACATGGTGCAGGGGGTCAGAAGTTGTGCGGACATGGTGCAGGGGGGTCAGGGGCTGTGCGGATATGGTGCAGGGGGTTTCAGAGGTTGTGCGGACATGGTGCAGGGGGGTCAGAGGTTGTGCAGACATGGTGCAGGGGGTCAGAGGGAGGTTGTGCGGACATGGTGCAGGGGGGTCAGAGGTTGTGCGGACATGGTGCAGGGGGGTCAGAGGTTGTGCGGACATGGTGCAGGGAGGTCAGGGGCTGTGCGGACATGGTGCAGGGGGGTCAGGGGCTGTGTGGACATGGTGCAGGGAGGTCAGGGGCTGTGCGGACATGGTGCAGGGGGGTCAGGGGCTGTGTGGACATGGTGCAGGGGGGTCGGAGGTTGTGCGGACATGGTGCAGGAGGGTCAGGGGCTGTGCGGACATGGTGCAGGGGGGTCAGAGGTTGTGCGGACCTGGTGTAGGGGGGTCAGGGGCTGTGTGGGCATGGTGCAGGGGGGTCAGAGGTTGTGCAGACATGGTGCAGGGGGTCAGAGGGAGGTTGTGCGGACATGGTGCAGGGGGGTCAGAGGTTGTGCGGACATGGTGCAGGGGGGTCAGAGGTTGTGCGGACCTGGTGCAGGGGGGTCAGGGGCTGTGTGGACATGGTGCAGGGGGGGTCAGATGTTGTGCAGACATGGTGCAGGGGGGTCAGAGGTTGTGTAGACATGGTGCAGGGGGTCAGAGGGAGGTTGTGCGGACATGGTGCAGGGGGGTCAGAGGTTGTGCGGACATGGTGCAGGGGGGTCAGGGGCTGTGCGGACATGGTGCAGGGTGTCAGAGGTTGTGCGGACATGGTGCAGGGGGGTCAGGGGCTGTGTGGACATGGTGCAGGGGGGTCAGGGGCTGTGCGGACATGGTGCAGGGGGGTCAGGGGCTGTGTGGACATGGTGCAGGGGGGTCAGAGGTTGTGCGGACATGGTGCAGGGGGGTCAGGGGCTGTGCGGACATGGTGTAGGGGGGTCAGAGGTTGTGCGGACATGGTGCATGGGGGTCAGGGGCTGTGTGGACATGGTGCAGGGGGGTCAGAGGTTTTGCGGACATGGTGCAGGGGGGTCAGGGGCTGTGCGGACATGGTGCAAGGGGGTTAGAGGTTGTGCAGACATGGTGCAGGGGGGTCAGGGGCTGTGTGGACATGGTGCAGGAGGGTCAGGGGCTGTGCGGACATGGTGCAGGGGGGTCAGGGGCTGTGCGGACATGGTGCAGGGGGTCAGAAGTTGTGCGGACATGGTGCAGGGGGGTCAGGGGCTGTGCGGATATGGTGCAGGGGGGGTCAGAGGTTGTGCGGACATGGTGCAGGGGGGTCAGAGGTTGTGCAGACATGGTGCAGGGGGTCAGAGGGAGGTTGTGCGGACATGGTGCAGGGGGGTCAGAGGTTGTGCGGACATGGTGCAGGGGGGTCAGAGGTTGTGCGGACATGGTGCAGGGAGGTCAGGGGCTGTGCGGACATGGTGCAGGGGGGTCAGGGGCTGTGTGGACATGGTGCAGGGAGGTCAGGGGCTGTGCGGACATGGTGCAGGGGGGTCAGGGGCTGTGTGGACATGGTGCAGGGGGGTCGGAGGTTGTGCGGACATGGTGCAGGAGGGTCAGGGGCTGTGCGGACATGGTGCAGGGGGGTCAGAGGTTGTGCGGACATGGTGCAGGGGGTCAGGGGCTGTGTGGACATGGTGCAGGGGGTCAGGGGCTGTGCGGACATGGTGCAGGGGGTCAGAGGTTGTGCGGACATGGTGCAGGGGGGTCAGAGGTTGTGCGGACATGGTGCAGGGGGTCAGAGGTTGTGCGGACATGGTGTAGGGGGTCAGAGGTTGTGCGGACATGGTGCAGGGGGGTCAAGGGCTGTGCGGACATGGTGTAGGGGGGTCGGAGGTTGTGCGGACATGGTGCAGGGGGGTCAGGGGCTGTGCGGACATGGTGCAGGGGGTCAGGGGCTGTGCGGACATGGTGCAGGGGGGGTTAGAGGTTGTATGGACATGGTGTAGGGGGGTCAGAGGTTGTGCGGACATGGTGCAGGGGGGTCAGGGGCTGTGCGGACATGGTAACTGGAATTTTTTTTTTTAAAGCGTTGCCTATTGAGATTTTTAGATACCGAAGTTTGTCGTCATTCCACGAGTGCGTGCAATTATAAAGCGTGACATGTTTGGTATCTATTTACTCGGCGTAACATTATCTTTCACATTATGCCAAAAGATTGGGCTAATTTTACTGTTTTTTTTTTTTAATTCATGAAAATGTCCCTTTTCCCAAAACTTTGTGTTTAAAACACTGCTACACAAATACCGTGTGACATAAAATATTGCAACAATCGCAGTTTTATTCTCTAGACGAGTCTCTGCTAAAAATATATAATGTGTGGGGGTTCCAAGTAATTTTCTAGCAAAAAATATGGATTTTAACTTTTAATCACCAAATGTCCAAAATAGGCTTAGTCATGAAAGGGTTAAATACAGGGCTGGTGCAAGAATTTTTTTTTCTGACCGACCTGACCACACACACACACACACACACACACACACACACACACACACACACACACACACACACTAACCTACCTACCTGACACAATACACTGACCCACCTACCTGACACATAAACTGAAGTACCTGACCATTACACATACGCCGACCCACCTACTTGACCATTACACACACACACCTACCTAACTAACTCATACACTGACCTACCTGACCATTACACACACACACTGACCGACCTACCAGACACATACACACACACTGACCGACCTACCTGACCATTACACATTCACTGACCCACCTACTTGACACAATACACTGACCTACCGTCTTTGACACATAAACTGACCTACCTGACCATTACACACATATACTGACCTTCCTGACCATTACACATACACTGACCCACCTACCTGACCATTACACACATACACTGATCCACCTACCTGACACATACACTGACCTATCTGACCATTACACATACACTGAACCACCTACCTGACCATTACACACACACACTGACCTACCTAGCTGACACAATACACTGATCTACCTACCTGACCATTAGACATACACTGACCTACCTGACCATTACACACACACTGACCTACCTTCCTGACACATACACTGACCTACCTGAGCATTACACATACACTGAACCACCTACCTGACCATTACACACATACACTGACCTACCTGACCATTACACATACACTGAACCCCCTACCTGACACATACACTGACCTACCTACCAGACACACACACACTGACCAACCTACCAGACACACACACTGACCGACCTACCTGATTATTAAATACACACTGACCCACCTACTTGACACAATACACTGTCCCACCTACCTGACACAATACACTGACCTACCTACCTGAAACAATACACTGTCCCACCTACCTGACACATACACTGACCTATCTTACCATTACACACATACACTGACCTACCTTACCATTACACACATACACGGACCCACCTACCTGACACATACACTGACCATTACACATAGACTGACCCACCTGACCATTACACACATACACGGACCCACCTACCTGACACATACACTGACCTACCCGACCATTACACATACACTGACCCAACTACCTGACACAATACACTGACTCATACACTGACCTACCTGACCATTACACATAAACTGAACCACCTACCTGACAAATACACTGACCTACCTGACCATTACACACACACACTGACCTACCTACCTGACACATACACTGACCTACCTGACCATTACACACATACACTGACCCAGCTACCTGACACAATACTCTAATAGTAATACTCTAATACTTTAACTGTTTAAAGGCTTACTGGCTATGTTAAGTGCCTACTTCATTTGCCAAGTTAAAAACTGTTTTTAGTTTGAATAAATTGAAACAAAAAGGATCTACTCGATGTGAAGTCTGTTTCTTTTTATCTGCTACTGCTGATTAACGGAGGTGTAAACCAGAAGTGGAGGTGCAGGTTCAATACACATAACTCTCTGCTGCTTACTGCCGGATAGGGATGGCCGAACGGTTCGCCCGGCGGTTGTTTCGCGGCGAATTTCGGCTGTTCACGGTTCGCCCGATCGGCGGACTATTGCCGCTGTTTGCCCGGCGGACTTCCGTGTTTACTGTGTAAAAGAACTTTGACCTATGATGACACATCCATCATATGGTACAGGACAGCCAATTGAGACATTACAGCACATGGACACTTGGACATTCCCCCTAACTTATAAATAGACCCGATCCGGCGGCCATTTTACAACAGAGGTTGCTGTGTGGAGCAGGGAGAGACTGCAGTGACCCAAATCGCTAGCTATTAGGTCCACAAAAGTTCTTTTAAGGACTGGTATGGTATAGGTGTTAGGTGTAGTTGAGGATATAGGTTTGAGGTAGGGTTGCCACCTGTACGTTTTTCTCCCGGACAGTCCGGTTTTTGAATGATGTGTTCGGGTTTGCTTCTTCCCCAGACCCGGACACATCATTCACACGGACTGCACCGAGACTGACATGTCTCTCCTCTCCCTGGCAGCAGCTTGGTTCAGGAGAGCAGAGTGTCAGTGTATCAAAGCTCCTCCCCTCCTCCGTTCTGTACACACAGGAGGAGGAAGGGAGCCGAGACACGCTGATATCAGGTCTGTAGAAAGTTTATATTATGCTCTGTAGATGCAGGAGGAAGGGGAGAGAGCAGCTGGAAAGGAGGACAAGGTAGAAAATATGTGGAGTGATTGAGGGGTTAGGAGGATATGTGTTGGGGGGCTTTGGCAGGAGGAAGACAAAGCTAGAATTGTGGATTGGATTTGAAATCTGACAACCTCTCCTAGCACTATCTCTCTTCCTTCCCAAAGCACCCCTCCAGCACATATCCTACCCTTCCTCCTTGCACTGGCCCTCTTCTCTCACAAAGCACCCCCCCAGCACATATCCTACCCCTCCTCCTTGCACTGGCCCTCTTCTCTCACAAAGCACCCCCCCAGCACATATCCTATCCCTCCTCCTTGCACTGGCCCTCTTCTCTCACAAAGCACCCCCCCAGCACATATCCTACCCCTCCTCCTTACACTGGCCCTCTTCTCTCACAAAGCACCCCCTCAACACATATCTGATCCCCCCCGCCCCCAACACATATGGGCACAGAGGCTGCGTGTGATGGGCACAGAGGCTGCGTATGATGGGCACAGAGAGGCTGTATTTTATTGGGCAAAGTGAGGCTGTATTTTATGGGGCACAGTGGCTGCAATTGATGATTTTTTTCAGAATTTTTTTTGTTTGAGCACCAGCCGTCACTGCCCCAGCACATATCTTACTCTCTCTACCCCCCCCCCCCCCCCCCTGCCCACTAGGACTAGCCCTCTACCCAGGAAATATCTGATCCCTGCATTCCGTGCAAAACACTCACAATTCAGCTGCGGCGAGCTATGCGGCACATTACTACTCTCTTTTAGGCTCGGTTCACACAGGGGGCGACACAAAGCGACACGACTTGCCGCGCCGTGACCTGACAAGTCGCCCCCGTTCTGTACTACGGAACCGTTCTAAGAGGAGCGACTCGAGTCGCTCCGACTTAGAAAAAAGATTCCTGTACTACTTTTGGGCGACCTCGGGCGACTTGCATTGACTTCTATACAGAAGTCGTTTGCAAGTCGCCGCTGAGGTCGCGGCAGGCCGCGGCACAGCAAGTCGTGTCGCCCCCTGTGTGAACCGAGCCTTAGGCCACCAAAAGTTTCCCAGGTCTTTTACAATCTTATAGCCCCCCAAAAAAAGTGTTCGGGTTTGGCTTGAAGAAAAGGTGGCAACCCTAGTTTGAGGCACTGCTATTCAAGTCATTGTTGCTGCAGCCTGTCTTTTGTCAGTGTAGAGAGAGGGACAGGACGCTGTGTGCAGCAGGGACAGTCAGTTTAATCATTAGCTGTTACTATTAGGTCCACAAAAGTCCTTTTCAGGACTGGTATGGTAAAGTAGTACAGGATATAGTTTTGAGTGCTATTCAAGTTCTTGTTGCTGGAGCCTGTGTTTTGTCAGTTTAAATAGGGACAGGCAGGAAGCTGTGTGTGGCAGTGAGGGACAGTCAGTTTAATCAGTAGTACACGTATTGTACACGTATAATATTCTTTCTTCCAAATATAGAAAGAATATTATACTTGACTGCTGCCCTGCTGCAGTAGTCCTTTATGAGTATAGGGACTGAGGTACAGTCTGCTAATCACAACCTACTAGTTCCACAAAGGTCCTTTATAAGGATGGGTAAGGTATAGTGTACTACAGTACATAGGGTTGAGTGAGGTACAGTCTGCTATTCCTTAAGGACTGGTATAGGTCCACAATATATAGGGTTGAGGTGCACTACTGCTGACTGCTGCCCTATTCTGCAGCAGTCCTTTATGAGTATAGGGACTGAGGTACAGTCTGCTAATTACAACCTACTAGTTGCACAAAGGTCCTTATAAGGACTGGTAAGGTATAGTGTACTACAGTACATAGGGTTCAGTGAGGTACAGTCTGCTATTCCTTAAGGACTGGTATAGGTCCACAATATATAGGGTTGAGGTGCACTACTGCTGACTGCTGCCCTATTCTGCAGCAGTCCTTTATCAGTATAGGGACTGAGGTACAGTCTGCTAATCACAACCTACTAGTTCCACAAAGGTCCTTATAAGGACTGGTAAGGTATAGTGTACTACAGTACATAGGGTTGAGTGAGGTACAGTCTGCTATTCCTTAAGGACTGGTATAGGTCCACAATATATAGGGTTGAGGTGCACTACTGCTGACTGCTGCCCTATTCTGCAGCAGTCCTTTATCAGTATAGGGACTGAGAGTTTTGTCACAGGGTCGTTTAAAAAATGACAGGCAGTGGAAGAGGCAGGCCCTTCCGCAGGGGTGGTAGGGGTAGGGCAGGAGCAACAGGCTTGAGCCAAAGTGGGAAGTTGCAGAAGGTGCGTTCAATTACTTTAAAGGACGCACCAGACTTGGTTGAGTGGCTCACTCAGCCTTACTCTTCTGCACCCTCCTCATCCTCTCGATCTGCACCCTCTTCTTCACTCTCTGCTATGTGCACCCCCAAAGACACTACCACCAACAACACCACCACATACCTTCTGCTTGAGTCACAGGAATTATTTTCCAATCCATATCAAGACATTTCTGATGCGCAGCCACTCTTGGCATTGGATCAGGAAGAGGAGGTAGCAAGAACCGCCACTCAGCAGTCTGACGACAGTACCCAGATCAGCCCAAGGAGGAGGTTGGTCCCCGGTGTTGCTGCCTACTCCGAGATCTCTACTTATAGCGGTGGGGAAGGTGACTTCGATTATGACGTGCCTAGTGATGTCACGTGGGTGCCCACAAGAGAGGAAGAGGAGGGGAGTTCAGAGGGAGATATGGACCAGCAGATAGGGAGGAGAAGCAGGAATAACTTACATTGCACAGGAGGGACAAAGCAGACTGCTAATGTATCAGGAGCGAGTCATCGACCATGTACAGTCACATCTGGCGCTCCCAGGACGCCGGCACATGGCTCCGCAGTGTGGGCTTTTTTTAACGTGTCCGCTGCTGACAATAGTGTTGCCATCTGCAATCTTTGCAGTCAACGCATTAGTCGCGGTAAGCCCAACACTCACCTAGGGACTACCGCCTTAAGAAGGCACATGAGCAGCCATCACCGAGAACAGTGGGAGCAACGGAAACACACAAAGCCACACTCCAGGCTCTCACCGTCCAGCCTCGTCTTCTACTTCTCCTTCTCCTCTCTCCTCACAATTGTCCTCCACTTCACCTTCCATCACGCCAAGCTCATGTTTTTCTGCAAAAAGGCAGGCTTCCGTGGGCCTAATGTTCGAGCGTAAAAAATTGATGACGCCGGATAACCCTCTTGCCCAACGGTTGACGGCTTGTCAGAACTGATAGCCCGCCAACTACTGCCATATAAACTGGTGGACTCGGAGGCCTTTCAAAAATTTGTGGCCATTGGAACACCACAATGGAAGCTCCCAGGAAGGAAGTATTTCTCAGAGAAGGGCATCCCAGAGCTATATGGCCATGTTCAGCAACAAGTGAATGTATCTCTGGCACACAGTGTCGGTGCCAAAATACATATGACCACAGACACGTGGTCTAGCAAACATGGGCAGGGAAGGTATATCACTTTTACTGCCCACTGGGTGAACCTTCTGACGGCCGTCAAGCATGTAACCTGTGGCACCCGTGTAGATTTGGTTTTACCGCCACGGATTGCATGCAGGCCTGGCTCTTCTTCTCCTCCTCCTCCTACTCCATCCTCCTCCCTCTCCTCCTCGGCTGACTCCTCCTTTTCCGCTGCTAGCGTCTCTTGTGCTGCGCCGCCCAAGCTCCCCAGAACCTATTCGACATGCCAGGTGAGACGTTGCCATGCCGTGCTGCGTCTGTTGTGCCTGGAAGCCAAGAGCCACACTGGCTCGGCACTCCTTTCAGCTTTGCGTTCACAGGCAGATCAGGGGCTAACACCGCTCAATTTGACAGTTGGTAAAGTGGTGTGTGACAACGGTGCCAATCTGCTTAGCGCATTGAAACAGGGCAAAATTACACACGTGCCATGCATGGCACACGTCTTAAACTTGGTTGTGCAGCGATACGTTGTCAATTACTCTGGGGTCCAGGACATCTTGCAGCAGGCAAGGAAAATCTCAGCCCATTTCAGAAGATCTCACACGGCCGTGGCTCGCCTTGCTGACATTCAGCGGCGACACAATCTGCCGGTCAGACGTCTTATTTGCGATTGCCCCACGCAATGGAACTCAACCTTCTATATGCTTGATAGGCTGCTCCAGCAGAAACGTGCAGTTAACGTCTACCTGTATGAACTCTGCGGCAGAACAGGTTCTGGGGAGCTGGGTTTTTTTTCACTGCGCCAGTGGCTGCTCATGCGCGACGCATGCAGACTTCTGCGGCCATTTGAGGAAATCACCAAACTGGTCAGTTGCAGCCATGGCGCCATCAGTGACATGGTACCTTATGCCTTCTTTATGGAGCGTGCATTTCATCGTGTCATTGATCAAGCTGTGGAGGAGCAGGAGCGGGAAGATGAGGAAGTCGCAATGCTGGATGAATTCCCAGGGGGGCTACTCTATCTGAGACAAGTGAACAACAGGAGTCTGAAGAGGAGTCAGAGGAGGATGGTGCCGGGCGCATGAGGAGGAGCAAGAAGAGCATGCTTTAAACCTTTCTGGGATCCCTGTTGTTGTGCGTGGATGGGGAGAGGAGAATGAAGAGGACGACATTATCCTAGATGATGAGCAGGACCCAGGCCACCACACCGCTTCCAGTTTAGTGCAAATGGGGGCCTTCATGCTCCAGTGTTTTAATAGGGACCCCGTATAAAAAGCATAAGGGTCAAGGACCAGTACTGGGTGACAACGTACTTAGACCCCCGGTACAAACACAAAATGGTGGAAATGTTACCGCCGTCACAGAGGGCTGTCAGAATGGAGCACTTCCAGGCCTTGCTTCAAGAAATGCTGCATTCTGCTTTTGTGTGCGCTGGCAGAGGAGCAATTCCCACTCCCAGAGAAGGAGTTGCGGGTACCAATCCAACAGCGCCTGCAAGAAGAGGCCGGTTTGAAGATGTGTTGGTGACTTCTGATATGAGGTCATTCTTTCAGCCGACCCATCGACCGGTGTCATCCGGATCCAGCATCAGGGAACGCCTAGACCGTCTGGTGTCCGACTACATCGGGTTAACGGCCGATGTGGACGCTCTGAGGAGTGATGAACCCCTGGACTACTGGGTGGGCAGTGGGCAGGCTTGACCTCTGGCCAGAGCTTGCCCAATTTGCAATCGAACTGTTGGCTTGCCCCTCGTCCAGTGTCCTGTCTGAAACGACGTTCAGCGCAGCAGGGGGGGGATCGTGACCGATAAGCGTACTCGCCTAGCTCACGACAGTGTTAACTACCTCACATTTCTAAAAATGAATGAGGCATGGATCTCGGAGGAATTCAACACATGTGACCAGTAGACCATGTATATGTCTATAAACCATTTTTTTTTTTCGAGCACACAGACCTTCTTTCTTCATTTGGCTCACTTCCTTGTCCAAAAAAAGCACACCGTACTATATGCCCGTACACTCCTGTTTGAAGAGGTTGAGCCGTGTAATATTTCTACTGGGGCTGCTTATTATGAGGGGCTCCCACCATCCCTGTGCTATGCTAATTATGAGGGGCTCCCACCATCCCTGTGCTGTGCTGACTCTCCTGGGGCTGCTTATTATGAGGGGCTCCCACCATCCCTGTGCTACGCTGACATCCTCCTGGGGCTGCTTATTATGAGGGGCTCCCACCATCCCTGTGCTGTGCTGACTTCCTCCTGGGGCTGCTTATTATGAGGGGCTCCCACCATCCCTGTGCTGTGCCAACTTCCTCCTGGGGCTTTACCTCTGCTGTGCATATTATGAGGGGCTCCCACCATCCCTGTGCTATGCTCATTATGAGGGGCTCCCACCATCCCTGTGCTGTGCTGACTTCCTCCTGGGGCTGCTTACGGTGCAGGTGTCAATGCTCTCTATCACGGTGCTGGTGTCAGTGCTTTATATCACGCTGCTGATGTCAGTGCTCTCTATCACGGTGCTGGTGTCAGATGACTGTATCACGGTGCAGGTGTCATTGCTGTATGTTACGCTGCTGGTGATCATCTCCTGCACCCTCTTCTTTGCCTACCCTGACCTTCCCTCTCCTCCATTGCCTTCATGCACTCCACAGTCCTGAATTGTCACAATTTCACATATAAAAAAAGAATGCTTGTAGTTGTCGATCCCAGATTCACCTCATACATGTGTGATGTCATTGGCCATGTGGTGGGACTATGTTTGCACAGCTAGTAATTAATTTGTGGCTGCAAATTTGACCTGTAGGTTTGCAAAGTTCGCCTCCCATTGAACTCAATGGGGCCCGCCGCGAACGTTTCGGTTCGCGAACTATCGGCCGCGTTCGCGAAACGTCCCGTCAGAAGTTCGTCCATCACTACTGCCGGATGATGGAAGTGTAAATCAGAAGTGGTTGTGCTGATAGTTGGAGTAAGGCTCATTATACCTGATTTTCTGGTGAGTTTAACCCCTTGGGGGACGTGTGGAGGATTTTGTGTGAAGAGCACTTATTTTCTACCTATATCCATGGGAGTCACCCACAACAGCCTTCTTATGGACTTGCCTGTCTTTTCAGCACCTGTAAAGCTTTGAGCATATGAACTGTTTAATCATATAAACTTTGTAGCAGCAGTGTTCAATTTATTTGATTTATGTGAGAACATATAAAAGTCAATTATGACAATATGTAAAGTTCATGGGAGAGCTGCTTAGATTATCCTGAATTTGTATATATTATATATATATATATATATATATATATATATATATATATATATACACATACACACTTTTTTTTTTTTTTTAGCAGATACCCTAGCCACTTCAACACAGGGCACTTCTCACTCCACCTTCCTGCCCAGGAAAATTTTCAGCTGTCACACTTTGAATGACAATTACACGGTCATACAAGACTGTACACAAACAAGAGCTTTATTTTGGTGGTATTTGATCACCTCTGCGATCTTTAGCAAGAAATAAAATAAAACAAAGACAGAAATTAAAAAAACTAAAGTTTTTCTGAATTTTTGTTATAAAATGTTTTCTCCTTCACTGACGGGCACTGATATATAGAATTAATGGGCACTGGATAGGCAGCGCTGATGAGCTACTGATTGGCATCTGAAGGGCACAGAAAGGGATTACTGATTGGCACTGACAGGTGTTCTTGATAGGGTACCTCTCATGGGGGCTGCGCTGATAATCAACATGCTGATTATCAGCGCAGACCCCTCTTTGTCAGGGAGAGACACCGATCGGCTCTGCCTGTCAGCACAAACTGAGGAAAGCCAGTTACCAACGTTTCCTGGTTAACGCTGCGGTTGGTCACAGCTGAGCACATGGTAAAGAGCCTCCATCAGAGGCTCCTTTCCACGATATGAGATGCGGTGTAAAAGAGTGACACACACCACCAACGATCACCCCGCCAGCATGTTATCCTGCTGGACGTCATATGACACCCAGTCAGGATAACAGAACCCCCCCGTCATTTCGGCTATGGGTGAGGCGGGAAGTGGCTAGAGACTAAAATGGCAAGCATTGCAATATTTATGTCACACTGTATTTGCACAGCAGTGTTTCAAGTGCAATGTGGACAAAAATAAACTTAAACAAATAAAAAAACAGTAAAGTTAGCCCAATTTTTTCTATAATGTGAAAGATAATGTTACGCTGAGTAAATAGATACCTAACATGTCCCACTTTAAAATTACACACGCTCGTGCCACTCTCCTCCATGGGGAAATAGGGTCAGACCACCTGTTAGTTTTCATCCGATCATATCCAATCTGCTAGAAAATAGATGGGTGGAAAAAAGGAGCACCATCCATCTGGATTTTGCGGATCCGATTGCGGCAGACGTCAGAAGACGTGTCACCACTGACATGCGCTGTTTCATAGGGGAGACTGGAGGGTCCGATCAGGTCCGCCTGAAAAACTGTCAGGCGGACCTGATCAGACCACCTGTTTGAAAGGACTCTTATTCCTATTACAAGGAATTTACACATCCCTTGCAAAAGAAATAAGCAGGACAGGTCCTCTTTATTGAGAGATCTGGGGTCAAAAAGACCTCAGATCTCTAATTTACACTTAAGTTTTTGTTTTGTTTTTACACTGAAAAAAAAAAAATCATCATCTCTAAGCCTGAGATCCGGAAGTGACATCAGAGGTTGCTTTGGCCCTCCAAAGTCATAGAGCCGAGTGGGAGCTATCTTGCCCTCACTCAACTTCCTGCCTAGCCATCTGCTTGATCGGATCGGTTCTGTGCTCATCGACTGCCCCAGTAAGCTCAGAAATTACAAGGAAGCAGCGGGAGGGGACAGGCACCTCTCCCTCCACCTCTAAAGTGATCCCGTAGTGAATTGTATGGCTGAATTCATATCGCATTCGGGCCAAATTAACATGACCTTTTTTTGGTCTACACCAGAAACAGATTGCATGAGCGTTCACACCCATGCTGTCCAATGCCTGTATGAATTGACAGTTCACACTGTGATATGCGAACTGATCTTGGGGTGTCATTAACTTTATATTGACACCCCCAGCGGTTTGCATAGGGCAGTGTGAACTGCCTCCAAGTTAGATTTAATGCGGGGGAAACCGCAGTGGATTTGCAGGGTTCCCGCATCACACCAATATGAACCAAGCCTTACAGGTCATACGTTTACAGTTAATCCATGGACCTAGAATGATTGCTCTCACCCTGATGTTCTCAACGTGTGGCACAATGAAAGCGGAACTATACCCAGCTTGGATGCGATGTCCTGGCTCTCCACGGCGGCATCTTCGATCATCCGCTTTCAGTGGTTGGACAGGGATGGCATCACTTTTGTAAATGCATGGGAGTACAATCAGCTTCAGCATTGCCAAATTTCTGCAACGGGCTGTGCATGCGGATACCCCTTGATGAAGTCAGAAAGGACAAAACATGTAGGGGTGGAGCCTGACACTGGGAGTGAGTAGGCGACAATAAAACACACAGTCCCACTGCGATGAAAGAACTTGCATGGATATAATGCAAAGATGGTTCACAACACTCCAACAGCGTTTAGAGAGCAGGATTCAGCAAAACTGACAGCGCCTATTGAGAGGGGCAGAATGGAGCCTGATCTTGTACCCGATCAGGAAAAGGTCCAGGGAAGTTGCGAGCCCTATGCTTTACCTTCTCACCAGGAACATTTCCCTGCTGCTAATTCTGTCCCTACCAGATGCGGGCACTGTCCCGACTCTACCCACTCGTAAAACACATGCCAAACCTGGGAGCCAGGGCTTTAAAAAAAAAAAAAAATAGGCTCTGCCTGACCCAATTTGACTGCTAGAGCCACATGGGGTGACAGCATCCAATGGGATAGTTTCCCCAGTGACCCAGGAAAACATAAGGAGCCATGTTCCTCTTGAATTCCTCTCCAACTGCAGTGCCGCTGCAGAAGCAGACACCTGCCTACATACAGTTATTACCTGAATTAGGCAGACAAGCTTCTTCTTTGTGAAAGTTTAGTTTCACAACATTAGCAGGGCCTGACTTCATAACTAAGCTTCACCAACTGCCATTTCCCTATTCCGTGACAGTCTCATGTGCCTAAGTCTCATGTAACCTGTAGGTAACTGAAAGAATCAATATATTGTTCCTATAGTTCTATAACAACTGGCAGTGCCATTGGGGCTTACAACACCAGTCAGACAACTGAACAGGGAGGCCCGCAGTGGATGGACTAAAAGGGAAGTAATGGAGGGCCGGGCATGACAGGGATGTTTAAGGGAGCTAGGGGGTTAAGCTACAGTGAGAATAGGCTGTGGGGAGGAGCTGGGGAGAGTGTGAGGGGTGGGGGAGGAGCTCTATAAAAGGTGGAGGGGGCAGAGCAAAAAGTCAGTTCGACGGAGGGGACAGAGAGAGGAGGCAGTTTTTTACCGCTGTTCCTCTGAAGATGGCGGACATCGAGGCCATGCTGGCGGGACTGCGGCGGCAAGCGGAGGAACGCGGACCGGAGTGGCTGCGGGATCATCTCGGGGGCCTGGCGGGGACATCGGGACCGGACATGAGGAGGGGTGAGCTGATGCAGCGCACGCGGAGGTCACGGCCTCCGGCGCGTTTTTCGCCTGGGCCTGACCCTCGGCCGCCTCGTGTGGTACAGAGCCCTGGGGAGGACCAATCACTCCCCCCAGCTAAGCGGACTCAGGGGGCCCAGAGCGGTCGGGTCACGCGGCCGGCGTGCTGCTGAAGAGACTGTGGGGGGGGGAATGGGGGATGCTGCAGCAGGACACAGTGCTGGAGGAGGGATGGCTGCTCGGGCTGGCTCTCGCAAGGATCCAGCGGCCCGGGACAGGGGGACAGCAGGTCAGCCTGCAAGCTGCTCCACCCAGAAGGATGAGAGGAGCGCCCTGGTGTCCACTATCCCAGGGGCTGGCAGGGTTGGCTCACTTTGCCAGGCTGCCAAGGAAGGATCGGCCGGGGGTGTGGAATCACCGATGCGGGTTGTGGCTTCAGCTTCTGGGGTCTCTTCCCCGGGGGGCTTACACCCCCGCCTACATGGGTCCAGGAGGGCCGGTCCAAGGGGGAAGTGTCTGATGAGGAGGAGCTGCCTGTTCCAGGAGGAGATGTCGCCAGTCCGGCTGTGGGGAGAGTTCCTGGACAGCCAGGTGAGTCTCCTGATGCTGTTTTGTTATCTAATGCATTGCAGGGTTTGTTGGGGGTGGTGCAGGCGGGCACAGGGAGGCCAGTGACGCCTGTGGGGCACGACATGGGGGTGGCAGGGGTTTCTGCGGCAGCGGTGCCAGGGGGCGGGGGGGCGGAACCGGCTGGACAGATGCGGGACCTGTTGGAGGGATTGCGGGCCTTGGTGGGGCGTTTCGACCGGGGGCAGGCCTCGCCGCCGCCGGTGGCCCGTGGGTGTCTCCCCCGGCCGGGGAGCTCGGGGTGGCCCCTGGGGCCACGGGGGTTACGACGCCAGTGGCACCTTCGGTGCCGACTACAGGGGGGGGGAGGCGGGGCAGCTGGGGCTGACGCGGGCAAAAAAGACTCGGTGGCGCGGTCGGATATTGTTCGGTTGGCCGACGCGGCGCGGTGTGAGGTTTACGTGTGTTTTGAGGGGCCGCTGGGGGCCCACTTGAAACAGGAGGTGCGGGACAACATCTGGAAAAGGGAGTATGTTGAGATTTTCTCGCTTCTCCCGTTGGAAAAGTTCAACTTGGACAGGGTTAAGCCCGATGATTCCAAGAAGGAGGATGAGGAGAAGCGGCGGTATCGGCTGATACCGCGCACTTTAATTGGCTACAGGCGTTTGCCATTTTGGCTAGCGTCATTGAGGAGAAGAGCCCTGAGCATTGCTCTGCGCTTTTCTGTTATATGGATGCGATTGGGGAGGCCCATCGGGTTTATGGGGGGGTGGCGTGGCTCCGGTACGATGAGCAATTCCGGCAGCGCAAAGCGGTGAGGCCAGAATTGCGCTGGGACCACAAGGACATCAGCCTCTGGATGAGGCTTATGTCGTCGGCGAGGTCCCCGCCTCAGTTTCTTCAGGGGGGGGCCGGGAGTGCGCCTAGTGGGGGGTTTGCTGGCGCCTTGTGGGGGGTTTGCTGGAAGTACAACGAGGGAGCCTGCAAGTTCGGGGGAGCGTGCAAGTTTAAGCACGAGTGTTCCGGTTGTGGTGGGGCTCATATGTTGTCCCGGTGCTTCCGTAAAGGAAAACGAGTCAGGGATGCTGCTCAGAAGAGGGAGGACGCCAGTGATGCTGGCAAGGATGCTCCCTTTTCTAAGTAGGTATCCGGATGGGGCAGCGGCACGTTTGCTGGCGGCGGGGTTCCGGGACGGCTTCAGGATTCAGTGTTCGCTGCCTGAGGTGCCGCATTGGAACATCCGGGGGTGGTGGATGACAAGTTGCAAAAGGAGGTGGCGCTCGGGCGCATGGGGGGGCCATTTGGGGAAAAGCCGTGGCCCGACTTGGTGGTTTCCCCGTTGGGGGTGGTCCCCAAGAAGGAGCCGGGGAAGTTTCGGCTCATTCATCACCTGTCCTTTCCAAAGGGGGGCTCATTGAATGATTTCATTGACCCTGAGGTGTGCACGGTGTCCTACACGTCGTTTGACGCTGCGGTACGGTGGGTGCGGCGGTATGGTCAAGGGGCGCTGATGGCCAAGGCCGATGTGGAATCGGCGTTCCGGCTGCTTCCGGTTCATCCTGATAGCTTTAGGCTGTTGGGGTGCTACTGGCGCGACAAATATTTTGTGGATATGTGCCTACCGATGGGTTGCTCGATCTCGTGTGCGTACTTTGAGACGTTTAGCTCCTTTTTGGAATGGGTGGTGAGGGACGCTTCGGGTCTGGAGTCGGTTATCCATTATTTGGATGATTTCCTCTGTGTGGGCCCGCCTGCCTGCGCTGTGTGTGCGATTTTGCTGTCTACGTTGCAGCACATCGCAGGCAGGTTTGGGGTTCCCTTGGCAGCCGATAAGACGGAGGGTCCGATGTCGGAACTGAGTTTCCTGGGGATCGTGATCGATTCCCGGGCAATGGAGTGCCGGCTGCCGGAGAACAAGTTGGTGGACTTGCAACGGGAAATTAGGGATATTCAGGGCCGGCGTAAGGTGCAGTTGCGGACGTTGCAGTCGCTTTTGGGTAAGCTGAACTTCGCATGTAGGATCATCCCCATGGGAAGGATTTTCTGCCGGCGGCTGTCGGCAGCTACGGCGGGTGTCAGCGTTCCCACGCACTTTGTGCGGCTGGGAAGGGAGCATCGGGAGGACTTGTGGGTTTGGCACGAATTTTTGGTTTCTTACAATGGTAGGGATGTGGATGTCAGGCCCTGTCAGCAATTTTGACTTGGATTTGGTCACGGACGCTGCCGGTTCTACTGGGTATGGGGCGTTTTTCAGGGGCAAGTGGAGCGCGGAGCCTTGGCCGGAGGCTTGGAAAGCAGCGGGTTTTCTGGGCAATCTAGTTCTGTTGGAACTCTTTCCGATTGTATTGGCGTTGGATCTGTGGGGGGGGAGGAGTGTAGGAATCTGAAGTTGTGCATTAATTGTGACAACATGGGGGTGGTGCAGGTGGTGAACCGTGTGTCGGCTTCATCCCCTCCAGTTATACGGTTGATGCGGCAGTTAGTCCTTCGTTGTTTACAGTTGAATGTTTTTGTTTACGCTGTACACATACCGGGCGTGGAAAACGAGTTGGCTGCTTCCCTGTCTCGTTTTCAGTGGGACAGGTTCAGGGAGCTGGCTCCGGGCGCGGAAGCGGAAGGGGCCCATTGCCCGGAGTGGATTTGGAGGCTGCCATTGGAGTCGCCGCCGGATGGATCCGGCAGTCTGTGAGTGCGCCCACCTGGGCGGCCTATTCCAAGGTTTGGTCTGAATGGTCAGGTCTGGTTCGGGAGGCAGGGGTAAGTGATCGGGGCTCCGATTGGCGGTTGTTGGTACTTTATTTCGTGGCCAGGAATATGGAACGGGGGGTGTCGGTTTCTGCGATCGTCCGGAAACTGGCGGGTTTGACATTTTTGTTTAAGCTGTTGCGGGTGGAAGACTGGACTAAAGATTTTTGGGTGCGTCAGGCATTGAAGGGTTATCGCAAGCAGAACAGGACAAGGGATGTGCGGAGGCCGGTTACGTTCACTACCTTGCAGGCAATTTGTGTTTAGCTGGGGTGGGTGTGCTCTTCGGAGTATGAGACGCGGCTGTTTACAGCGGCATTTTCTTTGGCCTTTTATGGGCTGTTTCGGATTGGGGAGTTGGTTAGCCCGTCCAAAAAAGTGGCCGGGGGATTGTTTGATGGGGAGGTTCGATTGGCAGTTGATGGGGTGGGGCTCTGGCTCTGCAGGTCCAAAACGGATCAGCAGGGCAAAGGGGTCCTTGTGTCTCTGTTTGCGTTGCCGGGATCCAGGGTGTGCCCGGTGGCGGCGGTGTGGGATTTTCAGGCAGTGAGAAGGGGGGGTGAGGGTCCTTTCCTGCGGCATGAGGATGGGTCCTTTTTATCCAGGTACCAATTTGTTTCGGTGTTTCGAAAGTGCTTGCGGGCGGTGGGTCTGGATGGTAAAGAATTTGCGTCGCATTCGTTCCGGATTGGGGCGGCCATGGAGGCGGCCCGGTGTGGTTTGGATCAGGCGGCAGTTCGCCGGATTGGGAGATGGGAATCTCGGCGTTTTCGTTCATATGTTAGGCCACAGTTGGTGTGCGTCTCCTCCCCCCAGAGTCCGTCCTTGGGCCAAGGCTCGGGTTGGGCGCGTCTCCTCCCCCCAGATTCCCTCCTTTGGCCAAGGCTCGGGGTGGGCGCGTCTCCTCCCCCCAGAGTCCTTCCTTGGGCCAAGGCTCGGGGTGGGCGCGTCTCCTCCCCCCAGAGTCCGTCCTTGGGCCAAGGCTCGGGTGGGCGCGTCTCCTCCCCCCAGAGTCCCTCCTTGGGCCAAGGCTCGGGGTGAGCGCGTCTCCTCCCCCCAGAGTCCCTCCTTGGGCCAAGGCTCGGGGTGGGCGCGTCTCCTCCCCCCAGAGTCCCTCCTTGGGCCAAGGCTCGGGGTGGGCGCGTCTCCTCCCCCCAGAGTCCCTCCTTGGGCCAAGGCTCGGGGTGGGCGCGTCTGCTCCCCCCAGAGTCCCTCCTTGGGCCAAGGCTCGGGGTGGGCGCTTCTCCTCCCCCCATAGTCCGTCCTTGGGCCAAGGCTCGGGGAGGGAGCGTCTCCTTCCCCAGAGTCCGTCCTTGGGCCAAGGCTCGGGGTGGGCGCGTCTCCTCCCCCCAGAGTCCGTCCTTGGGCCAAGGCTCGGGGTGGGCGCGTCTCCCCCCCCAGAGGCTGTCCTTGGGCCGAGGCTCGGGGTGGGCGCGTCTCCTCCCCCCAGAGGCCGTCCTTGGGCCAAGGCTCGGGGTGGGCGCGTCGGCCCCCCAGAGTACGTCCTTGGGCCAAGGCTCGGGGTGGGCGCGTCGGCCCCTCCAGATTAAGTCCTCGGGCCAAGGCTCGGGGGGGCGCGTCGGCCCCCCAGAGTCCGTCCTTGGGCCAAGGTTCGGGGTGGGCGCGTCTCCTCCCCCCATAGTCCCTCCTTGGGCCAAGGCTCGGGGTGGGCGCGTCTCCTCCCCCCAGAGTCCCTCCTTGGGCCAAGGCTCGGGGTGGGTGCGTCTCCTCCCCCCAGAGTCCCTCCTTAGGCCAAGGCTCGGGGTGAGCACGTCTCCTCCCCCATAGCCCCTCCTTGGGCCAAGGCTCGGGGTGGTCGCGTCTCCTCCCCCCAGAGTTCGTCCTTGGGCCAAGGCTTGGGGTGGGCGCGTCTCCTCCCCCCAGAGTCCGTCCTTGGGCCAAGGCTTGGGGTGGGGGCGTCTCCTCCCCCCAGAGGCTGTCCTTGGGCCGAGGCTCGGGGTGGGCGCGTCTCCTCCCAATCTGGTTCTGTTGGAACTCTTTCCGATTGTATTGGCGTTGGATCTGTGGGGGGGAGGAGTGTAGGAATCTGAAGTTGGGCATCAATTGTGACAACATGGGGGTGGTGCAGGTGGTGAACCGTGTGTCGGCTTCATCTCCTCCAGTTATATGGCAGTTAGTCCTTCGTTGTTTACAGTTGATTGTTTTTGTTTACGCTGTACACATACCGGGCGTGGAAAACGAGTTGGCTGACTCCCTGTCTCGTTTTCAGTGGGACAGGTTCAGGGAGCTGGCTCCGGGCGCGGAAGCGGAAGGGGCCCATTGCCCAGAGTGGATTTGGAGGCTGCCATTGGAGTCGCCACCGGATGGATCCGGCAGTCTGTGAGTGCGCCCAACCTATTCCAAGGTTTGGTCTGAAAGGTCAGGTCTGGTTCGGGAGGCAGGGGTAAGTGATCGGGGCTCCGATTGGCGGTTGTTGGTACTTTATTTCGTGGCCAGGAATATGGAACGGGGGTGTCGGTTTCTGCGATCGTCCGGAAACTGGCGGGTTTGACATTTTTGTTTAAGCTGTTGCGGGTGGAAGACTGGACTAAAGATTTTTGGGTGCGTCAGGCGTTGAAGGGTTATCGCAAGCAGAACAGGACAAGGGATGCGCGGAGGCCGGTTACGTTCACTACCTTGCAGGCAATTTGTGCTCAGCTGGGGTGGGTGTGCTCTTCGGAGTATGAGACGCGGCTGTTTACAGCGGCATTTTCTTTGGCCTTCTATGGGGCGTTTCGAATTGGGGAGTTGGTTAGCCCGTCCAAAAAAGTGGCTGGGGGATTGTTTGTTGGGGAGGTTCGAGTGGCAGTTGATAGGGTGGGGCTCTGGCTCTACAGGTCCAAAACGGATCAGCAGGACAAAGGGGTCCTTGTGTCTCTGTTTGCGTTGCCGGGATCTAGGGTGTGCCCGGTGGCGGCGGTGTGGGATTTTCGGGCAGTGAGAAGGGGGGGTGAGGGTCCTTTCCTGCGGCATGAGGATGGGTCCTTTTTATCCAGGTACCAATTTTTTTTCTGTGTTTCGGAAGTGCTTGCGGGCGGTGGGTCTGGATGGTAAAGAATTTGCGTCGCATTCGTTCCGGATTGGGGCGGCCATGGAGGCGGCCCGGTGCGGTTTGGATGAGGCGGCAGTTCGCCGGATTGGGAGATGGGAATCTCGGCGTTTTCGTTCATATGTTAGGCCACAGTTGGTGCTGGTTTGATTGTCTTCTTTAAAAAAAATATATATATATATATATATATATCTTCAGTTTTAAAGGTTGCACGCCTGCACAACTCTATTGTGCTTCGTTTCGGGTTAGGGGGCTGGCGTGGTTGTTGTCCTGTCAGGGTGGATGCATTGTTACTGGGTGGAGGCTGTTGGTTTTTCTTTTCAGATGGAGGTCCGGCTCGCCTCGTCTGGATCGTGGGGCACTCCTACGTATGTTGGGGGGCCAGGAGAGGAGATCAACGGCCTGAGGGCAGGCAACTTGGTATTTCACGGAGGGAGGCCTACTTGCGGTGGTTGGGTATACCAGGGATGAAGTGGGGTCGTTTGGTGGAGGAGATTGAGAGACATGTGTCTCGGGAGGGTCCCCCGGCGGTGCTGGTAATCCATGCGGGGGGGAACGACCTGGGGGTACGGAAGGTTAAGGATTTGATTGCGGACATCAAGTCCGATTTCATGCGGCTGCGCTTCCGTTTTCCAGGTACTGTACTGGTGTGGTCGGACATTGTGGCGAGGACAGTTTGGCGCTGGACTCGGTCAGTGGCGAGCATCCATAGGACCCTTATTAGGGTCAACAAGGTGGTGGGGAGGTCTGTGGCCCAGCAGGGTGGGATTGTGGTTCGTCCCCGTGAGCTGGAGTGTAATGTGGGCATGTACCTTAGACGGGATGGGGTCCACTTGTTGGATGTGGGGATTGACTTGTGGTTATTGGGATTGCAGGAAGGTATCCTAAAGGCCTTGTGGGTGTGGGGTGGCCCTCAAGGGTAAGGGAGTCACCCTTTTTGGGCTGTGGCGGTGTGTGTCTGGTGGTCTTTGACGGTTGGCGGTAAATCAGAAGTCATCTGATATGGGGTGGGGGGCCCATTGCTAGGATGGGTCCCTCTGGTGTATTCCTGAACGTTGGATGGAATACCGTTATGGTTATCACTGCGGAGGTTGTCTCCGAGCAGTCACAGCTGGAGGCCTGGAAAAGTTGGAAGTGGGTACCGCAGTGAGTTGTTTGGTTGGTAAAGTTATGGATCACCGTCAGAGATCACCAGACCGGGCATGTTAGCTATATGGTATTCGTTACCAGATGTGCGTTATGGTTATAGGTATATGGTTATATGTATATGGTTTGGTTATTTATATATAGATATATATATATATATTTTTTTTTTATTTTTTTTTTGATTGGAGTGTTTGAGTATTGTAATGAAGGCTGTTATGGCCATTTTACTCCAAAGCAAGGTGTGGTCTCTTACTTTATGGGGTTAAAATTGGGTGGAGGTTGGAGTGGAATAGGTAACAGGTAAAAAGGGACCTTTAGACTACCCTGGTCATGGGTATTCAGTATGTTAACTAAGCATTAGCATGAGAAGGATTTCAATAGCATAAAAAAGATTATTGTCTGCTAATGTAATTCTTCCAACAGGATGAAAGTTGCAAGTTGTTTACAATAGAGACAGCATTGTGTATCAGTGTGGGGGGAAGCAGATAGCTCTCCGATAATATTGGTAGGGAGCCATCTGCCCATCCTTCAGATGTTGAAGCACCAGGACCCGTTGAGATACTTAGCCAACTTTAAAAATGCCGCACACTGTTTTTGCAGGAATACATATTAAGAAAATCCAGTGGAAATTTCCATTCTGAAAACGATCAGCCGATTTTCTACTCATTGATGCCCAGCAAGTAATACCCAATATCGACATTGTGAATGAAAAAAATGGAAAAATTGTGTTACATCGTTTGTGAATGAAGTCTATTTGTTGGTGTGAAGGTCATTCATAAACATCTCTTGAACATTATCACGCATGAGTGGAACTAGTAGACAACCCCACTTGTACGTGAGACGTCAACACTACATATGAAATCGATTGCTCTTTTAACCACTAGAGATCCGCGCTATAGCCAAATGACGGCTACAGCGCGGACCTCCTTTGCCGGGACTACGTCTATTGACGTCGTGCCGTGCACGAGCGGCCTGCGCACCCCCTGAGGGCGCGGCGTGCTCTGTGATCGGCGAGTCTATGAGACGGATCCGACCCCTTACCACGTGATCAGCTGTCAGCCAATGACAGCTGATCATGTGATACAACAGAGCCGGTAATCGGCTGACAGCGCGAGGAGAAAAAAAAGAGCCGGTCACCGGCGGCCGTGATCGGGACATCAGTCCCGATCACGGCCAGCTTTACCAGTGCCCACCTGTCCCCTGCCAGTGCCACCTCATGAATAAATAAGTGCCACCCAGCAGTGCCCACAGTGCCACACATCAGTGCCCACAGTGCCACACATCAGTGCCCACAGTGCCACACATCAGTGCCCACAATCTGCCTCAACAACAGTGCTGCACCCCAGTGCCACATATCCGTGCCCATCAGTGTCATCTACCAGTGCCCATCAGTGCCACCTATCAGAGCCACCTATCAGTGGTACCTATCAGTGCCACCCATCCATGCCACCCATCCGTGCCACCCATCCTTGCCCATCTGTGCCTATCAGTGCCGCCTTAACTATGCCTATCAGTGCCCACCAGTGCAGCCTATCAGTGCCGCCTCATCAGCGCACTTCAATGAAGGAGAAAAATTACCTGTTTGCAAAATTTTATAACAAACTATTAAACATGATTTTTTATTTTATTTTTATTTTGCATCTTTTTTTGTTTGTTTAGCAAAAAATAAAACTCCCAGCTGTAATTAAATACCACCAAAAGAAAGCTCTATTTGTGGGGAAAAAATGATAAAAATTTCATACAGTGTTGTATGGCCGCGCAATTGTCATTCAAAGCGTATCAGCGCTAAAAGCTGAAAATTGGTCTGGGCAGGAGGGGGGTTTAAGTGCCCAGTAAGCAAGTGGTTAAAGATTAAATTTGATTGGTTAATGTTGGCAGCAATTTCGACCAAACTCTATTCCGTTGGTCGAGCAATCGGTCAATTTTCTAACCGTGTATTCCTGCAATTAAAGCAGAACTTCACCACTTGCAGGGTGTGTGATTTTTGTCCGATGGTGCAGGTATTCCCAACCTACTTGCACATCAAGACCCCCAGAGGGTAGTATTGGGGGCATTAGTGGTAGCTTGACCAAAGCACATAAACCCAAGGTAAGTATAGTAGCAAGTCCTAGATGCAATCTCGGAACACCCAATAAGAGGATAACATGAGACCGGTCTCAATTACGTGGCATGTTCACCAATGCCAAGAGCCTGGCGGACAAGATGGGTGAACTAGAGATACTATTGTATGAGGAGGATTTGGATTTTGTGGAAATTTCAGAGACCTGGTTCAACAGCTCTCCTGATTTGCTGGGAAACATTCAAGGGTATACCCTTTTTCGCAAGGAGAGAGAGGGTAAAAAGGGGGATGGGTATGCCTATATAGCAAGAATAATGTACAAGTGAATGTGAGATGACATCACTAAGGGAGCTAGGGAGGAGGTGGAATCCTTATGGGTAGAGCTCCAAAGGAATGAAGCTATGGGTAAAATAATACGGGGAGTATGCTATAGCCCCCCTAACCTGAGGGAGGAAGGGGAGACAGATTTATCACAATATGGATTAGCAGCAATTATGGGAAGATTTATCATAATGGGGGATTTTAATTATCCAGACATAGACTGGGCGGAGGGAACCACGCATTCATCCAAGGCTTGTCAGTTCCTAAATGTCTTGCAGGACAATTTTATGAGTCAGATGGTAGAAGCACCAACTAGAAATAAAGCGTTACGGGATAAACTGATTACCAACAATACAGACTTGATCACGGATGTGGAAATACGGGGCAATTTAGGAACAGCAATCACAGGTCAATTGGCTTTCGTATTAACACAAATAGGAAACATAAGGGGAATACAAAGACATTGAATTTCAAAAGAGCCAACTTCCCTAAACTATGAACCTTACTAGAAGGCATAAATTGGGATAACATCTTAGGAACAAAGAACACAGAGGAGAGTTGGGTTTGCTTTAAGAGCATATTAAATAAGGGCATTAGCCAATGCATCCCATTGGGTAATACATTTAAAAGAGCGAAGTCCTGGATGGCTTAACTTCAATGTAAAAATGCATATAAAAGCAAAGGAGAAGGCCTTCAAAAAATACAAGGTTGAGGGTTCATCAGCATTGACTTTATAAAGAATGCAACAAGAAATGTAAGGGTGCAATAAGGATGGCTAAGATAGAACATGAAAGACACATAGCGGAGGAAAGCAAAAAAAAACAAGAAAAAATCCCAGGAAATTCGTTAAGTATGTAAACAGTAAAAAGGGAGGACAGACCATATTGGCCCCATAAAGAATGAGGATGGACATATGGTTACAAAGGATGGAGAGATGGCGAAGGTATTGACTTTATTCTCCTCAGTCTTCATGAGGGAATAGGGGGGCTTCAGTAACCAAAACTGCAGTGTTTATCCTCATGACACATCACAGGAAGCACCTCCATGGTTAACAGAGGACAGAATTAAAATTAGACTTGGAAAACTTAACATAATAAATCACCGGGACCAGATGGCTTCAAATCAAAGGGCCCAAAATACATCCCTGGGAATTACACACCAGTTAGCCTAACATCAATAGTATGTAAACTCTTGTAGGGGATGATAATGGACTATATACAAGATTTTAGTAATGAGAATGGTATCATTAGCAGTAATCCGCATGGATTCATGAAAAATCATTCGTGCCAAGCCAAGGTCAGCTAGGTAAAGGAAGGCCTGTAGACGTGGTGTATCTGGATTGTGCAAAAGCATTTGACACAGTTCCCCATAAAGGTTTACTGTATAAAATAAGATCTGTTGGCATGGACTATAGCGTGAGTACAATGATTGAAAACTGGCTACAAGGGTGAGTTCAGAGGGTGGTGATAAATTGGGAGTACTCGGAATGGTCAGGGGTGCGTAGTGGGGTCACCCAGGGTTCTGTGCTGGGACCAATTCTAATTAATTTGTTCATAAATGACCTGGAGGATGGGGTAAACAGTTCAATCTCTGTATTTGCAGATAATACTAAGCTATAAGAAGGGCAATAACTTCTCTGCAGGATGTGGAAACCTTGCAAGAAGATCTGAACAAATTAATGGGGTGGGCACCTACATGGCAAATGAGGTTCAATGTAGAAAAATGTAAAATAATGCATTTGGGTGGCAAAATATGAATGCAATCTATACACTGGGGGGGGGGGGACCTCTGGGGGGAATCTAGGATGAAAAAAGACCTGGGGGTCCTAGTAGACGATAGGCTCAGCAATGGCATGCAATGCCAAGCTGCTGCTAACAAAGCAAACAAAATATTGGCATGCATTAAAAAGGGCATCAACTCCAGAGATAAAACAATAACAGAACTCTGGTCCGGCGGCACCTGGAGTATGCTGTCCAGTTCTGGGCACCAGTCCTCAGGAAGAATTTACTGGAAATGGAGTGAACACAAAGAAGGGCAACAAAGCTAATAAAGGGTCTGGAGGACATACGTTATGAGGAAAGGTTGTGAGCACTGAACTTATTCTCTCTGGAGAAGAGACGCTTGAGAGGGGATATGATTTCAATATACAAATACCGTACTGGTGACCCCACAATAAGGATAAAACTATCGCAAAAGGGAGTTTAACAAGACTCGTGGCCACTCATTAAAATTAGAAAAGAAGTTAGCCTTAAACTACGTAGAGGGTTCTTTACTGTAAGAGCAGCAAGGATGTGGAATTCCCTTCCACAGGTGGTGGTCTCAGCGGGGCATTGATAGTTTCAAGAAACTGTTAGATAAGCACTTAAACGGCCGCAACATTCAGGGATATACAATGTAATACTGACATATAATCACACACATAGGTTGGATTTGATGGACTTGTGTTTTTTTTCCCAACCTCACCTGACGCAGATGAATCCTCTGTTAAAAAAAAGCTGAAACGCGCGTTTAGAAACGCGCGTTTTGCCGCGTTTGCATGCCGCGTTTAGACGCGTTTGCGTTTAAACGCGTTTATAAAGATAACATCATGTAGACCCTCCCCAAGCTCTCAAAGCATTTTTTTTAACTATTTCTGCTATTTTGATCAGAGTGAGCAGCAGCAGCATAGAGAGCAGTTGTACACTTGCATTTGCCGTGTCACTTGCCACGGCACCTGCCACAAGTTGTGGATTGTCCACTTGCCACGTCACTTGCCACAAGTTGGGGATTGTCCACTTGCCACATCCCCTGCCACGTCACCTGCCACAAATTGTGGATTGCCCACTTGCCACGTCACTTGCCACATCACCTGCCACGTCACTTGCCACGAGATGTGGATTGTCCACTTTCCACGTCATCTGCCATGCCACCTGCCACAAGCTGTGGATTGTCCACTTGCCACGTCACCAGCCACATCACCTGCCACAAGTTGTGGATTGTCTACTTGCCACGTGACTTGCCACATCACCTGCCACGTCACTTGCCACATCACCTGCCACGAGTTGTGGATTGTCTACTTGCCGCGTCACTTGCCACATCACCTGCCACGTCACTTGCCACGCCACCTGCCACAAGTTGTGGATTGTTCACTTGCCACGTCACCTGCCACGTCACCTGCCACAAGTTGTGGATTGACCACTTGCCACGTCACTTGCCACAAGCTGTGGATTGTCCACTTGCCACATCACTTGCCACGTCACTTGCCACGTCACCTGCCACAAGTTTTGGATTGTCCACTTGCCACGTCACTTTCCACGTCAGCTGCCACGTCACTTGCCACGAGATGTGGATTGTCCACTTTCCACGTCATCTGCCATGCCACCTGCCACAAGCTGTGGATTGTCCACTTGCCACGTCACCAGCCACATCACCTGCCACAAGTTGTGGATTTTCCACTTGCCACGTGACTTGCCACATCACCTGCCACGTCACTTGCCACATCACCTGCCACAAGTTGTGGATTGTCTACTTGCCGCGTCACTTGCCACATCACCTGCCACGTCACTTGCCACGTCACCTGCCACAAGTTGTGGATTGTTCACTTGCCACGTCACCTGCCACAAGTTGTGGATTGTCCACTTGCCAAGTCACTTGCCACAAGCTGTGGATTGTCCACTTGCCACATCACTTGCCACGTCACCTGCCACGTCACTTGCCACGTCACCTGCCACAAGTTTTGGATTGTCCACTTGCCACGCCACTTGCCACGTCAGCTGCCACGTCACTTGCCACATCACCTGCCACGTCACCTGCCACAAGTTGTGGATTGTCCACTTGCCACGTCACTTGCCACATCACCTGCCACGTCACTTGCCACGAGATGTGGATTGTCCACTTGCCACGTCACCTGCCACGTCATTTGCCACATCAGCTGCCACGTCACTTGCCACAAGATGTGGATTGTCCACTTGTCACATCACCTGCCACGTCACCTGCCACAAGTTGTGGATTGTCCACTTGCCACGTCACTTGCCACATCACCTGCCACGTCACTTGCCACAAGATGTGGATTGTCCACTTTCCACGTCACCTGCCATGCCATCTGCCACAAGTTGTGGATTGTCCACTTACCACGTCACCTGCCACAAGTTGTGGATTGTCCACTTGCCACACCACTTTCCACGTCACCTGCCACAAGATGTGGATTGTCCACTTGCCACGTCACCAGCCACATCACCTGCCACAAGTTGTGGATTGTCCACTTGCCACGTCCCTTGCCACGTCCCTTGCCACGTCCCCTGCCACGTCACCTGCCACAAGTGGATTGTCCACTTGCCACATCACTTGCCACATCACCTGCCACAAGTTGTGGATTGTCCACTTGCCACGTCACCTGACACAAGTTGTGGATTGTCCACTCGCCACGTCACTTGCCACATCCCCTGCCACAAGTGGATTGTCCACTTGCCACATCACTTGCCCCATCACCTGCCACAAGTTGTGGATTGTCCACTTGCCACGTCACCTGACACAAGTTGTGGATTGTCCACTCGCCACGTCACTTGCCACATCACCTGCCACAAGTGGATTGTCCACTTGCCACGTCACTTGCCACGTCACCTGCCACAAGTTATGGATTGTCCACTTGCCACGTCACATGCCAGTCACCTGCCACAAGTTGTTGATTTTCCACTTGCCACGTCACCTGCCAAGTCACTTGCCGCGTCACCTGCCAGGTCACTTGCCACGTCACCTGCCACAAGTTGTGGATTGTCCACTTTCCACGTCACTTGCCACTTCACCTGCCACGTCACTTGCCACAAGTTGTGGATTGTCCACTTGCCACATCACTTGCCACCTGCCATGTCACTTGCCACAAGTTGTGGATTGTCCACTTGCCACGTCACTTGCCACAAGTTGTGGATTGTCCACTTGCAATTGCAATTGTTTAAAATATTTTTCTAATGGTTTTTCATCATTTGCAATCATTTTTGAGATTTTTAATGTAAAAAAAAAGGTCACCTTTAAAAACGCATATAAACGCAAACGCGGCTAAACGCGGTAGCGGCGTTTTGCCGCGTTTTACCGCGTTTTGCCGCGTTTTGCGTCTGAAACGCAGAAATTTTTGTTTCTGAACGCATTTTTTTGCTTCTGGAAAAACGAGATTAAACGCAACTGCATATAAACGGAAAAAAACGAGACTGTGTGCATGGACACATAGGATAACATTGAATGAGTTCAGGTGCAGTTGAAAAAACTGTCCAACTGCATCTGAACGCGCGTTTAACTGCGTCTCGTGTGCATGAGGCCTTACCCTTTAGTGTGAGCGCCTTCACAATGAAACGTCCATGCCATCGCTCCAAGTCTGTTGACATCCTGTGCTAGAGTGTCCGCTGTAATGTAAACACAACACAGGCACCGTACACAACAAACAAAATGCTAGGAGTAAGAGGAAGACGTTTTTTGGCAGAAGAAACTTTGCATGCCAAAACAAAGCAGATTTTTTTTATGCCCATTTGTACTTCTTGTTAGTTTCTTGCCTGTTTTGTGATATCTTTTCCTGGTTTTAATTTTTTTTTCATTAAAGTAATACTAAAAGGTCATTTTATATTTTAAATAACAAACATTATGGAAGAGCCTTGGGGCCATCATTTTTTTACTGAATTCTGGTAGAAAGTCAGAACTTTGATATGAGGCTAATTGTCTGCAACAAAACTATTAGTCCAGATAAGTAATGATGACCATAGACACGCACTGTCCTTCTGCCTTCTAGCCCTTTAGAATTCGCTCATGTAGGGGCACTAGTGTGATGTTTCCAATAAGTTGGGGTCGAGAATTGTGTTGGCCACTGTGTTCTGAATTCCATGGAAGTGAAAAGCACATCGAGCTAAAGTGAATCTCAGAAATTCTGACTTTGATTTACCATGGCCCAAACTTAGGAGCTCAGAAATTCTGACTTGGAAGCTCAGAATTCTGTAAAAAACAAACAAAAAAAAACCCAGTATGATGGCCCTAGGGCTCTTTTATAAAACATGTTATACTTGCCTGCTCTGTATATTGATTTTGCACAGAGCAGCCCCAAACCTCTCCTCGGGTCCCCACTGGTGTTCCTGCTATGGGGGCGTTTATGCATGCCCACTCCCGAGCCCTGCTCTGTGTGTCTATAGGACCCACAGTGTGTGGTTTAGCCCCACCCCTCCTCCTTGGCTGTGACTGACAGTAGCGGCCAGGAATAAATAAAATGCACATTTTTTACCTGCAAAAAAAGTGCATAATTTTTATTCTTTTTTTTAGAAAAGGTGAACCTCTCTTTTAATGTGGAAATAGAGGCAAAATAAAAAATGATATATAAGTACTGTCTGGCACTAGCAGCTTACAGTGGTCATCATCTATTCACAAGGTTTCAAATATTTTTTGAGGGAAAAAAGAAATGTTGCTGTAACTGCTTTTGAAGTGGTAGCTGGAGTTGTTCTTTAATTAATTTTGTTTCTTATGTCTGTTTAAAATTACATGGCCAACTAAAATTACCCTGCACAGCATTGTCACCTGGGTAGTGGAAGTGAGAAAACAATGGATCTACTGGCAGGATCAACAGGAAATCAAAACAAATGTATATTAATGTCTGTCACTGTTTTATAGTTTTATTTTGCCCATATTTTTAATTTGAATAACATCCGCCACTTTCTATTTCAGGTTGACATCGATAAATGATTCTATGGTGTTTTCACCCGTTCCTGAAAACGATGGCACTTTCTGCCATAGCAGTACAGTTATATTGTGATGTTACTTTGCTGTTGCTGGAGCGAGCAGTGCAAGTAGAGCAAACATGAGCAATATAAAAAAAATAATAATAATAAAAAAAAAAAAGGAAACTTTTTTTTTTTATTTTAGCAAAAAAAAAAAAAAGAAAATATTGCAGCACTCTTGTACCTACAACGCTCTACAAAGTGGTGAGGGTTTACTTTAATACACAGTTCTAAAAAGCAAGGACCGCCTCTGTTGAGTTCTTAAAATGTCCTGTAGATGGCAGCATTGACTATTGTTCATTTTGTGAAACTCATTTATGCTCATTTGAGCGAATGAGCTATGACCATTTCTGACAGTAATATGGTCATGTGTTTTTTAAAATGTTTACATTAAAAAAAAAAAAGTTTGAAAAAAAAAACCAGTTTTGTCCTTTTGGAATGACTAGCTTTACAGGTCTAGACAGATCCAGGTATCCAGAGTGCCTAGTGAAAATTACAGATGGTGCCTAAGGCCCCATTCAGACTTGCAATTAGGGCTACAGTGTAAATTCAGTCCACAAGAATCTGAGAATTCCTGCCGTCAGAATGATAGGTGCAGCCACAGCTGTCCATGGCTGTTCAGATGTAATCAGACATCCACTGATTCCCTTTGGTTAGCGACAGACAGTCATGTCTGGACGCAGACAGACTTGCATCCATGAATGAACATTTGTCCCTAAAGACAGCTAATCACTGGATGTACCAACAGCCACAGACAGCTGCAACTTCCATCAGCCTGTCATTGCTTTGTACAGGCCTAGCGGCTGTTGGCAAACACCTGCCACTCTGATCACAGGACGCCTGTAATTCTTGTAGCCAGGATTCACACTATAGAACTAATCACAAATGTGGAGCCTAAAGTGGGGTACACACACTATAAGAAAATCTGGCAAATGTTTGTCCGATTTTTCTCGATGTTTCACAGAAAATCAGAACCGATGAAAGAAAATTTGTATGAAAATTCTTACGAATATTCGTATGACAAAAGGCTTCTTTTGTTGTTTATGGTTTCTGATCATGCGCAGTCTTTTTCAGATTTTTCTTGTACCAAAATCGGACGAAAACATCACACAATAAAAACAAAAATCGTTCATTCTGTTCCCATATGAGAAAAATTTTGAAATTTGTCCCTTCATGAATTTTCCAAAAAAAATTCCTAATTGGTTGTCGAAAGTTGTGTACACACTATGCAAAGATTCTTTGGACAAAAATATTTGCCCAACTTTCTTATAGTTTGTACGAGCCGTGCCCGAAACACACTAAACCCTGGTACACACGAACGAATTTTCAGACGGGGATTGTGTGTTGACAGACTGTTGGCCTAAATTCTGACTGTTTGTACACTCCGTCGGACAGTTGTCGGATTTTCTGTGGACAAATTTTGGATAGCAGGCTTATACATTTTCAACAGACAAATGTCTTTTGTCGGATTTTAAGATCATGCATAAGTCTGTCAAACAAAAGTCCAAAGTCAAAAACACGCATTCTCGGAAGCAAGGACGAGCCGAAAGCAGTCTCGAAATGCAGCGCACATTCTCTTCTTCTTTAATGGGATAATGATGAAGCTGATTTGCTGGGGATACTGATTGAGTTCTACCAAACGCATTTTAAAAGGTTTTTATTTTCTAGTGATATCAAGATCATTATTATGCTTTTTGGAGTTTTTTTGGGCAAGTTACCACAACACCATTATCTTGTAGTTTTTAAGATCAAAGAACTGTTGGTGTCCCTTGTCAATTTTATATTGTATTTTTTAAAACTGAACTGCCTACTCCCAATCGGTCATTTGAAGTAAAACACATAGCCAAGTATTATTCTACACAATTTTTTTTATTGTGCATTAAAAAAAAGAAAACAAATAAAAATTAGACATGCTATCATATCATGCTATGCCAATAGAACTTAACCAAAAAGTGCATTCTATGCATCCAAAAATATACCAAATAAAAATGATTATTCAATCAAAAATAAAATAAAACAGAAAGCTTCATGCATGTGCCCTGCTTCTTAATATAGGGGGTCAGCAATGCCAAGAGTTGGTGAAAGCAGGGGTCCGTCATCTGGAGATAATTCCGAAAAAGCATCCGGATTATTCTCCTGGAGTCCCCGCCACAATGGTAAATGACATACTGTATTTATTGGCTTATAACACTCACTTTTTCACAATAAAAATCGGGTGCAAATAGCAGGTGCGTGTTATGCGCAATTTTAGCTGCCAATCTCCTATTTACTTGACGGCCTCTGTAGTAGGAAGTTCCGTCTGCTGGGCCGCCATTGGACCACTGTTCTGTATATCATAGGAGATTCTCACTGAATGTAATCTGTCAGCGTTTGTCCCACCCCCTCCCTGTCCCCTCTAGGCGGCAGATGGGCATCGATCAGGCTGCATTGATGGCAATGGTGAGGCTGCAGATGGGCACTGACCCTTATTTTACTCCAAAGTTCCTTATATAAGAAATTTTTCCTGAAACTTCCCTCTTAAAATGAATGTGCGTGTTATAAGCCGATAAATATGGTAATTGGTCATGATTAATAAAGCAACCAATTTTTGGTCTAAGAAATCCTCCTCCTCCTGTTCCTGGACTGTACTTGGGTCAAAGCAATAACTCCAAGGCCAATAATAAATCACGTTATCTCCTCTGATTCCCCATCATGTCTGGTTGACAAACGGCTGTTCAGAAACTAACTGAAAAGCGCAAAATGAAAAGCGCAAATCAACACTCCCCAAACTTCTACTAACACAAAATTAGCAGGAGCCCAAAGGGTGACGCCTGACAATTGAACTTCCTCTTTATCGGCTTGCAGTACGTCACTACGTTTGTGTTTGTTGGCAGACAATTGTGTACCATTTGTATGCAAGACAAGTTCATGGCACACTCCCTTCGGACAAAAGTCTGATGCTTTGTCTGCGGAAAATCCGATCGTGTGTACAAGGCTTTCGATTTTCTGCAGATTTTATCTTCAGATTTACCAAAACCACGTAGTGCAAGGGCCTGCCTGATTGCATACAAATTGAAACTCTTAAAAGTGGATGTAAACCCACTCTCATCCTTTCTAAACTACTGCCATAGTGGTTATCTAGAAGGATATACATGACTCCTGCATGTATCCTTACCTGTCAAATGTCTCCCCTCTGTCTGCTACGAGACTCGAAAAACAGCAGATTCTGTGGGTGGGTCTGTTGTCCAGAGCTCTGTGGGTGGAGTCATGGTGTCAGTAGACTCCCTGCCCACCTCTACATTACCCTTGTCAACATGCATTTTCTCCTGTGTATTTCTTACACTGAACTTCTGCTATGATCACCAACATCTAGTCAAAACCCAGAAAGGTCACCACATGACTTCAGCATGCCAAATCATGCTGAGGTGTAGAACAGCCAATCCTGGGAGAGCTGGAGAAGAAAGGAGTAGGGGAAGTACAAAGAATGTCTCTCTCGGGCTTTGGCATGAGATATGTAAATCATCTGTCACTTGCAGCAAGGGTGAGAAACAGACTCCTATTTCTCCCCCTTGCTGTGAGTGACAGATGATTTACATCTGTTTTTATCTCAATGAAAAAAGAGAAAAGGACTGCTCAGAGCTGGATTAACTCTTCGTGGAAAGACTGGGCACAGATGACATGAAATCCTATACTGTAAAAGGAGCAAGCCATATGCCCCATACACACTATCCAAAAATTGGACAGATTGTCTGACTTTTTTTGCTCACTAGTCGTAAGTGAAAATTGAATAGGTTACTTAAGTCACGAAAATTTTTGTACAACAGGAAAAAAAACTGACAACTGTACTGACTAAACGAAAATCATACGATGTGATATCATACAAGGAAAATTTTCGTGCTTGTCCAATTGAATAATAACTGAATGAACTGTCGTGATTGGCTCTCGAAAGCGCCGTACTAGCAATCCGATTATGGTACGATCGAATTGAAAGGGGTGTTTTTCATCCAATTTTCGGATTGTGTGTAAGGGCCATTACATGGTGTTTACATCCACGTTAAGCTTTGACCTCCTATTATATGGTTTTGGTAAAGCTGAAGACAAAAATCCGCAGAAAATCTAATAGCGTGTATGGGGGTCTAAGGCTGTTTAACAAGAAGCTTTTAAAACTATATCTGCAGCCATGATGAATGGTTTTGAAGGTATGATATCTAGCACATTCAACAGACATTCTGTAAACTGATTACATGTTTGAACATGCATTCGCCTTAAAGTGAATCTTTCTTGTATCAAAGTTCATGAGATTGGAACGAAAACCGGCCTTTTTATATATCATTCTATGCTTGATTATACTTTGAACAATATACAGTAAGTGTAATTTTAATTGCTTTTTAATAAAAACAAAACAAAATATACTACACTCTGGAGAGTGCAACATTTTGTGCAGCTGTGCATGGTATCCAATCAGCTTCTAACTTGAACTTGTTCAATTAACCACTTGCCAACCAGACGCCACAGTTATGCTGCAGCAAGGTGGCTCGGCTGCGTGAATCGCCTTTCTGGTATGGCGGTTCGTGCACTAGCTTCTGTGGGCACGCGTCCGCCGATTGGCCAGCGGGGGAGACAACCGGCGGGTCCAATGGCCGTCCGTGATTATTCTCCACATAGAAAGAACAGGGATCTGCCGTAGTAAACCATGCAGCTCTCCGTTCTGACGGGATTACACTGAGATCCTGTCTTTCTGCTATGCAGGAAGACTGATCTCTGTAATCCCAGGCAGCCCATTCCTCATACAGTTAGTAAATACACCCGGGGAACAGTTAACCCCTTGATTGACCCTGATGTTGACCCCTTCCCTGCCAGTGTCATTAGAACAACGGTCAGTGCATGTTTTTATCACTGATCATTGTAATAATGTCACTGGTTCCCAAAAAAGGTGTCAAAAATGTCAGTTAGGTGTCAAATCTGTCTGCTGCAATGTTGCAGTCCTGCTAAAAATCACTAATCGCCATTACTTGTAAATAAAATAAATAAATAAATAAAAATGCCATAAATCTATCCCCTATTTTGTAGATGCTATAAATTTTGCACATAATCAATACATACTACTTTTTTCTTTTTTTTTTTTGCAAAAACATGTAGCAGATCACATACAGTGGTGTGAAAAAGTGTTTGCCCCCTTCCTCATTTCCGGTTCCTTTGCATGTTTGTCACACTTAAGTGTTTCGGAACATCAAACCAATTTAAACAATAGTCAAGGACAACACAAGTAAACACAAAATGCAATTTGTAAATGAAGGTGTTTATTATTAAAGGTGAAAAAAAATCCAAACCATCATGGCCCTGTGTGAAAAAGTGATTGCCCCCCTTGTTAAAACATACTATAACTGTGGTTGTCCACACCTGAGTTCAATTTCTCTAGCCACACCCAGGCCTGATTATTGCCACACCTGTTCACAATCAAGGCATCACTTAAATAGGAGCTGCTTGACACAGTAAGATCCACCAGAAGATCCTTAAAAGCTACACATCATGCCGAGACCCAAAGAAATTCAGGAACAATTGAGAAAGAAAGTAATTGAGATCTATCAGTCTGGAAAGGGTTATAAAGCCATTTCCAAAGCTTTGGGAATCCAGCGAACCACAGTGAGAGCCATTATCCACAAATGGCGAAGACATGGAACAGTGGTGAACCTTCCCAGGAGTGGCCGGCCGCCCAAAATTACCCCAAGAGCGCAGCGACGACTCATCCAAGAGGTCACAAAAGACCCCACAACAACGTCTAAGGAACTGCAGGCCTCACTTGCCTCAGTTAAGGTCAGCGTTCATGCCTCCACCATCAGGAAAAGACTGGGCAAAAATGGCCTGCATGGCAGAGTTCCAAGGAGAAAACCACTGTTGAGCAAAAAGAACATCAAAGCTCGTCTCAATTTCTCCACAACACATCTTGATGATCCCCAAGACTTTTGGGACAACATTCTGTGGCCCGATGAGACAAAAGTGGAACTCTTTGGAAGGTGTGTGTCCAAGTATATCTGACGTAGAAGGAACACTGCATTTCATAAAAAGAACATTATACCAACAGTAAAATATGGTGGTGGTAGTGTGATGGTCTGGGGCTGTTTTGCTGCTTCAGGACCTGGAAGACTTGCCGTGATAAAAGGAACTATGAATTCTGCTGTCTACCAAGAGATCCTGAAGGAGAATGTCCGACCATCTGTTCGTGTACTCAAGCTGAAACGAACTTGGGTTCTGCAGCAGGACAATGATCCTAAACACACCAGCAAGTCCACCACCGAATGGCTGAAGAAAAACAAAATGAAGACTTTGGAGTGGCCTAGCCAAAGTCCTGACCTGAATCCTATTGAGATATGGTGGTATGACCTTAAAAAGGCCGTTCATGCTCGAAAACCCTCTAATGTAACTGAATTAGGACAATTTTGCAAAGATGAGTGGGCCAAAATTCCTCCAGGACGCTGTAAAAGCCTCATTGCACGTTATCGCAAACGCTTGGTTGCAGTTGTTGCTGCTAAGGGTGGCCCAACCAGTTATTAGGTTTAGGGGGCAATCACTTTTTCACACAGGGCCATGATGGTTTGGATTTTTTTTCACCTTTAATAATAAACACCTTCATTTACAAATTGCATTTTGTGTTTACTTGTGTTGTCCTTGACTATTGTTTAAATTGGTTTGATGTTCCGAAACACTTAAGTGTGACAAACATGCAAAGGAACAGGAAATGAGGAAGGGGGCAAACACTTTTTCACACCACTGTACAGTATTTCCCTAAACTGATGAAGAAATTAGATTAAAATTGTATTTATTTTTTTATTGGGTATGTTTTATAGCAGAAAATAACGTTTATTTTTTCAAAATTGTTGGTTTATTTTATTTTTTTATAGCGCAAAAAATAAAAACTGCAGGAGGTGATCAAACACCACCAAAAGAAAGCTCTATTTGTGGGAAAAAAAGGACATCGATTTTATTTGGGTACAGCGTCGCATGACCGTGCAATTGTTAGCTAAGTAACAGGGCCGTATCGCAAAAAATGGCCTGGTTATTAAGAGGGTACAACTTTCCGGAGCTGAAGTGATTAAGCTTTGACAAAAAACGCTGAAGCCATTTGGTTTCTATGCAGATCTGCACCTGATTTTGCACTCTGTAGTTTTAGTAAAAAAACCTGAGAGATTCCGTCACATATTCCCCTTGTGAACTTGAGTTATATACAGGAGCTCTTAAAAGGCACAGGAGCACTTTACAGATGACGATATTAAGCTGTCCAAATGCTTAGAATATCAGTGACAGATGGAGTACATGGGAGGTCCCCAACCCCTGGGCCGAAGCCTGTTTGCAGCCGGGTCATGAAGGCTGCACTGTCAGTGCGGTGGCAGGCGAGTAGAGATGACATCTCCCACTGCCCTCCCCGCATCACCACTGTTCTGCCCTCACGCTAGGATAGGATGGCACCCACCACTGCACCAAGGCCTGCCTCTGTGCTGCCACCAATGCAGTGACAATCCGTGTCTGGTGGCAGGCGACGGTGGCAAGTGACAATCCGTGTCTGGTGGCAGGCGATGGTGGCAAGTGACAATCCACGTCTGGTAGTGGACGACAGTGGCAAGCTTCATCTGGTGGCAGGCGACGTGGCATTTGACAATCCAAATCTGGTAGCAGGCGATTTGACTAGTGACAATCCACATCTGGTGGCAGGTGACGGTGGCAAGTGACACACACAAGTAACAAGGCTCCCACAGATTCTGCATTATAGTGAGTTGAACAATTTCATTTTATATTACAATGCAATAGAAATAATGCTCTTCAATCATCCTGACAGCATATCAACCATGGTGTTGTGATGATTAAAGCACTAACACCAGCTATTGCCCTGACAAATCGCCTGTGCCCTGCCCTGCCCCCGCCCCCCCCCCCCCCCCCCCCGCAGTCCTTGGCACAATTTTCTTCCATGGTTAGGGACCACTGGAATACATGATACCCATTTTGAGGATACACTTACCATAAGCGTTTTTGACGTTCAAGAAAAGAGGTCATATATTTCTGGGGAGTGTTTCTATCTGGGAGAAGAGGAAGAGCACTGTTTTTTATTTGGGTGTCACTTCTTTTTCAACACTTAAACGCTTTTTGGGCTTTTGATTTTACAGCAAGCGCTTTACTAAGATTTCTGGATGAACTTTTATACACATATGAATTTGTGAATTATTTGATTTGCAGAAAGCACTTTCATTGGGACTTTCATGGACTTTAATTTGTGATTTATAGCGTTTTGTCTTATATACAGTGCCTTAAAAAAATAGGATTTTTATAACAGCTTACCTGTAAAATCCCTTTCTTTTGAGGTACATTACGGGACACAGAGACTCAGTAATTACTGATGGGTTATAGGGTATCATTAGGTGATTGGACACTGGCACACCCTAGACAGGAAGTTCAATCCCCCATATAACCCCTCCCCCTACTGGAGGTACCTCAGTTTTGTAGCAAAGCAATATAAGTTATTAGAAGATGGGAGGGACCTCTGTGTCCCATGATGTACCTCAAAAGAAAAGGATTTTACAGGTAAGCCCACGAAGCATTGATAGCCCTCGTGGAGTGCGCCTCGATCTGAAAAGGCGGAACTTTCTGCTTCAAACCATAAGCTTGAACAATTACTTGTTGAATCCACTTAGCAATGGTAGATTTCAACGCTGCCTTTCCTCTATTAGGACCTTCCGGCAATACAAACAAAACATCCGTTTTGTGACCCTGAGCAGTCGCTTCCAGATAGGCTTTGACCGCTCTCACTACATCCAAAGAATGTAGTGACCTTTCCTCCGTAGAACACGGATCTGGAAAAAAGGAAGGCAGAACAATATCTTGGTTTAGAAGAAAACCTGAAACCACCTTCGGTAGAAGCTAGGATGAGGGCGCAATACCACTCTATCCTTGTGCATGGTTAAATAAGGCTCTTTACGGAAAAGAGCTGCTAATTCTGATACTCTTGTAGCAGAAAAATTGGCTACCAGAAAAAATGTACTTCATTGTCACAGGACCAAGGGAATTTAACGTATCGGATCAAATGGCTTTTTCTGTAAAACTGATGGAACCAAATTCAAGTCCCAGGGGTTTAGGGGCGCCTTAACTGGAGGATTAAGACGCGTTACCCCCTGTAAAAAGCTTCGGACCAAATGTGAAGCAAGCGGACATCAAAGCAATACTGACAAGGCTGAGACCTGGCCCTTGATGGTACTCAAGGTCAGCCCCATTTGCAGAAAGTCAAGGATTCTACCTATGACATATGTACTGGGATGCCAACCCTGGATTGACACCAGGAGGCAGACTCTATGATAAATCATTCTGGAAGCTGGCTTCCTTGCATTAACCAAGGTAGAAATCACAGGGCCTGAAGCCCACCACTCTTTAAAAACGTGGGTTTCAATAGCCAAACCATCAATTTAGCATTTGTAAGGCAGGATGGAACACTGGACCTTGGGATAACAGGTCTGGACATGACGGTAGGGTCCATGGGGAACCTACTGCCATCTTTACTATTTCTGCATACCAAGCTCTTCTGGGCCACCAGAAGTACTAACTTATTTTCCTGCCCGATCCTGCGAAGAAGTCGTGGCAGTAGCAGAATAGGAAGGAATGCATAAATCAGCGAGAGCTGATGCCATGAAGTCACCAACGCATCTGTCCCGGACGCAAGAGGATCCCTTGTTCTTGGCACAAAGTTGTCTATCTTGTTGATGAACCTGGACGCAAAGAGATCTACATCCGGAATTCCCCATCTTTGGCATATGGCCAAGATGATGTCGGATGAAGAGACCATTCCCCTAGGACTAACTGCCGGCAACTTAACCTCCTTGGCGGTAATCCCGAGCCTGGCTCGGGTTGGGATTTTAATTACAGGAGCGGTAACCCCGAGCCAGACTCGGGATTGCATCGCTCGATGCAGGGGAGGACACAGGGAGAGTTACTTACCTTGTCCCCTGGATCCAGCGATGTCCGCCGTGCTGTGTGATCGAGCTGTCCTCCGCTCGATTCACAGTGCCGAATGCCGCCGAGCTCCGTTCCCTGCAACGTTACGGCGCACGGGAGCGGAGAACGGCGGCAAATTCAAAAAAGTAAAAAGACACAAAACACACACAGCACTGTAATCTTACAGATTACAGTGCTGTATTAAAAAATTACACACCCCCTTTGTCCCTAGTGGTCTGTCCAGTGCCCTGCATGCACTTTTATATTATAAATACAGTTATTTCTGCCTGGAATTTGGAGATCGTCCATAGCAACCAAAACGTGTCCCTTTTTCAGTTTTTTGGGGATTTGATTACATTATTGAATAATTTTTATTATTCTTTATTATATTATAAACTTTATCATACCCGGGATGTCTGCTAGACTCTGGTTTGAAGAGATTTCAGAGCGTTATTCCTAAGAATTACAGGACTACAAAATAAAAGCCAGATTTCCATGCAAAATAATTGTACCTCTTTCAGCACCTTATTCCAGACTGAATCATACCGCCAGGGAGGTTAAGTAGTCCACCTGCCAGTTCTCTACCCCCGGAATGAAGATTGCCGATATGCACGGCACATGCTTTCCGGACCAGATTAAGATCTGGTTCACTTCTCCCTGAGCTGCACGACTCCTGGTGCCTCCTTGATGATTGATATAAGCCACTGCTGTGGCATTGTCGGACTGGCCCTGACAAGGCAACCCTGGAACCTGAATGTTCAGGCCTTTAGGGCAAAATACGCTGCACGGATCTCCAGAATGTTGATGGGTAAGGACCACTCGGTCTTGGACCTTCTCCAGGTAACTGGTAAAAGGGATTTCCTTTTTGCAGATTTTCGGGTATCAGCCACCAACTGAGGCTCCAATGCACTGCAGGTGACAGACGCATCAAAAAATCTAATGCCTGAACCTTCTTGTTCCAGGCACACAGGATACTGTTTTGCAGCAGTCTCTAATGAAACTGAGCATAGGGAACTGCTTCGAATGAAGCCACAATCTTCCCCAGCAGTCTCATACAAAGGCGAATAGAAGGACCCTTCTTTGCCCTGACTACCTGAATCAATTCCTATATGGCACTGAGCTTCGCCTGGGGTAAAAATAGCCTCTTCTGGGCTGTATCTATGACCAGACCCAAATACTCTAGTCTTCTTACTGGCTTTAAAGAAGACTTCTCTAAATTGAGGACCCAACCTAGGTACTCCAGGTAGTTGACTGTGGTGACCAAGTTTTGGTCCAAGCGGGCTCCCGACTGGTCTATCAAGAGCAGGTCGTCTAGGTATGCTATTACTGTTATACCTTGGGCCCTTAATGTGGCCCAGTACTTTTGATGAGCAGGGAAAATAGGTACATGCAGGTACGCATCCTTGATGTCTATTGATGCCAGAAGTTCTCCTCCTTGTAGGATGGGGGCTACCAATCGGATCGATTCCATGCGAAAGGACCGTACTTTTAGGAATCGGTTTAGATCCTTGAGATCTAAAATGGGCCTGACATATCCATTAGGCTTTGGTACCGTGAAAAGGTTTGAACAAACCCCAATCCCTGCTCTTGCGTGGGAACTACCACAATAACTTTTTGCGAAAATAGTCGCTCCAAGAGAGACTTCTTTTTCTCTGGGTCTCTGGGAACATTTGATGAGAGGAAATGAGGAGAGGGGAATTCTCGGAACTCTACTTTGTAATCTAGACTTATTGTGGAGAGCCCCCATCTGTCCTGAAAATCCTCCTGCCAGAGCCTTGATAACTGTAGCAGTCTTCCCCTCACCTGAGCAAGCGGGGACGCCCCTTCATAAAGAGGCTTTAGCATTTTGTAGACTTCCTCCCCCAGGACTTTTGTTCCTGGGGTTGACTGAGATTTAGTTCTTGAGCCTGAACAGAGGAGGCCGTCGCGACTGCCTGGAGGCTGATGCTCCTGGCACTGGAGAAAGAGCACGTTCAAAAGAGGGATGTTAACTCCTCTTTTAATCGCCATGAGGGTGCCTTTCCCACTAGAGGTCTTTTGGATAATTGTCCAAATCCTCTCCGAACAGCCTTGCACCACGAAAGGGGAATCCAGCCAGAAGCTTCTTACATGGTGATTCAGCTGACCAGTCTTTCAACCGTAAGATACTATGCATATGCACCAACCCAAGCATAAAGCGAGAGGTCTGGAGGATAGAATCTTTGATAGCATCAATAGCAAAACACAAAGCCGCTGGTAGGTTGGCCAATCCCCAGGCTTGCTGTTCAGGAAAAACCGTGAGGACCTGTTTAACATAGTCTCTCAAGTACTGACAAACTCCGATTGCTGCTCCTGCAGGTTGAACCTGCCAAGGAAAGAATTGTTTTTTAACAGGAATTCCAATTTTTTATCAGTTGGATCCCTAAGCATCTGAGCATTGTCAACAGGACACAAGTCAGACTTTTATTGATATGGTGGCGTCAATAGCTGGTATAACCCACATCTTAATACATTTTTCCTCCATAGGACAAAGTGTTAAACATCTTTTTCCTCCTAAAAAGTTTTCATCTGGGTGATCCCACTCAGAATAATAAGCTTTTCCAGTAAACTATGAACAGGAAAGGCATGTGCAGTTTGAGGAGGCTTCAGTGAACCCAAACAAGAGGAGGGTTCTTTAACTGACTCAGATACGGATAACTTAAATGTAGAGCGGACCAATCCAGCAAGAATTTGCACCAACACCTTCTTATCCTGAGAAGCTGAAGAGGGCCCTTCTCCACTTGATTCCTCAAAAGAGGAATCATCAGTCTCATCTCGATCCTCTGAGGGGGATTCCTCTCCTTTTTCCCCAGAGTTCCTCTGTTGAGGGTCCTGGGTGGCAGAGGGGGACCTAGTGCGTTTTCTTCCACTGAGTGAAGATGAGATTAAGTCCACTAATCTTTCCTCTAGCCCATTTATGGTTGAGGAAAAACTTCCTGCTTCATGCATACAGGGGCAGAAGTGCCGGAAGCAGATGCAGCCCCTGACCGACGGCTCACCCTGGCCAGCTTCCCCCGGTCCTACAGGGGGGGCTCCTCAGAGCCTGAGGGATAGCATGGACACTCAGACAGACAGATCAGGCATGAAAGGTATTTGCTCTTGACAGCCCCCGTGGCGACTTTAGGCATAGCATACATTTACTTAAAGGAGAACCTATTAGAACTAGAAAAATTCTTAAGGAGTCTCCCTTACCTTATCCAGCTGCAGGGCTCTGTGTAACAGACCCAATCTTCACCTCTCACGGCGGGCTCCGTTTAGAGAAAAGAACCTTCAGAGACTGGGGCCCCCTTTTGTATTGGGGATCCACATTTCTGGGCCTGTAAAGCACCCCGCCAGGGCTATGGCTGAAAAAAAAACAAATACTGGATCCCGGGATCCAGCTCTCTAAAAAGAGAAGCGTTACAGGTAAAACCTTGTTTCTTCGGACGCGAGGCCCAGGTACCATCCAATTTGGCCTGGAAAAGACACTTTGAATGGATCCAGTTGCATGTCTTGCCCCAGTAAGGATATTCCAGTGGAGCTCAGCACAGCACATCTTTACTCGTGACCAACACCTAAGACACTGGCGAAAAAACTGAGGTACCTCCAGTAGGGGGAGGGGTTATATGGGGGATTGAACTTCCTGTCTAGGGTGTGCCAGTGTTCAATTCCCCTAGTGATACCCTATAACTCAGTAATTACCTAGTCTCTGTGTCCCGTGATGTACGAGAAAGAAAGTATTCATACTCCTTGAAATTTTCAAAATTTGGCATGTTACAACCAAAAACATAAAAGTATTTTATTGGCATTTTATGTGATCGACCAACACAAAGTGGCACATAATTGTAAAATGGAAGGAAAATTATAAATGGTTTTCCAAATATTTTAGAAATAAGAAAGTGTGACATGCATTTGTATTCAGCCCCCTTTACTCTGATGCACCCAACTAAAATCTAGTGGAACCAATTGCCTTCAGATGTCACCTAATTGGTAAACAATCCACCTGTGTGTAATTTAATCTCAGTATAAATACAGCTGTTCTGTGAAGCTTTCCAAGGTTTGTTAGAACCTTCGTGAACTAGCCGCATCATGAAGGCCAAGGAACACACCAGACAGGTCAAGGATAAAGTTGTGGAGAAGTTTAAAGTAGAGTTAGATTATAGAAAAATATCCCAAGCTTTGAACACGGAGCACTGTTCAATCCATCATCCGAAAATTGAAAGAGTATGGCACAACTGCAAACCTACCAAACATGGCCGTTCATCTAAACTGACAGGCAAGGAGAGCAATAATCAGAGAAGCAGCCAAGAGGCCCATGGTAACTGAAGGAGCTGCAGAGATCCGAAGCTCAGGTGGGAGAATCTGCCCACAGGACAACTGTTAGTTGTGCACTCCACAAATCTGGTCTTTATGGAAGAGTGGCAAGAAGAAAGCCATTGTTGAAAGAAAGCCATAAGTCCTCCTATTTGCAAGAAGCCATGTGGGGGACACAGCAAACATGTTAAAGAAGGTGCTCTGGTCAAATGAGACCAAAATTTAACTTTTTGGCCTAAAAGCAAAACACTATATGTGGCGGAAAACTAACATTGCACATCGCCCTTAACTCACCATCCCCACCGTGAAACATGGTGGCAGCATCATGTTGTGGGGATGCTTTTCTTCAGCGGGGACGGGGAAGCTGGTCAGAGTTGATGTTAAGAAGGATGGAGCTAAATACAGGGCAATCTTAGAAGAAAACCTGTTGGAGTCTGCAAAAGACTTGAGACTGGGGTGGGGGTTCACCTTTCAGCAGGACGTCCCTAAACATAAAGCCAGAGCTACAATGGAATGGTTTAGATCAAAGCATATTCATGTGTTAGAATGGCTAGTCAAAGTACAGACCTAAATCCCACTGAGAATCTGTGGCAAGACTTATCTGACAGAGCTTTAGCTATTTTGCAAAGAACAATGGACACAAATGTAACTTTCTAGATGTGCAAAGCTGGTAGAGACATCCCCAAAAAGACTTAGATAGATAAAATTGCAGCAAAGGGTGGTTCTACAAAGTATTGAATCAGGAGGGCTGAATACAAATTCACGCCACACTTTTCACATATTTGTAAAAAAAAAAATATTTTATAAATGTATCAATATTATCAATAAATATTTATAATTTTCTTTCCACTTGACAATTATGTGCCTCTTTGTGTTGGTCTATCACATAAAAAAAAATTAAATAAAATTTTAGTTTTTTGGTTGTAACATGACAAAATGTGGAAAATTTTAAGGGGTATGATGAATACTTTTTCTTTTTTTTTTATATTCTTTATTTATATTCAAAGGAGGTCAAAGTATTACATTACATACCCTTATATGTTCACATACAAACATTAAGCAATTACCAGCCATTCTAACTTTAAACAGAATATCCATATTTCTCTGTTTTTAGTAGCTGAGAACTCTATAATAAACCTTATACTACTGTTCTGTCACCTATACTATTAGGTGGAGTTTATTCCTCCTTTTCTTTTAAAGTTTTCCCCCTATACCCCCCCCCTCCCAAAAAAAAAAAAGGGCCCTATTAATTAATTAGGGACGACAGGGACCTCCATCTTGTTTATTTTCTATTAGCTTCCAATACATAACGGATTCCTTATCCTTCCCTATTCCCCATCAGTCTCCTCCCTTCTTCTGAAAAGACAAAAGCATTCCATACTGTCCAGACCCTGACATATTGCTCAGTCCTATCCCGGGCTGAGTATACCAGATCTTCTATGGCCCCCACCTTTCTAACCTTATTTAACCACATTGCCATCATAGGTGGCTTAGGGTATTTCCAGCATCGGGCAATGCATGCCTTGGCCTCATTAACCAGGTGGCATAATACCGAGTTCTTATATGTCCGTATTGGGATATGTGAAAGGTGCAACAGGAAGAGGGCAGGATCGTCCTGTATTAGGTAATCTGTACATTTTTGAGCAATCTTTTTCACTCCCCTCCAGTATTGTCTGATCTTAAGACAAGTCCAAAATATATGATATAGAGTCCCCCGTCCCCTGTTGCATCTCCAACATTGATCTGAGGCTTCAGGGAAAAACCTCTGAAGCTTCGACGGGGTGTAGTACCACCTCCTCAGCAGCTTGTAGTTTAGTTCCTGAGTTCCGGTACAAACTGATGAATTTAGCGAGAGGTGGATCATCCTTTGGCGTTGGTCTGGAGAGAATGTCCTATTAAGGTCCCTTTCCCACTTTACGAAACTTGGCATCTCATAGTTATCTGGGGGGGGCAATGAGCATTGTGTATATCTTTGATATCGTTCTAGCGGGGGGGGCTCCTTCTCTTCACAGTATAATTCAAACCTTGTCAGATCTAGTCTATAATTTGTCGCAGGTCCCAGCGACTCAAAAAAGTGGCGAAGCTGCAATGCCTGCCAGTAATTTCAAATCGACCCCCCTGTTGTGTCAATGAAGTTACTGTAGGCCAGGATTTGGACTGCAGAAAGTGTAATGCCTGGGTGTAACCTTTTTACCAAAGTCCCCTAAAGGCCTTTCTCTCCATTCCTGGTCCAAAGCTAGGGTTACCCAGTATCGGAAATAGTGGGGATTGTATTGACGAGAATTTAGGGTTCTGACTAATTCTCAGCCCTATTCGCAATGTCGGGCCTATAAGGATGTGCTTTTTCAGGGACTCCGGTGATACTGCATAACACCAAATTGCTCTTCGTAGCGGTACTGTACTCACTTCTTGTTCTAATTCCACCCACAGTTTAAATTCTGTGTGCCTACACCAATCAATAATCCTACCAATATGAACTGCCTTATAATATTTAAGTAAGTCTGGAACTGCTAAACCTCCATCTCTTTTTGAAATAATCATCCGACTTCTACTAATCCTTGGTCGCTTACTTGACCAAATAAATTTAGTAAAAAGCATGTCTACTTGACGAAAGAAGGCAGATGGAATCTCTATCGGTAGAGCCTGTAATAAATACAGAATTTTTGGCAGAATGCTCATTTTAATGGAATTACAACGGCCAAACCATGAGTGCATTCCATGTTGCCATTTCTCGAATAAGGTTTTGACTACCTTAAGCAGCGAGGGGAATTTATCTTAAAGGTCTCCTCTATCTTTGCTGGGATACGTGTGCCCAGATATTTTAAGGCCGTCCCTACCCATTTAAAGTTAAAATTAGGTTGTAGGATTTGTTGTTTCTCCGGAGAGCGAGCTACCCCCATTGCCTCTGACTTTGCGTAGTTGATTTTAAAATTCGCTAATGCTCCATATTCTTACACTTCCTTCATTCAATTTGGCAATGAGACGTGTGGACTAGCTAGGGAGAACAACAAATCATCTGCGTATTTTATTCAGTAATGGTTCTAGCATTAGGGCAAATAACATAGGAGAGAGTGGGCATCCCTGACGCGTTCCGAGAATACCCCATTAACTTTAACCAGGGCCTGAGGGGAAGTGTATACTCCAGATATCCATTTTAACATATGCTCTCCCAGACCCATATGCCTCAATACTTCAAAACCCCAGTTGACCCTATCAAACGCTTTTTCTGCGTCAGTACTCAAGAAGATGGAGGGGGTTTTTGTTTGATTAGCAAAGTGGACAAGATTGAGCACCTTAACAGTGTTGTCTCTCGCCTCCCGAGTAGGGATAAACCCTACTTGATCTCGATGTATCAACTGGTTTAATAGCGGTTGGAGGCGAGATGCCAACAGTTTAGTAAAGAGTTTTAGATCTATATTCAGCAGTGAAATTGGGTGATAACTCCCGCATTCAGCGGGATCTTTCCCTTCTTTCGGTATTACTGAAATATGTGCCCTTAGTGCATCCGGGGGGAGGGCAGCCGCCTGACCAATCGCGTTAAAGGCCTTTAACATATGTATACCTAAAGTTGAGAAGAAATTTTTATAATATTGAATTGTAAATCCATCTGGGCCAGGCACCTTCCCCTGTTTAACTTTTTTTTATCAATGCACTTAATTTCTCTATCGTAATAGGGGCTTCCAAACTTTTACGCTCCAGGGAAGAAAGCCTACACAGGCGTGCTGAAGAAAGATATTCTTCCATTTTGGCCCAAGGTACAGAAGTTGGTGTCAGATTATATAAAGACGAGTAATATTCTCAGAATCTCTTAGCTATGTCTTTAGGTAGGGAAATCAATTGTCCATTTTCTCTCTTTATATGGGGGACATATATCGTCCTCCCTTTTTCTTTAAGCTTCCCTGCTAATACTTTACTACATTTATCTCCTAGTTCGACGTTACTCTCTTTCCTGACTGAATTGCTGCTTTCGCTTTAAATTGGAGGAGGTCGGTCAATTGTCTCCTCAAAATCTGCCAACTCATTTCCTATGGATGGAGTCTGTACACTCTTATGGTGTGCCTCCAAATTCTGAATTTCTTCTACCAATTTTACCATCTGCTCTTCCCGCATTCTCTTTAATCGGGAGCCATGTTTGATCAACACTCCTCTCATTACCGCCTTATGTGCCTCCCATATCGTGCCCGGGTCACTCCCCGGTGTGTCGTTTATCTGGAAGTACGCTTCCATTTCTTTTGCTACATCTTCCCGTATTTCCAGGATCTGCAGCAAACTTTCATTGAATACTTTTTCAAGGCACTGTAATGTCTGACAACAATTAGGCTTTTCAAGCTTGAAGACACACAGCTCTTTTTATGGTTTTGTGTTATTTATTAGGATTGCAAAATTACAAAATGTATTTTGTGCAGATGTTTATTATTGTTTTTATGTTGAAGTTAGAAGCCGACTGACTACTATGCACAGCTGTGCCCCCAGTTTTATTAAAACTACCCCTTTATAAAACTAGCAGAGTGGTCTCTATGGTCCATCTGGTACAATAAAGTCATTGATAAGTCTACCCCATAAAAATGCAATTGATCATGCTCAGCTCATGTTGTTCTAACCACTTCTTTATGACGCATCCACCATACCAATGGTGGGCATGAAATGACTGGTGTAAGGAGCTTAGTTTAATGTGGGAATATTACCAACCTCGTTTCCCTACACTTATTTCTTTACATCTCTTGCCTTTTTTTTTTTTCTATCTGAATAACACCAACAAAGGATAACAGACAAGTAGACCTCAGTTGGTAACTCATCCTCATATGTGGACAAGCATGTTAAAATCTTGTTTCTCCCCCCCGGTCACAGCTTGTACCCAGATGGGGTGGCCGTGGTTCGGAGGAACAGTTATCGTATATATCCAGGCTCTATTCTGTCCAACGACTAACCACTTGAAGGTTATCTAACATAACAAGCAATGTTAACGCTATGATTGCTTCTCTTGCACAGTGTATGGCACATTTGTTTTGTCAGTTTTGTTCTGTTCTGTTCAACGTCTTGCTTTGTGTAAGCTTTTCTTGGAAACTTCAATAAAAATCTATTAAAACGAAAACTCCCCCTTTATGTCTCAGGATGACAACGCTCACTCACAGTACTGTATCTCTGCAGGTGAAGTCTGGTCACCGTATGACAGGAAGTGTGCTAGGGCTACACACCTCCTCACGCCCTTTAGCTCCCTAACATTGGGAGGGAGGGGGTGTTCATAGAGAGAACAATGCTAAATGATAAACAGTCCGCAGAGAACACAGGAAGCTTTCAGCTCGTCGAATTTCTGGCAGGATAAAATGGTATTTTTGCAGTTTCCAATCAGATAAAACAAAATGGGTTCAGTATTTAGAGGATATAAAGAGAAAAAAACTCAATTGATTAGGAACTACAACATGCATAAAAGCCACAGAAGGTGGCAGTAAATTATCATCCTAACAGACATCATCAGGAACACAGTGACATTTCTTAATGTGAGCCATTAAGTTGGCCCCTGTCCAAGGCTACAGATAAGGAAGTCATATACATGCTATAAAAGGGATCTGTCAATATGGTTATTGTCATCTGAAAGTTCAAATTCACAATACAGACGGAAGCTCCTCGCACTTTGCCCAGTAACGTGGAAATATTTTTGTCATCATCTGAAATGATAGTGGGGCAACTAATTATTAACTGGAAGTGTGGTGAAAATGTATTCGTAATATGCCGCTTGTTTACTGTATGAAGAAGAGCTGAACATAATAAAAATATTGATTGTATAAGATCCTAACACCTGTAAAGTTTTCATTGCTGTATCCCCACAGAGGAAATTCACCCTTTCCATTGGCCCTGGTGACCATTGTTGTCGGTCCAGAAAGTGTTGTCACAGAAAAGGTAATAGAGAGAACATCTTTCAAAAGAAGAAAACAACTTTCCAAGAGGTAATATCTCAATTTGGAGAGAATCAGAAGAGGTCACTCCAAGGGCAGGATCCAACGGGGATTGAGTGGCGAAATAATGAGGAATGAGGGCGAAGTGGAAGCCAGTGGGCTGTATGGATGCTATCCTGGACCCATTTTAGGTATATATACAGTGTTGCCAACCATCAGTATTTTTACTGCCAGGCAGTAAAAACGGGTACTGTTTCCCCTGCCAGTGACAGGAAAATGTTGCCAGTAAAAAATATGGCTGTGACTGCTACAGTGTGTTCAGGCAGTGGCAGTATATGAGCATGTCGTGTGAGGTCATGGTGAAAGGAAGCCGAGTGGAGCAGCCAGAGCCTCGTGTGCGGATCTGCGGGAGGGGAACACCACAAGCAGGGAGCGGGGCTGTCAGTGCTGTTTGGACTGAAGAAACCACCTGATGTGCAGAGAGGCTGTCACTGTGACTCAAGAGGGGGCATGTCATGTCAGTGAGGTGTCATCTGTGCTGCTGCACACTGCTGTCAGTATCACTGTGAGAGTCAATTTCATGTCTGTGTGACACCCATTCTCTCTCTCCTAAGTCCTGTCCCTGAGCTACTTACTATATCGAACATAGTTCAAAAATATGTTTTTTGCCTTAATATCTACCTTAAATCACATTGCTAATTGCATATTGTACTTGTTTGTAGCCTAAATACTGAAATTTGCACTTAAAACTGTAACTTTGGGAAATGCCACTAAAAACATGGCTGTGCCAGTAAATTTTGGGTGGTTGTGTCAGTAAATTTCAATCTGGTAGGTCGGCAACACTGGGTATATATCTTCCCAATGTGATTTGCTTCCAGGGCCCTCCATTATAAGCTACTTTACACAGTATATACTATATGGAGCACAAATGGGTAAATTAGACTTTAAGGGCACCAATACAAAAATACACCAATGTATAAAAGCTTGACTGACTTATTTATACAAGGAACGCAACACACTTCATGTAACGCTTCTTCAAGGACAGATGGAACAGCTCAAAAAAATGAAAGATTAATGATCAAATGGAAGATCAATATATTTATACACAATAAGATCAGAAATGCCCTGCACATAGTTAAAGGGTAACTCCACTTTTGTTGGTAAAAAGCAAATAAAAAAAATATAGCATATAGAATTGCGACTTGTAATTGAATGTTAATAAAAATGACAGATCTTTTTAAAATCTGCAGTGCTGTAATTTTCTGTAAAATGTAATGCAATGTGGCAACCTTTAGGTATTACTCCCCCCAGAAATGTAATTTCCTGCTTGTGTGATTGACTTACTGATTTTCCCAGAAGACTGCACTAAGTAACATTTTTAGCATCCTCTGCAACAAAAATGTAATTTTTGGTGAGATACTCCCAAAGTGAAATCACATCTAAAAGTTTTGAGATCTTGCCACTTTCCCCATTAGAGTTCTGCAAGTGCAGCAGCTGATTGGCAATTATAAAAACACTCCTATACAATTCACTTAGCACATGGACACAGAAAAACTGCTATTTCTTCAGAACAATAGGTAGGAATCTGCAATAGTTTGTTAAAATCCCTGCAATGCACATAGATCACCCAGAGGGGAATATTTTTTTTCACAACAAAAGTGGAGTTACTCTAAGTGTAATCATCTAAAGGGCCCAGTGCCCTGGTGGACAAGTTTCCATTAGGACTCAAGGACGAGACTTGCCCCTGGCTCTCTGCTGGTTACCATGGCCAGGGCCAGATTAAGAACATCATGGGCCTGGTGCTGAGGATTTTGGTAGTTCCTTTTATAAACAATAAGTAAATAAAAATGCAAACATTTTTTTGTTATAACAAATTAAATTAAAGAGAGAGAGGAAGGATGAGAGAGAGAGAAAGGGGATGAAAGAGTCACTGCGAGATGGCCACTATGCACTGATGTCATATGGAGCAGGATGACGTCACTATCATCTTCCTAAAAAGGATCTGTGATTTAGAACTACAGTGGAACCAATTCATTCAAGGCCAAAAGGAAATCTTGAAAAACAAGTTTTGCATTTGATTTGCTTTCATGTAATTTTATGTATATTTTCATTGTGCTGTATATTATCCAAAGCCAGAGTAAAATTGCACCACATATTGCAAGTGTTCAAGGACATTTACAATTTTTACAAACATTAAACCCATCTAAATCCCACAAAAAGTTTTATTTATTGAAGCTTAGACCCCTTTCACACCAGGGCGTTTGCAGGCGCTATAGCGTTAGAAATAGCACCTGCAAGCCGCCCTAAAAAAGCTGCACCATTGTTTGTAGTATGAAAGCCCGAGGGCTTTCACACTACAGCAGTGTGCTGGCAGGACGTCAGGGAAAAGTCCTGCCAGCAGCTTCTTTGGAGAGGTGTGTTTACCGCTCCTCCACCGCTGCTCCCCATTCAAAACCATGGGGCAGCACTGTAATACCGCCGGCAAAACGCAGCTATTGCGGCATATTGCCGGCAGTTTTAACCCTTTCTAGCCCGCTAGCGGGGGGCCAAAATGCGCCGCAAATCCGCCGGTAAAACGCCGCTAAAAATAGCGCTATGGGCGGTGTGGTGTGAAAGGGGTCTTAGCTGTGCTTAGATATGGTGGCTGCATTAGTATATTTTTTTAAGGCTTCTTTTCTTCATTTTTACCTGGTGATCCTGCCAGTAATAACCTCCTTCTCCTAGGAAGACAACAAATTATCTAATTCATGAAAGGATGTCCAAAATGAAATGGGATGGAACCCATTGAGGGTTCAGTGAAAACATTTCTGTTATAATGTAACAGCATTTCCTGAAAATTTGCGCTATTGACTTCTGAATTTACTTCGAGGGAAAGAATGAAGGTTAGACATTTATTACAGGTATTTAGAGCGCCAAAAATGTATGCAACGCTTTACATATACATGTTTAAGAATACTAAAGCGCTGCTATGTGTGCAAAGACCAATGAAGTGAACACAGAGCAATTGCATCATTCAAAATTATCTCAAGCATGAAGGTATAAAATTCTTAAACAATGGAGCGCTTGCTCCATACATAGTGTGCATAAAGTGACAAGTGCATAAATCAATCAAAAATAAATCAATGGATAGTGATCATTTTCAAACAAAATAAGAACAAATATATATATAAAAATATAAAAAAGTAAAAAAAATACAGATTATATATATATATATATATATATATATATATATATAGAAAGGCCAGTATGGTGGCCTGGAATTATGGGAGGAGCCCGGTGGGGTATATAACCAGCCCGTTCGCCTGTCTTCCTCGTCGGTTCCGGTGCGCGATATCTGATACGTCAGAGATCAAGGGCCGACTATCCTCGAGACCAAACGTAGTGAGTTGTGTTCGTGAGTTCCCGTGTTGTCCCGATTGTGTCCGTGTTGTCAGTCGTCTTGTCTTTCGTCAGCGTTCGTGTGTTTTCCCGTCCGAGTGTCGCAATACTCAAAGAAATTGCCGTTGTCGTACAACGCGTCTGGGCCGGCTGTCGCAGGTAGGGCTTCGGCACCCATTTTTCATTTCATGTGTTACAATGTCACTTAAACGCGATATCCTGAACTCACGAACCTCTCACTTTTCATTTCACGAACGTTTTAAAACCGTGGCACTCGTACTCGTTACCTCATGTCACTACCCCTTTCTTTCGAAGGAAGTCGTTATCACCTTCTCGGGACATGTCGATCGTGCCACATCAGGCACTTCGTTTCGTAGGCACGTCATTTCTAGCCGAACGACTCCCCAATCATTTCTCAATATTCAAATCGATCGAATCATTTCAAAATCACAGCCGACTGCTCGTTACGTTAAATCAAGCAGTCCGGACCATTTCAAATTTTATGTTGTTTTCAAACCGTAAACCGGTCGGACCGTTCCAAATTCGAATCATTTCATGTAATTAAGCCATTTCAATCATTTCATGCCGTTCGAATTATTTCTATCATTTCATGTCATTACGAATCATTTCAGTCTCTTATGTCAGATCGAATCATTTCTACCATTTCTAATCATTTCATCATTTCTGTCACTTACCGCGCTCCGGTGCGAATCCTGTCGCATCCCCGATGCACCGATTCGCTTCGAAGTGCCCCAGGGTTTGGCCTCATTTCTGTACATGCTCCAGAGACTGAGTCACTCGCAGGTTCAGGCACAGTCCCTGATTCTAGTCTCTGTCATGGCATACCATTTCTATCACTTATTACGCTCCGTTTCGAATCCTGTCGCATTCATTGATGCACCGATTCGTTCCGGTGTGCCCAGCTGTTACGCCTCATTTCAGTACATGCTCCAGAGACGGATTCTTTGTTGTAACCATCAGTCCAGTCGTTGAGTCTTGTCTCTGTCATGGCATATCATTTCTGTCACTTATCACGCTCCGATTCGAATCCTGTTGCATTTATTGATGCACCGATTTGTTCCGGTGTGCCCAGCTGTCACGCCTCATTTCAGTACATGCTCCAAAGACAGGATTCATCTGTTTCATTCATGGGCTCGTCCTCTGATTCTTGTCTTTGTCATGGGTTTCATTTCATCTCACCTATCACGCTCCGGTACGAATAGTCACATCTGTGTACCAAATTCGTCTCGGCGTGCCCTAGGACTGGCCTCATTTCAGTACATGCTCCAGAATACGTTTCGTGCTCGGTCGCAAGATTGTGGCATGGCGATCCGGACCTCTGTCATGGCAGATTCACTCATTTCACGGTCACATACCGCTTCCCGGTTTGAGTCCAGTTGATTCTTCAATGTTTGGATTCCTATCGGGGGGCCTTGCTCATCAGCCTCATTTCACTATAAATTGCTTCAAAATTTTATACTTGCTCCAGAGTTCAGTTTGGTGTCAGTTGCATCTGCGATGCGACCAAATCACATCTCTGTCATGATATGCATGTTATTCAAAAGAGCAACATTTCATTTGTTTGTTTGTTTCATTTCATTTATGTCATTTCATTTCATTTCTAAATCTCACCTCCACGAAGTCACTATTTAGCTAGCCATCTCTGTTCAGGTATAGAAATCTCAAACAAACTTCACCTTCATCTCCTCAGGTCAGTCGAGTTTTCAGTAGGCCCACCCTGCACCTGGTCGGACGGTGCCTCCTTAGGTAAGGAAAAAAAAAAGTCATCTGGGAGGAAACGCGCACGAGCAGAAGCATCCTTCTCGTTAAAACATGTATTTTCTTCAGGAGTCTCCAACGAGTCTTGTAATCCATGTCACCCTCATATAGGTTCCGTTTAGGAGAAAACCCGAACCCGAGGACTAATAGGCTCGCCAGGCCTGGATTTCGCCACCATGTCCCAGGCTGGCAGCGAGGACCTCACGGCCCCATTATCTCTGTCTCTTGTCTCAGAGAGTGGCAGCCAACGGTCCCTCAGAGCATGGACCATTCCTAGGCTGACAGCTGAGCTAAGGCGCAGAGGTGTACCCTTTCCGGCAACAGCCAGAAAGGCCGAGCTTTTCGGGCTCCTCTTTCCTCCCCCAGCCGCGGCTGAGGCTAGTACCCAGCAGGCCTCCCTGGGCTCTATCGCTTCTTCAATCTCGCAGCTTCATACCTTGGTATCGTCCCTGACGACCTCAATGTCAGAGGTCCAGAATCGGGTGGCCCTCCTCGAGACCCGCCCGCCTGTTTCTCCTCTAGTACCAGCATCCCAGGCAGTGAATAACCCTCTCGCAGGTATCACCGGGTGTACATCAATTGTGTACCCTTCTCATCTGGTATCAGCTAACATCAGGAAGGACATCCTAGAGGGCAAGGACGTCAATCTGGCTTCTCTTCTCATCTCCATTCACGAGCTTGCGGAGAACAAGGCTTATACATGGGGGGACGTGTCAGTGGTCCTCAAAAACAAAGACCCCAGGCTGGACAGGAAGCTTTTTGTCACCGAGTTTACCTTGGCCTTCGGCATGATGAGGGACATCATCTGCTCAGCCTCCCCCGGCAGGAGGGAGGAGCTGGATCGCTACCTCCATGTGGTAGTAGACCTGGGTTATAAATACAGCGGTTTTTCATTTTACGACTACCACCGCTCCTTCTTCGCTAAGGCAGCCGCCAGGCTCTTCCAATTCCAGACGCCTACTGACTGGAGCGTCATGGATACCGAGCTATTCTGCCGCCACTTCACGGGGCTACGGTCTCCTCTCTGTGCGATTTGCCATTCGGCTACTCATACCGCGACTTGGTGCGCTAGCTCAGTGGCAGCCCCGCCCTTAGACGGTCCGTCTACCTCAGGTACTGCTCAGGGCCCACAGGCGCCGGCACGCCTGCCGCAGACGGATACATTTGGGCGCCCGGTCAAAACCATGGGAGGTGCAGCAATCTGCAACAATTATAATAGGGGGTCATGCAATTTTAGTCAGTGCAGGCTGCTCCACGTATGCACGCAGTGTCATAGGGCTCATCCCAGGCTTATGTGTGAGGTCAAACAGATTAAGAAATCTTGACTAAGCCGGGTCAACGTCTCGTGGCTCAGTGTCTACCTTACCAGTCATCCTACCCCCTCACTATCCGTCTACCTTGTTCAGGGCTTCACTCAAGGCTTTCACACTGGACTTATCTCTCTCCCTCACCTCACGCACGAATGCCAGAACCTGCGGTCAGCAGCTATGGATGAACAAGCCATTGACCAACTACTACAGTCAGAGTTAGACCGGGACTTCATCATAGGCCCTTTCACACAGCCCCCATTCAACACCTGGCGAGTCAGCCCTATTGGGCTTGTCAAGGGCAAGTTCTCTAATAAACTCAGATTGGTGTACGATTTGTCAGCGCCTCATTCCTCTTCTGTCCCCAGTCTTAATTCCCTTATCCCCTCCGAGGAGTTCTCCCTTAAGTATGCATCCGTAGACACGGCCATCCAGGCCATTCTCAAAACAGGCACAGGAACCTGGCTCTCCAAGGCCGACATCTCGGACGCCTTCAAGCTCCTTCCCATCCATCCATCTCTCTGGTGCTGGCATGGCATCAAATGGAGGGAGCTGTACTATTTTGCCACCAAACTAACATTCGGGTCCAAGAGCAGCCCCTGGCTCTTCAACACTTTCGCACAGACTCTCGCATGGATCTTGCTGCACGTAGCCCAGTGTCGAGGAGTCATACACTATCTGGATGACTTCCTGCTGATCGAGCCACCCGGCTCTCCTCCAGGAGATCTGGATAAGTTAAGGGTGGTCTTCAGTAACCTCAACGTCCCCATTGCCGAGCACAAGGTGGATGGTCCAACGCAGACCATCACCTTTCTCGGGGTCAGCCTAGACACCAACACTATGCAGGCCAGCCTCCCCCCGGATAAACTGACCCGCATCAGGACGGTCCTGAGGGACTTCACCCGCGCCAGAACTTGCACCAAGAGACAGCTACAGTCTCTACTCGGCATGTTAAATTTCGCCATGCGCATCATCCCTCAGGGTCGCGCATTTGTGTCACGCCTATTGGTCTTACTGTCCCTCTCACAGGACCCGGAGCAAGTCCTCAGCCTGGATCCTGCGGCGATAGCAGACCTTGCTATGTGGGAGGAATTCCTATCGTCTTGGAATGGCGTGTCCCTGTTCATTCCCTCCGTGTCCTCCCTTTCACCCCAGGTGGTGACCGACGCAGCGGCCTCCACGGGCTTTGCGGCAATTTTTGGCCACCTCTGGCTCGCAGCTCCCTGGCCTCCCCAGATACTGGCAATTCCTGGCTTCACCGAGACGTCCTCCCTGTTCGAGTTATACCCCATCGTAGCTGCAGCACATACATGGGGCCGCAGTTGGTCGGGTCAAACGGTGACCTTTTCAACAGATAATTTGGCCACTGCGTAGATCATAAATAAAGGCAGGTCCAAGTCTCTAGAGATGATGTCCTTCCTACGTCGACTGGTCCAGCTCTCGTTATTATTTCAGTTCAACGTCCATTGTTCCTTTATCCCCGGTAAATTCAATCAGGCAGCGGACGCCCTCTCCCGCTTTAACTTTGTCTCATTTTTCGATCAGGTGCCCGGAGCCGGACCAACATCAGCAGCTATCCCGGACTGGTCTCAACTGACCCTGGATTAGCCCCACACCTCCTAGCAGCAACCCAACTCATCGATCACTCCCTCTCACGCAATACCCGCAAGGCCTATCAATCGGCCTGGAGGGCCTTTAACCGCTTCATGACGTATCACAGCACAGAGACGTCCCGGGTCAAGCAAGTCCTGGCCTTCATTTCCTACTGCCACTCGGAGTTGGCGTTATCCTTTAATACGATCCGGCTATACCTGGCCGGGGTACAACATTTCACGTCCCTCCAGGACCCTACCGAACCCTCCTTATTTACTTACCACGCCGTTCGGGCTGTTATGCGCGGCGTTCAGAAGCGCCAGCCAATGGCCTGCACCAAACGGCTGCCTATCACAGGAGACGTTTTTAGGAACATGTCAGATATTCTGGCCACTTCACCTTTCGGTCTCCGCATTAGTATCGTCTTACAAGCAGCCATACACCTGGCCTTCTACGGCTTCTTACGGCCAGGCGAGTTTACCTGTAATAGCCCCACAGCACGCATGCTGTGCAAGCACCACCTGGTCAGGTACGAAGACCATTTCGTCTTACACTTAGCAGTCTCCAAGACGCAGCAGCTTGGCTCAGGTACGGACATACACTTCTATAAGACCAACAACCGCTGGTGCCCGGTCGCCATTCTCACCCGTTTGTTGACCCTTCTGGCCGATCAACCAGGAACTGGCCCGCTTCTGCCATTTCACACTAAATCTCTGAACGCTGCCCGGTTTATGGAACATGTCAGGATACTCCTGGGCATCCTTCACCTCAATCCTACTCACTACTCCGGACATTCATTTCGTATCGGAGCAGCTTCGACAGCCTCCCGCCAAGGGGTCCCGGACCATGTTATCAAGAAGTTGGGTAGATGGAAGTCCACCTGTTTCGCCCGTTACATACCCAATCCGCAAGTGGAGATGGCCCAGGCCTTTGTCAAGCTCACCCAGTAACAACCTTGAAACAATAAAATGCAACCCCTACCTGAATGTTTTTGCCCCCTTATTTTGGTATACCGTACGTTAGACCAGGGCACACTTTCAGGTCCATTTCAAGTAAGCGAGTTTATGTTAACCTTGTTTGTCATCCTTATCCGTATCGGTCAGAGGGCTCTGGACCATAAATATATATAAAGTACAACTCCAAAGTGTAATAGTCAGTTATATCCGTGTCAACACTTCCACCACCAGGTGCAATGCCCGCTCACCTTCGGAGGCGACTCCCTTGGGTCATACAAAACTTTTAATGACAAATTTTAAGATGGTCCAGCTGTTTCCTTAGGAGACCCTCTTGGGTCATGCAAAGCTCTAAATAATGTTTTAAAGACGGTCCAGCCGTTTTTCTAAAATTACTCGCAGAAAGAAAAAACACCTTTCTTTGTGCAACAATGTAATAACATCCGGGCCATAGATATAGCAATATCCCACTCGGGTTACATCATCTGGTATATAGTTTGTATTATGCAAGGCTAATCAGGGAGATACTGCTCTCCCCCTCACGGTTACAACCGTGTAACAGACACTGGATGGACACGTCACCAAGTCCTTGCGACACGTTGCGTCACCAATCACATGACTTTTTCAAGAGATAAGCATATCCTTTGAAAAAGTCACATGATCAATGGCGCAACAGTGATGGAAGTGGTGACACGGATATAATAACCGACTATTACACTTTGTGTAGGAGCACTTTATACATATATTTATTGACTGTATTTTTTGTAATTATATATATATATATATATATATATATATATATATATATATATATATATATATATATATATATACATACATACATACATATACACACACACACACACATTTTTTCTTTTATGTTTGAAAATTATCACAATCCATTGATTTATTTTTTATCACTATACACAGAGAAAGCGTTTCATTGTTTAAGAATTTTATACCTTCATGCTTTACATATACAGTATCTCACAAAAGTGAGTACACCCCTCACATTTTTGTAAATATATATCTTTTCATGTGACAAAACTGAAGAAATTACACTTTGCTACAAAGTAGTGAGTGTACAGCTTGTATAAAAGTGTAAATTTGCTGTCCCTTCAAAATAGCTCAAAACACAGCCATTAATGTCTAAATTGCTGGCAACAAAAGTGAGTACACACCTAAGTGAAAATGTCAATATTTTGTGTGGCCAACATTATTTTCCAGCACTGCCTTAACCCTTTTTCAGGCATGGCATTCACCAGAGCTTCACAGGTTGCCACTGGTGTCCTCTTCCACTCTGCCATGATGACATCACAGAGCGGGTGGACGTTAGAGACCTTGCGCTCCTCCACCTTCCATTTGAGGATGACTCACAGATGCTCAATAGGGTTTAGGTCTGGAAACATGCTTGGCCAGGCCATCACTTTTACCCTCAGCTTCTTTAGCAAGGCATCAGTCGTCTTGGAGGTGTGTTTGGGTTGTTATTTTGGAATAATGCTTTGCGCCCAGTCTCCGAAGGGAGGGGATCATGCTCTGCTTCAGTATGTTGCCATTCATGGTTCCCTCAATGAACTGTAGCTCCCCAGTGCCGGCAGCACTCATGCAGCCCCAGACCATGAAACTCCCACCACCATGCTTGACTGTAGGCAAGACACACTTGTCTTTGTACTCCTCACCTGGTTGCCACCACCTGAACCAAATAAGCTTATCTCGGTTTCATCAGACCACAGGACATGGTTCCAGTAATCCATACCTTAATCTGCTTGTCTTCAGCAAACTGTTTGCAGGCTTTCTTGTGCATCATCTTTAGAAGAGGCTCCTTCTGGGATGACAGCCATGCAGACCAATTTGATGCATGAGGCGTATGGTCTGAGCACTAACAGGCTGACCCCCCCCCCCCCACCCCTTTAATTTCTGCAAGAATGCTGGCAGCACTCGCATGTCTATCTCCCAATGACAACCTCTGGATATGACGAGCACATGCAATCAACTTCTTTGGTTGACCACGGCGAGGCTGGTTCTGAGTGGAACTTGTCCTGCTAAACCACTGTATGGACCTTGGCCACCATGCTGCAGCTCAGTTTCAGGGTCTTGGTAATCTTATAGCCTAGGCCAGGGATATGTAATTAGTGGACCTCCAGCTATTGCAGAACTACAAGTCCCATGAGGCATAGCAAGACTCTGACGGCCACAAGCATGACACTCAGAGGCAAAGGCATGATGGAAGTTGTAGTTTTGCAATACCTGGAGGTCCGCTAATTGCATATCCCTGGCCTAGGCCATCTTTATGTAGAGCAACGATACATTTTTCCAGATCCTCAGGTGTCATGTTGAGCTTCCAGTGACCAGTATAAGCGAGTGAGAGTGATAATACCAAACTGATCACACCTGCTGCTCCCCATTCACACCCGAGACCTTGTACCACTAAACGAGCCACTTGGCACTGGGGAGGGAAAATGGCTAATTGGGCCCAATTTAGACATTTTCACTTAGGGGTGTACTCACTTTTATTGCCATTGGTTTAAACATTAATGGCTGTGTTTTGAGATATTTTGAGGGGACAGCAAATTTACACTGTTATACAAGCTGTACACTCACTAATTTACATTGTAGCAAAGTGTAATTTCTTCAGTGTTCTCACATGAAAAGATAATAAAATATTTACAAAAATGTGAGTGTGTACTCACTTTTGAGAGATACTGTATAATGTACATTCACACAAGTCCCTCCCCTCAAGCAGCTTGCAATCTGAGGTCCCCAACTCGCATTTATACACATTAGGGCAAATGTAGACAGGAGCCAGTTTACCTACCAGCATGTCTTTGGCATGCGAGAGGAAAGCGGAGTACCCTTTAGTAGTTGCAATGTTAAGTAGCAGACTCCAAGACTTCTATTGGAATGCCTTACCCCAAACAGTCTGTCTATCGCCTACACTATTAGCTTTTAGATGATCCCTGAAAACCTTCAGAGAAGCCTATCCTACCCACACCTAACAACTATTTTAATTTTGTCCATCTGATCATCCCCCACAGCTACTACCCTTTGTTCCACTTGATCCTTCCTTCTAGATTGTAAGCTCTAACGAGCAGGGCCCTCTGATCCCTCCTGTATTGAATTGTATTGTATTGTAATTGTACTGCCTTCCCCCATGTTGTAAAGCGCTGCACAAACTGTTGGCTCTATATAAATCCTGTATAATAATAATAATAATAATAATGGTAGACAGCCATGCAGGGAAAGGCACCCAGCGGGACACCACATTTGCATGTGTAGACACGCTGTGTCTTATGGCAACAACCTGCTGAAGTTTCCCAATTCTTCACCATCCCCGGCAGGGATGCACCAAAATTTTGGCTGGAAATGGCCTTTTCGGGCAATTTGCTGAAAGAAAAAAATGTCCGATAATGGAGCCGAAAATGGGGGGGGGGGGGGGCGCCTATCAGGAGGGCTTCCTATATCGTAGAAGAGAGGAGAGCCACCTCCTGTTTGATTACAGCGCAGGGAACATCACAGCTCTCATTTCAATAGCTGTGTGTTCCCTGCTGCACGCCGTCACCTACAGACCCCCCACCCCCCGTCTGGGGAAGGACGGGTGATCTGTATCAAAGTGCCCAGACAAAGGGGAGGGGCTGTAGGTGACGGCATTCAGCTGGGAACACACAGATATTGAAATGAAAGCTGTGATGTTCCCAGCGCTGTAATCAAACAGGAAGCGGCAGTTCTCCTCTCCCTTCACTGGCTGCAATGGGGACACAGGCTGCTGCATCTAACGGGCACTGTTGAGGCTGCATTGATCTCTTGTATCATGTCCGTAGTCTCTGATTCTCTGACCATCTCCTGTACCATCTCTGCAGTCTCTGACCATCTCCTGTATCATGACCCCAATCGCTGACCATCTCCTGTATAAAAATATTTTTAAAAACAAACACTTTCAATATCGGTGCTGTTTCGGTTTCAGTTTTGTGCCTAGTGTATTTTTCATTTTCGGTATCTGTTTCGGCATAAAAAAAACCAAACATTTGGCGCACCCATAATCCCCGGTTGGTGAGAACACTGCTCTGGTACTTTCTTCAGCTACTCACTGTGGTCCCTGGTAATAAGGTGGACGGCCCCTTAGTGGCGTCAGCTTCCCTTCTACCTCCGACTACATCAGGCTCTCCTCCCGACAGAACCGTCACTTCTGGTTGGACTGCAAGCCGCAGTGCCAACCCTACGCTGTTCTCTTGCTTCTGGATAGGTCCTCAGACAGACTAGCAGGCAGATGTCCCCAGGATAGACCTCAGGCTCCGGCTTAGGAGCCCGGGCAGCACAACACATGTCCACCCAGACAGCCGACCAGGTGACAGAACCCCAAACACCTGACCTCACCCAAATAAATAGGCTCTGCCAGCAGCCCAAGAGACCCAAAAAGATCACTGCCCATTGGCTGAGATACCCCATCTATTCCTAATCTGTCCTTGTAATGCCCTCATCTTATCTAATGACACCGGATACACAGCCATCTAGTGACTGAAGAGAGAAGTGTAGCAATTCCACAATTAGGGTGGAATCAGTTGATCTATCAATTGGTCAATGCAACTATACCTGGCAGGTAGATTTATTAGCAACTATGCCTAAACATCAGGGTGTTGCACAGGGGAGATCAACAAGTGAGAAGATAAAATGTCTCACCAATGAAGGTAATAAATCCCCCAATTTGTCTTTTACATAGAGTGATATTCAGCTAAGAATAGGCAAGTACATAAAGTTAAAATCATACTAGATGGGCTGATGTCCGTTTTAAAACCAGAATTCAGTAATAAATGGTTCTATAAAGATGTTAGCCTGGAGCAGGAAATGAAGCCTGTCTCAAATGATGTCCTTCCTCAGTTCTGCACAACATTATAGCCATTAGTCACAATGCACCTTGATTCATAATTCAATCCACCCCATTTCACTTGGCTAGTTAGCTCACAACAGAAGTATATTGATAACTCTTCCTGCTACACAGGCAAATGTAACTTTCTTAAAGCTCAACTCCGGGCACAAAATGCACTTAAATGTATTCTTTAGCCAAAAAGACAGTCCACCAAATGCCTTTGCACACCCAGTTAGTACTTGGTAAACAGTGATTACATCATCACTCTGCTGCCTGTGCAAAAATCATAACTGCAAAACTACCAAGACATGGCCATCCACCTAAACGGACAGGCAAGGAAAGGAGAGCATTAATCAGAGAAGCAGCCAAGAGGCCCATGGTAACTCTGAAGGAGCTGCAGAGATCCACAGCTCAGGTGGGAGAATCTGTCCACAGGACAACTATTAGTTGTGCACTCCACAAATCTGACCTTTATAGAAGAGTGGCAAGAATAAAGCCATTGTTAGAAGAACGCCATAAGAAGTCTTGTTTTCAAAAAGCCATGTGGGGGACACCGCAAATATGTGGAAGAAGGTGCTCAGGTCAGATGAAACCAAAATGTAACCCTTTAGCCCAAAAAAAAAAAACACTGTCTGGCTGAAAACTAACACTGCACATCACCCTGAACACACCATCCCCAACGTGAAATGCGGTGGCAGCATCATGTTGTGGGGATTTATTTCTTATACAGGGAAGCTGGTCAGAGTTGATGGGAAGATGGATGGACCCAAATACAGGACAATCTTAGAAGAAAACCTGGTAGAGTCTGCAAAAGACTTGGGACTGGGGTGGAGGTTCACCTTCCAGCAGGACAACAACCCTAAACATACCGCCAGAGCTACAATGGAATGGTTTAGATCAAAAAATATTAGTGTTAGAATGGGCCAGCCAAAGTCCAGACCTAAATCCAATTGAGAATGTGTCAAGACTTGACAATTGCTGTTCACAGACGCTCTCCCAATCTGACAGAACAAAAGACTTGCAGCTGTAATTTGCAGGGAACGGTGGTTCTACAAAGTATTGACTCAGGGAGGCTGAATAAAAATGCACACCACACTTTTGACTTATTTGTAAAAAAAATTGAAAATCATTTATTCTTTTCTTTCCACTTCACAATTATGTTGGTCTACCACATAAAACTCCAATAAAATATATTTACATTTTTTGTTGTAACATGACAAAATGTGGAAAATTTCACAGGGTATGAATACTTTTTCAAGGCACTGTACCTGCAAATGGAGCCCTCCAGCACAGTGCTGTCACAAGTCTCCCAGCGCTTCTATCTTCACCCGATGTTCCTTCTGGGTTGGTATCTTTGGCCGCTTGAACGGCCGGCCTGCGGAGACTCATTGTGTCATGCACACTGGAGTCACATCGCTGCGGCACCGATCACATTACCCACTGACAGGCAGGGGGGACATTTATGACAGAAGAGACCACTAGGGTCTTTTCTGTTATAAAAACCCTGCCCGTCAGTGGATACCACTTTAATACATATCAGATAAACAATATATGTCCAAAAGTGTATGGACCACCAATAACCACACCTAGACTATATGGTCAAAGTTTGAAGAAAATCTTTTAGATTATTGACTTCATGTGTTTTATAGTGAAGGGTATATGGATAGTGTTCATTCATACCAGCCTTGTCCACTGTGGTGTGTTACCTGTATTTTGTTAGGGCAGCCCAATGGATGGACTGCCCAATGCACCACAACGGTTCAACAATTATATGGAGCATTTTTGGCAGTGCACCACCCATTGACGTGTTAGTGTGCCATTCAGGATAAAAGGCACCACAGCGCATAAACACATGTAACGTACATTGCCTGAATGGGTGCTTTACTGTAGCACGATAATGGACATCTAAATGCTACAGCATACAAAGACATTTTAGACAATTGTGCAACCTTGGGATGACAGTTTGGAGAAGGCCCTCTTCTATTCCAGCATGTCTGTTCCCCTGTGCACAAAGCCAGCTCCATGACGTGTTGGTGTGGAACTTGAGAGTTCTGCAAGGAACCCGGACCTTAACCCTACGAAATACCGTTGGAATAAATTAGAAACCCCGATTGCTAGCCAGATCTTCTCATCCAACATCAGTATCTAACCCCGTTTGCCTGAAAGGGCACAAATCTTAGTGCTAAAGGCAAAACTTTTTTTTTTTTTTTTTTAAGTTTTGTATGGAGTGGAGATAGAGTAGAATACCTGTCAGGTTTTTAGTGCCGTCTGTGCCCCCATTAGGGAGATTCTCCTTCTCAATTTGTCCTGTTTACCATCATCATTGAAAATTAAAGTAAAAGAAAATCCCAAAGGGAAAGTCTTCCAATAGTGACCTGGGGGTCCCCAAGAAATTCCTTTAATTTGCAGCGATTTCCTCTCACTTCCTGTTTGGCTATGGGACAGGAAGTGAAGAGAAATCTCCACAATGAGACACAGCTGGCGAAATAAAATCTGACAGGGGTTATAACCCTCCCTCCCTTGCTCTATCCAAAATTAAGAAAAAAAAATTGCCTATAGTTCTACTTTGAGATACTCCAAAATATTGTGAAAAGCCTTCCCAGGAGCTTATATGTGACCCCAACTACATATTAGCCCCTTTTTGGTGGAAGAAAGTGGTTTTGAACAGCAAGAGGCCAAGTTCCTGGTCATGTAACACTGATCGGCTGTCACAGTGGTAAAACGATTGGTGACAGCTTGGTCAGTGTGCTGGGAGCACGGCTCTTTGTGCGGAACAGCGAAGCCCCAGACACAGATGTGGGGCATGTGAGGGGATAAGTGGTCAGCAAGAGCATCTCAGATGTCCACAAACATTAGGTCATATGGTGTACCACAGAATCATTCACATCAATACCTGCTCCTGCCCTCAGAAACTGACCACCTACAACTATATATATATATATATATATATATATATATATATATATATATATATATATATATATATATATATATATATACACATATATATATACACACACACACACACGGCAGTAGCTTGTGTAAGCCCTTGTACACATGGTCGGAGATTCTGACGGAATGTGTCCGATCGGACCGTTTTGTCGGATATTCCGACTGTGTGTGGTCTCCATCAGACTGTTTCCGTTGGAGTATCCGACGGACCAAGTTTTCCAACTTTTTGGTAAAATTTTCTGACAAAATGCTCCGATCGGACATACTCCGATCATGTGTAGAGAATTCCTATCGGACAAAGTGCCACGCATGCTCAGATCAAATTCCTACACCAAAGCTATTGGCTACTAGCCTGAACGTAGTCCCGTCATAACGAAATAACGTAATCACGTCGGATTTTTACGACAACTTTGTCCGACCGTGTGTATGCAACCGTTTCGGACAAAATCCGACGGATTTGGTTGTCGGAATCTCCGTCCGTGTGTACAAGGGCTTAGATGACATTTCTGGGATGTGGGTAGAAATGCACAATGATAGAGGGAGAACATACAACCTCCATGATGAGTGTCCTTAATGTGATTCAAGGACAAAGCTGTACATCGAGGGCATCACCAGCTTAGTCAGTATGCCCGATGAGACAGTACAGAAAGAACACATAAAAAAAAAAAAAGGTAATTATGAGTCCTGAGAGGTAAGAATTTATTGAATTCTATCAGATCAGAATGAAGATATGGTCATACTTGCTCACACAAGAGATATTTCCCAAAGCCAGAAAGGTCAACTATTAAAAAACTAAAAAAAAAAAAACCTTTATAACAGAGGTGAAAAAAAAAAAAAAAGTACAGTTGAAGTGTTTTCAAGCGGGGATTAAACAATGGCTTATTTTATACATGTCTTTACAGGGCTGGTCAACACTGGAACACTACTAAAAACAGGGTGAAACCAAAAACAAGTTCATGATGTAAAAGAACAAAAAATAAAAAAAAGGCTATTCATCTATGATTCACAGCAAACTATTCTTAGCTGATTCTTTTGTGCTTTGGGCCAGTGTTCTCACTGATGACTTGTGATTGGATGGACTGATTTTTATTTACCGTAAATACTGATACAGATTTAAATAACTGACAGACTTTACAAGAAAAAGGAAGCTTATGCTCAGGAAGTATGGAGGATACAAACGACGATTTCCTGATGAAAATACTAGTTTCCTGGCTGTCATGTAGACTCGGGCTTTCCATACTTGAGTTACTAACCTGGAACAAAGTATGCAGATTATAACACAGCTTTCAAGGCTTTCTTAGATGGTACTGAAGCCACAGAAAGCCAGGGAACTGACATTTTTATTGGGCTCATCCGTAAAAGGGGACTGCTGTCAGAACCTCCCAAGATTCTCTTATACTAACAGCCTCTTTGGCACTCTCAAATGGCTGGCGACTATGATGATATATGAGAAAGTAATAAATGTATTTTCAGAAAAATGTAACAAGTGGGCAATTTATGTGTTTAACTAAAGGCCACTTTCAAATGCAATTTTTTTTTTTTCCAGGTTTTACAAATTTTAAGATTCTGGTAAAAGAAGGAATCGTGCCTCAGGGAAAAAAAAAAAAAAAGGTGCGATTCTGTAGAATATAATATTTTCAATGTAGTGCAGCTATGACACAACGGTTTCTTGTTTAAAAAAAAAAAAAAAACTACGCAAGATATAAAGCTCAACTCAGGCAGATATAAAGGACAAGCATTACTGTAGCTCTGAAATTATTAATGCAGTCCTTTAATTAATAACGTGCCATTTAATTTTTTTTAATAGAAGCAGTGCAACACCCTTTTACCTGGTATCAGCCTATTACAGTCCCTGAACAGCAGAGCTGGAGTATGAAAGGGGGACACAGCACAAGCAGCCAATCAGATCACGTGCTGATAAGAGGTGAAAGCAGAGATGAGCTCATAACTGTGCTGCTTCTCCTTTCACTGTCCAGTCACAGGCTTGGGGTGGGTCCACGGCAAATTGGGCTAGGAGGAAGTGGGTTGAATGATGGCAGAAGAGAAGTACCATGGGGGTCAGCTCTGAAATGGAGGATTATTGCAGCAGCGCTACATTTTTACTTTTTTTTTTTTATCTTATGTTTAGTTAGAGTTCTGCTTTGTAACTGCAGTGTGATGCAGCCATAAAATGAGTTGCGTTACTGTGCTAGAACCTTGACTAATAATCAAACTTTCCCATTTTGTGTATAATACATTTATACTAGATATAATAATACTATTATACATAGATATGCAGGAGAATCCAGCTGACCAGTACCTAAAGCTAAAACTGGGCTTTCATATCCTCCCCTCCTTATTTAGTCCAAAAATTTGCTCAGTTTTTAGAACACACCACATTTTGGTGCATAAAAGACCAACTCCAACCAAACTTATTTATTTTTCTTTTTTAAATCATAAACATGGAAATTCCAAATCTAGATTTCTCTGTTGACAGAGAAAGTAAATGCATCTTCGATTTCACTCCTTTGTAGCAGCATCTTGCTTTATGTCACATTTTAAAACACTCACCTATACTTCCCAATCCTCAGGACTTTAATGATACCAATTACATGTACAGGTATCACAAAGGTAACATAAAATTAAACAAATTTTATGTGCTTTAACCACTTCAGCCCCAGAAGATTTTATCCCCTTCCTGACCAGAGCACTTTCTGCGATTCAGCACTGCGTCAATTTAACTGACAATTTTGCAGTCGTGCGATGCTGCACCCAAACAAAACTGACGTATTTTTCCCAAAACTAAAGCTTTCCTTTGGTGGTATTTGATCACCTCTGTGGTTTATTTTTTGCGCTATAAACAAAAAAAAAAACTTCAATTTTGGGGGAAAAAAAATAAAAAACAAATTTTTTACTTTTTGCTATAATAAATATACTGTAAATAAAAACATTTTCCTCAGTTTAGGCTGGTATGTATTCTTCTACATATTTTTGGTATAAAAAAAAAAAAACGTAATAAAGCGTATATTGATTGGTCTGCGCAAAAGTTATAGCATCTACAAAATAGGGGATAGTTTTATGGCCTTTTTATTATACTTTTTTGTTTACTAGTAATTGGGGCAATCTGTGATTTTTATAGGGACTTCGACATTATGGCGGGCACGTCAGACAATTTTGACCCATTTTTGGGACCATTGGCATTTTTACAGTTACAGGCTACATACGTGCACCCTTCCTATAGCCAGAAGCGGCCGGCGGAGTTTGTTTTACCTGTTTACAAACGCAAACTGTTTTTACTAGCAAATGTGAGTAGTTTTCTTTTATGTAATTAAATAAAAAGCTGTTCAAACGTACTACACCATGACTATGTTTTTCTTCACTCAATGTACATAACAACGGAGTGCACATAAAGTGAAGAGTGAACATTCCCCCAGCGCACCAGCAGCAGTATCCAGATAGCAGCACAGTGGCTCATACTGTGAAAGCCCATCCAACCCCATAGGGCTACATGATCTGGTGAGAGAATTCACATTACCACAACACTGAGTGGCGCACCGGGGACGAGTGTTTTCTCTGCATTGAAGATTGGCACTTTTGCACTAGTCACTTTACCTTGTGTTACCACTACCTGGGATATTACTGTATGGGACTTTCCAGCGATCCCAGAATGCCATTTTGAAAGTTTTTTCTATGTACAAGGACGTTTTTGGGATTATTTTGCACAACATTTTGAATGATATTTTCTGATGAATTTTGATATTATTATAGGCAATTTACATTTATGGGTCACAGTAGTGTCAGCACGTATTTGCACACACTGTTTATTGCATTTTTCTCATTTTAATTTTGCAACATAAAAAAATTTCAGCACTGAAATATAGATTTGTATTGTAACACTTATAAACTAATTATTAATTTTGTATATATCTTTATAGATAGACCATCATAGGTTAGATATATATTGGGTTTTAGCGCCATAGCCCACTATTTAATCCTTTACATTTTTACAGTGATCAGTGCTAAAAAAATCCATTGATCACTGTAAAAATGTCACTGACAGTGAAGGGGTTAACACTAAGGGGCAATCAAGGGGTTGTGTTCCCAGTGTGTGTTCTAACTGAAGGGGGGAGGGGACGAGATAGTCAAAGTATGAAGACCAATCTGTCACGTTTCCCCTCAGAGAACCGTAAACTGTGTTTACACACACAGATCCCGGTTCTCCGTGTGCCCCGAGTGATCGCGGGAGCCTGGCGGTGATCACGACTGCCGGGCACTTGTATCAGCTCCTTGGGCGAGCAGGCGGCACACGCCCTCTAGTGGCCACAGGGTGAAGCGAAGTTGCATAAAGTTGTTTCGCCCAGCCGTACCATTCTACCACAGTAGAACTGAGGTGGCTGATCGGCAAGTGGTTAAAAACATCATGATTATAGGTTACAACAGGAGCACATAACATTTCCTTAATACATCATTAAATAGGGTATGTGTACTAATGTACACTGCAGCTTTTAAAATTGTATAATTTTTTGGGAACAAAGTTTGTTTTGATTTTATGTAACCTTTGTAATACATGGAAATGGTACCATTAAGGCATAACGAAAAAGTTTTGTATTTAATACAAACACTCTGAAATTGCATGTTAAAAACAGTACACATACATGTGCACAAAACTATTGGTTATGTTTATTAAAACTGGAGCCGCTGTGCATGGCCTCTCTTCAGCTTGTTCAGTTAAAGTGAAAGTAAACCCCCCTATCGTTTTCAACCAAGGTAGTTGCAATCTTTGCCCCGGTTTAATCCTACCTGCCATGATGCTACACATGTGATCAGTTTAGACACCAGCCATTGGATGGTTTGACAGTTTGGTTGAGAGCACAACCAATGGGAGTGTTACATTTCTGGCACGTGACGGAAATTAAACAGTTTTATGGATGGGTTTACTTCCACTTTAAAGCTTTTAAAATGACAAATAGAAATTGGTTGTAATGCACAGCTGCTCAAGTATTGGTAAATTTCTCTCTGCATCTTGTGGCATTTCCAGAAGGTCACCTAGCTCCTATGCAGGAACAATGTAGGACCTAAGATTCTCTGATCTCTTGGCTTCAGCTCTGCAAGCTTCATAGTCCAGACATCATATGCTTCCAATGCCTGCCTCTTTGTGTGTCATTCTTCTATATTCGCAACTCCGTTCACACAAGAACTGCACAGCATATGCACTGATAAATGTTCTGAACCTACCCCTAAGGGTGTTTGCAAAAAATAAATAGAGGTACTGTAGCTTTATATTCAACTCGCAGGTAATGGGACGTAAAGGGGAGTGTATCAAAATGTGAAAAAAGGAAACCTCATAAAATCAACTTTTTTTGTCATTTCAATCTATATTAGGAAAGATATTTTCTATATTAAAATCTGTACAAATTATTGGTCATTTTATATTTAATCCATTAAATGTCATATGCATATAAACATTTACCACTTACAATTAGCGAAAGGAGTTGAGCTGCATGCAAGTCACTTCCTCGTATCTATTGAGCTCAAAACAAACCACCTCTTAAAAGAAACACCTTAACTAGTCTATTAACGCGGAAATAAACCCCCCTATCCTTTAAGCCATCTAGCTTTTATTTAGGTCATGTGACCATCTATGACACCAGCCATTTAAGGCCTTAAAAGTTGATTTGATTGGTTGAGCGCTCACATAAGGACACTGGAGACCGACATTTATCTCCAGAGGCATGCTTTAAATTTAACAGTTTTGGGACAAAATAGCATGAAGGTTCCTATGGGTTTTGATCAGAAAGCCCAGCATGCTCATTAAAGAGCATATCAAGGATGCATTATGTGCGTACTTTTACATTTAAAAAAAAAAATGTTAAACCATACAAAATTATATAATACCCATGTTTATCAATTTTAAAAAAAAGTGACCAAAACCCATAATAGTTCCCATTTGAGAACATTCAACTCTGAAGCAGGAACACAGAGCTCATGTATGGGAATTTCAGTGGTGAAATAGTTCAGTTATGACCCCCTCACAATTCAATAGTGTGTAAACGCTGAAGACAAATTAACGTAGCCCCTTCTATGCTAGATGTTGCCTAAATCTCCATGTACGAGTTTAAAATGTCAAGTGCACTCAGTACATTAAAGTGATAATCCCCAACCACTGCAACTGTTTGACCCTTAGGGTGGGTCAAATACCTGCTGCCCAAGAGATGAATTGCAGTGGTCATGAAGCAGAAGCAATAGCAGCATCTCAACACAAAGACCGGTGGAAAGGCAAGTTTAGGCATCTTTTTTTCCCACGTCCTCTTCCAGTTTTGCCCCTATAGTGACGGTCACGTTAACCCCTTCCTGCTGCCACCTCCCGCCCCTTTAATAGCTTCTAGATGACGGGAGGCAGAGGCAGGAATTTATGGCATGTGACCACTGTAATCGGCTGTCACATGATCGGAAAGCTCCTGATCGCAAGTATGCATTGGGAGCTTTCTGAACCCTGTCCAGCAAGTGTGCTTGGTGCGTGCGCTTTCAGCATAGAAAGGTTTACATTTAGATCACTTATATATGTGGCCTCTTGGTATTAAAGCCCATCCGCCAAGAGGCCACATATATTCATATGTTGGCGGAAAGAGGATAAGACTTCATGCACACGGTCGGTTTGGCTGCCACCATCAAATCCTGGCATTTTCCCGGAACCTGGGAGACACAGGTCCACGGTCCAGCCATGCTACCAGCAGAATGTCGAAATCTGTACAGATATCGGGTCCAACCGGGTTGAGCTCAGTGAGCTCCTTCTATGTGGACAGTTAAAAGCTATGACAGGCTGAAATATGCAGCAGCTGGATACTGTACCAAACGGTACTCATGTTTAGGGACGTATATCCACCACAGAATTCCTGCGTCTGGGGCATATTATAGTGTTCGTGTGTATAGCATATGCATTAATGTAAGGTTATTGCTAACAATATAAATATATGCACAGTGTGCGTATATAAAATCTCATATGTATGAATAGGCCCTTTATACACTATTACGCAAAAAAAAAAAAAAAAGAATGATAATCACCAAATAGGCGTGTTTATCATTTTAGTTTTATATAAAACAGTAAATTTTTCAGTCTCAAAAGAAAAAAAAAAAGGCAAAACATAAAATGAATCCAATTGTGACCAGCCCTTTACAAAATGAATACAGTCACTAAGAGTTTACATTCAGTCATCCATCACACATGACATGCAAGAACAGAAACAAAATCAACCATTTTTGTTCATTAAAAAAAAAAAGTGGCAGTGACATCACATCAATGAACAAAACAAACAATTGAAATTGTAACATTTTTTAAACATACTCTGTATCATAGCTGCTCTATTTAGAATTTGTCAAAGAAATCACAAAATCAAAAACCGGCTAGTGTAAGAGACTGCACTCCCCAGTAGGAAAATGTGTGTGAGCCACAGTAATATCACATAATGAGCATTGTACCATAAACTCTAAATAAACAACACCATTGATACTTTGTTTATAGGCTTTTAATATATGTTAGAAATGAGGGTGAAAGATTTTTTTGTGTGGCTTCATTCAAACAGTGTTTTCATTTGGCAGATTGCAACGTAAAGTGTACTTGTTTACGGTATGGACAGTTTTGGTAGCCATATTTATGGGTCCATTTACATCTATATGATCAGTTTCAGTGGCCCAACAGGCATTGCATTTGTTATCAATGCAGCCAATGTTGTTGCCCCATAGCAGACATGTTCATATTTCCCCTAACATAGCACACCAAATATGTGTATTATGGTGTACTGCTGAGCATTGGCCTCTACTGTATGGCGCACCAAGGTGACATTCACAATGAATAGCACCGCACTGCTGTAGGATAGGCATGCTAACACAAATTGCGCTAATGTATAGGTGTTTAATGTTTTGCTGGCTAAGCTAATTTTCCAATTTACAGTTACTTAGTAGTGAATGAAGGAAGGGCATGAATTAAAACCTATGTCCTGTTTTTATTGTTTTCTGTGTTTTACCTATTCATTTCTGTCCACATGATAGGTGTCAGACAGAATAGGAAGCCAGGACAAATCTTCAGAAGAAGGGACAGACAGAAATACCTCATTGGCCTGCTAACCTTTCCTCAATCTGCTCATGCCCTTCCATTTTAATAAAATAAGAGCTTAAAGCTTTATGTGCCTTTCACATGAAGGCGATCAAGTCCACCTGCCAGTTTTTGAGGTGGGCCCCGATTGGACCTTCCGTTCACCCTTACAGACCAACAGGTGTAAACATACTTGTGTCTCTTTACAGACACCTACCTTCAATGTGATCCTTAAAACAAACAAACAAAAAAAAAAAAAACAGAATGGGATCCATCCCAAAGGATCTAATGGACATTGGAATGTGTTTACACCTGGCCACCCATAGAGGAGAGCAAGCTTGGTCCATGTCCACTCTGCATAAACTGAGCAGGCACAGACCTATTATCCACCCACACTGCTCTGATCCAAAAGAAGCCCACCCCATGGCCTTATACCATCATGTTAACAATCCACACACGTGGGCAGACACAACACCCAACGCTCATACCTCCACTTCTCCCGCATGTGTGAAAAATTCCTATGAAGAGGCCATTTATCATTGGGACACATTACCGGCTGCCTCTTCATAGTAGAATAGGATTTTTAAAATTTTTCACTGCACATACATAAATGCAACAAGGGATTGGCCAAACGTTTCAAAAACAGATGTTGTGGGCTTCCCATAGACCACACAATGTGAATCTCGAAGGATTATAAATCAAATATAAAAAAAAAATTTGAAAGGTGCAAAACAAGAATTATATAAAATAACAGGATAACCATACAAAATGTTGTTCCATAAGGCAACCCTGTGCCTTGCCCAAAAGTTTGTTTGCTTTAGTCACTACCCTCCCCAGCAGAACATACGCTTTCCTTGATGCAAAACAATGTGCTTAGCAGCCAGAACCAAAGACCTGTTCTTTTGAGGTATGGAAGAGCATGTCACTCCATTCTCTAGCTATCATGTGACCACTGTAACGCCCTGTTATTGGCCAGTGCTTTCACTCCGGGGAGGTTCTTAGTCCCGTGGAAGCACTGACTACATTGACTAGCAGTGCTTGAACATCATCAGAGGAGCAAAGGAAAGTGAAACGGTGCTGAAAGAATAGGCATTATAGTGAATCTGTTTTAGGTGACCCATTTGTTTTAACCAGGTTGAATTATGAAATAGAAAACTTATCTGGAGAGGAAAATGCCAATTAACAATTTTGAATCTTTTTAAATAGGACTTAATGCAGTATGGGGAAAAAAGCAAAAAAACAGACAATTGAAATAAAAAAAAAAGAATTGCTTTTCTTTCAGATGTCATAATTTCAATATGGATATGGACCACAAGATGGCTGCCAACACTGTAGATCATTATAAAGGTACACTATAGTATGACACAAGATGGCGGTTTAATCTGGCACATTACACATCTCTTGCTGTAGAAAGTTATATATTTTTTTAATTTAGATGACGATTGATGCAGCTTTGGTCCCAAGTGTTTTCGATGCTGTACACCAATGCTTTATTCAGAAGTAAATATCTCAAAACAAATATTAAAAAAAAAAATAGCAATAAATAGCTCACTTTTGAAAACTGGAAGAAATTAGATATCCTATATTATTCCTAATCAGTGCAAACAGCATGACTAAAATAAAAAATACATTTTTTTTTGTGCAACGCTTATAAGAATCATAAAAAAGAAAAGAAAATTTGATTTCATTATGACCAGGGACACAAACACTCCTCTAGTGCACAAATCCAAAGAACACCATACAGTATAAAATTCACGTTTCAGGAACTGCCTTTCATGGTTTAAATAAAATTTCATAATTCATGTTTCATCTTATTTTTTCCGATACAGTCAACTTTTTTTGGCATAGTCTTTGAAATATTAATTCATTTACTGAAATATAAGCAGGACCACTTATAAAAACGGAAATGTAAACACCTAACCATTATACTGAATAGTGGTATTTCTTTCAGAGCTACCTGTTATACCAGATGGCTTGACTCTACTGAAAGTCTGGACCTACCTCTTACATAACTATGTCCCACATCAGCCTTTCTTGCAGACTTACGTTAGCAATGCCTCCTCCTTCACTCTCTCATCCAATATCACTGAAATTACCAGGACTGGATAGCCCATATTTATATAGTGAGCCGCTAATCATGCAGCATTTTTTTATATCAACGTTGTCATTAAAAAACAAAAAATACTTTGCACTGCAAGAGGGCGATTCACTAAAACTGGAAAAGAAAAGTGGGCATACATTGCAACTAATCAGAATTTTTGGCTATAAAAATTAAACCAGTTTTGTTTACTTGTAACATCTCCATTTTTACTTCCTTAAATTTTGTTGAATGGCGTCTTCTCCCCTTTGATGTAATGAACCCCCAAAGACACTTCACTTCTAAAGTCCCAATTCTATCTGGCTCCTGAAATTTTCATTCATAGCCACTCCTTATGTAGTGTAGCTGGGAGAAAGAGACAGCGAGTCAGACAACACAATGTTTGCCTCCGCAGGCAATAAAGTTGTATGTTCTGCTAATTTAATTGAAGACGACTGATGGCGAATGAAGGCTAGTTCGGAGGAATGTTCCAAAAATACATTTTAAGGCGTCCATTTATAAATGTTTTTATTACACAAGATTAACTTTCAGACAGGATTCGCACATTTTGAATCCAATTAGAACATGTCAATCTTGGAAGAAAGTTGTATTACTCTTGTGTGACGATATTTATATATAGACTTCTTCGCCAAGGGTCAGGGTAATGTATTCTATTGAAAAAGAGATGGCTCGAAAAATAGCTTTTTTGGCAAAATTAAAGAACATTTAAAAATAACTTGGAATAAACTGCATGAGGAATGAGATTTCAAAATTCATAACATCAAATATTCTAAAAGACTAATAATTAAAATCAGTGATTGGATATACTTAAACATAACTATGCGAAATCACTATAAGGGATTCTGTAAATGAGCAAATATGCAGCAGGATTTCAGATGCATTCAGGTTGTTTTTGACACGAGTTTGAAGGCCCATTCACATGATTGGGGTTCCTTACCATTACCTTTAATTATACCAATTATTAATTCATATATAATACTGGGGTTCATTACTATTCACCTGCCGTGTTTTAAAATAGAACTATAAGCAAATACTTTTTATTTTTATTTATTTTTTCCATATTGGCTAGAGCAAAGGAGGGTTATAAACCTTGCAAGATTTATTTTTTATTTTTTTCACCTTCTGTGTCCCATTGTAGAGATTTCCCTTCACTTCCTGTCCCATAGATGAAGTGAGGGGAAACCCCTTCAAATTATGGTAATCATCTCTTTAGGACCCCCAGGCCACTAGAACTCATGCCCGCGTTGAAAGATTTTCCCTCCATTACTTTTCTGGGGACAACCCAAAATAAGGGGTTTTCCTTTTACTTTCAATGATGATGGTAAATAGGTCAAATGGAAAGGGGAAACTCTTAAACGGGGGGCACAGTCAGCAATAAAAACTGACAGGTGTTCTAATTCCTCTCCACTCTGTTCAAAACAAAAAAAAAAAAAAAAAAAGTTTTGCCTTTAGTTACACTTGCTTAGTATGGTATGCCTAACAAACCAAAAAAGTGCATGTAGCATTTCTGATAGCACACTACACCATATATTACTGCAATGAAAGTCCATTGACAAAGTGCATTGAAATGGCATTTAGAATGATTGGCACAGCATCAACGCAGGGTGTGTGTGTGTGTGTGTGTGTGTGTGTGTTGCATTAATGCACATCACTGCAACACAATAGTGTGAATGTGCCCTTGGACTCTTCTTAGATCATTCAAGCACTACCCCAAAGCTTCTGATCTCCTTTGGATCTGCTAATGACCACCTTCTAAACTGCAATTAGCTGACTTGCATTACCACTGGCTTGAATAGATATAAACACAGTTCTGATTCAAAATCCAGATGCACATATGCTCCAACACAGATGTACGGAGTTATTGTAAAGTAAACCGGTCACTAGTTTAAAGCTGTGTTTCTGCTCTGATGAATAAAGTGCAGGTACATCATTACAAATTACACTACAGAACACCCTGGGAGCCCAGAAATTCAGAGTTCTCAATTCTGAAAAGACCAACTTTACTCCGGCCAACCTTTATACTCTGTAATTACGATGGGTGACCACCTTGACCAAAAGTGATTCAAGTTCTTAAATCAATTATGCAAAAAAAAGAAAAAAAAGCCCCAGATTTCCCGAACTAGTTATAGTTTGAACCAACGCTCAGTAGAGCAAGTCCTCTACATACAAACTTTCAAAGATGGGAACATGTCTGCACAGTTTTTTTGTTCATTCAAGCCAGGGGGCTGAATGAAAAAAAAAAAAACAAAAAAAAAACCTGGCAGATCACGGTACCAACACATACAATGTAGGTGCAGTGATCTCCCCTGCTAAGCTATTGTGTTCCGACAAGGAGTCGCCCCCTCCCAGCACACACTGATCAGCACTCGTAGCCTTTGTTGGCAAGCGCTGATCTTTGTTGGACTTATGAACAAGCTCTTGGAACAGAACTCGTCCGTAAGTAGGGAAACTTACTGTACTTGCTTTATAGTTATTTCATGCAGTGATTTTAAGTATATCCGCTGATTTTTTTTTTTATTACATTAGGCTCAATTCTAACTTTTATGATATATCGCATATGGATTAGTTTTAGGCCATGTAACCATGGAAATTTTGCAACAAATCTGAACATGAACGAATTGCTAAGTGGCTCTATTTTTTTAGAACCTTTGGCTTTCAACTTCTTTACTTGTGCCGCAAGATAATTTCACAAAATTCCAGGTAAATTTTCTCTACACTAGATCTCCAATAGTTTGTGGACACTAGATAATAACACCTATATGGTCAAAAGTATGGTGGACATCTTTTCAATATATCGCCATGTCCCAGGCAGACATGGCTTGAGGAGTCTGATGTAGAGGAACTTGAATAGCCTGCCCAGAGCCCTGAACTCAACCCTACTGAAAACCTTTGAGAAAAATACAGCCAATTGTGAGCCAGGTCTTTTCACATCTGACCTCATGACAAATTCCACAGCATACTTCAAAATTTGTGAAAAACAAAAGTAGAAGAGTTGAGATGGTTATAGCTGCAAAGCAGGAATGTCCAGCAAGCTCATATAGATGTTTGGGTCAGGAGGGCATTAATTCTAGTCAATAGATGAATGGCCCTGAATCTAAGCCTTTACAAAATGTTAGCAGAGGTCTGTGGCTGAAGCCCCATCCCCTCTCTACAAAACTCGCAACCTCACCCACATACAGAAAATGTCAAGAATACAATTGCACAACTCAGAACAAATCGATGCTGCATTACCACACAGAAGCACTAGGATTCTGGCTGCATTTGATTATACAGGACTCAGATGAAAGGCTCATTTTACTCATCTGGGGTTGCTTTTTTTTTTTACTTTCAGCCAACAAGTCATTATAAAAGGGCCACAGTTATAATTAAGAGATCCCCTACAGATACAACATGGCAATGTCACCTATGCATACGTGTACAAGATTACTCAGATGCATTAGGTCTGCTGGCCTGAGATATAACCCTACTTGACCTCTTCATAGTAATCTACTGCATGGGAGAGCAGCTTTGTGCCGAGCAACAAAAGGAACCAGTATAACAATATATGGCCAACGAACAAATTTTATGAAATACATTATAAACATTGTGTTTACAGTATTAAAGAGGAACCCCACTAAAATTATCCAAAATTAAATTCATACAGGGCCCAGCCATAATATAGGAAAGTTTTACTGCCCGAAAGGTAGGGGGAAAAAAAAAAGTGTGTGTGGGTTTCCATGCATGACACGAAGTAGCCCAAATATTTAATGTCATCTAGTCAGCATGTCATCGCAGAGTTGCTGGTACTTGGCATACAGCAGACAGTCTCAGTTCTTCATAGGTACGTGATATGCCCATAACATAGGACATGCCTACATTTATGGCAACTTGAAACAGATTGAGCCTCTAAAGTGTACATTATCTGCTATCCCACTGGTAGTTATTAAGACAAACTAGTATGATTAATATTCTATATCCTTATGCTTCGTACACACAATGAGAATATCGGACAAATGGCCGTCCATTTTATTTTATTTTTTACATGCCATTATCCATATCGAAAAATTCTCGTATCACAAAATTCAGAAGTGATTTCATGTACTGTATTTTCAGATGAAGATTGTACTGATTAAACGAAAATTGTACAAGAAAATTTTTCGTGTTTGTCCCTTCGAATAATATCAGATGAATTATCGCTTTTGGCTCTCAAAAGCTGTGTACCAACCATCAGATTATCATACGATTGCTTCGAAAGAGGTATTTTTTTTTGTCCGATTTCCTGATGATGTGTATGAGCTTTTATTTTCTATTGATAAGGTTTCTCAGTCAGGAAATCTTTAATTAATAATTTCTGAGCTGAATAGTTACTTCAGAAATTCTCATTCTAACAGTACCAAAAATACTTTAGCAGTCAAGCAGACTTGAAGCAGGTAGAATGAAGTTCACTATATCAAATTTTGCTTAGGATGTTTGACTACTATCCTGTAATCTGCAGTCAAAACAAATCAATGTTCTTATCTGTTGGTTAAATGACACTACTCTGCACTAGACTCAGCAGTGTATGCAGTATCGATAGAGCAATGCTTAGAGATTTGCCATGCTGAAGGGCGAAGGCTACAGTATAAAAGGGACCCCTATGCAGGAAACTAAAAGAAGCCATCATGCAACGACCAGATATCCACGTTACCCCATAGACCAGCAATTGCAAACCTTGGCATGCCAGATGTTTTGGAGCTACATTTCCCATGTTGCCCATGCACTCTGCAGTGTACTTGAGCATCATGGGGAAATGTCGTTCGAAAACATCTGGGGTGCCAAGGTTGGCCATCACTGCCATAGACAAACCTTTTTGTCATGAAGCCTTGATGATATGCTTTCATATATGGAAATGTAAATATTCTCAGATCAAATCCAGCACCTCAGTCAGTTTATAGCCAGTTATACAACATCTGTTCTGAAAGAGCAGACTTCATAGAAAATTAGTAGAAACCACAATAATCCCAGTGATGAATTAAAGCCCAATTAAAACCTTCCACTTAAATTAAATATGCTCTAGCGCTATCAAAACAAAAAAGTTTCCAATGTCACAGGCTGGGTTTCCACTTGGATCAGATGTGGCTCACAGCAGGGGTCTGGTGCGTCCCTGTTCTTCATTTCATGGAACAATCGGGCCCAAATTTTTGCCTGAATTCGGACCCGAAATGGAGCCAAAGTCACACAGGACCCCTTAGCAATCTGCACCGCGGCCACCACAGATGTGTGAACCGGCTCCATTGAGAGCCGGGCACACTCTCCTGCCATGCAAACTGGATGCGGGGAAACCCACATCCAATTTGCACAAGTGTAAACCCAGCCTTAGTTATATTTCCACTAAAGCAGCTATAGCTAAAGTAGAAAACCCTGCCCCCTGCCAGCAGCTGCAGAGAAGGACCCTTGCTCTGCATAGAAGCAGTGATCTCAATGCAGAGGTTCGACACACCCCATGCTGTGTCTGAACCTGAACACTTCAATCAGCGGAGAGCACAAGCTATGTTGACTGCAGAGCTATAGGTCTGACTTTGCCCGAGCCCATCTCTAGTGCATTTTCAGGATCCCAGTCCCAACCCACCTGCCCAATCCTGCCAGGAAGCAGACACATTACTAATCAGGCAGTGAGACATTTCTGGGTCCGTACCTGCGTAGATCAGGAAATATCTCACTGCCCGTGATTATCGATGTTCAGTGTCGGCTTCCTGGCGGGATTGGGCAGGTAGGTTGGGACTGGGATCCCAAACAGGCCTGAGCCCATCTCTACTCAGCAGGAGGCATGCTTGTCAGACCTCTGCAATGAGACCACTGCTTTTTCACAGATGCCAAGGGTCCTTAGCATCTTCACTGCAAAAATGTGATTGTTTTATATCCTAGCTATGCAAGTGTGCTCGGTTACTGCATTATGGCAAATTAAAAAGGTTGCTTCTGGTGCTGTGCATGTAAAAGGAATCACTTTTGCTTAAATGAGTAGTAATACACTGGATTGACTGAACAGAACATGCTGTCTCACAGAGTTGAAGCTCTGTACAATATTTCCATACAGAAATGCTCCTGGCCCTGTCACGTGGAGCATTTAATAGGCCACAACACTACTTCCAGGGAATCTTACATTGTTGGGCAAGGTGCTAAAAGCACCCGGGGGACAATAATGCCAGAGTTTTTTTTTTTCTTCTTTTTAATATTTGCTGCCGTTTCGTTTTTTTCGCATGGACATCTCTATTAAAAGGAATGCCATCAAAACTGAAAGATACCAAACAAAAATGTCACCACAAAGGAGAACAGAAACCAAGGCAGTAATAGAATATTCCCTTCAGTCATTAATGTGTGTCAGCACACAACATGAATAACCACTTCCCTTTTGTCTCCACTGAACAGGGATACACAGATATGTCCTATGCACAACAGTAACAAAATCACAATGGCTTGTGCATTTGGTCTGTCGAAGCTTTTGAAATTCCATTTCCTATTCCACACCCCGGTGTAAGATTTTCCTCATTTTTTTAAATCCAAGTCATCTCTTGAAAAGAAAGCCAATTCCTCCTTCACAACTATTTCTATGGGGCATTTGGCAAAATGTCTCTTGATGCTCTGAACCTCTCCACTTAGAAAATAATCTGAGGACTCCTGCCCTTTATCTTTTGTTTTCCTTTTATCACCACAGAAACTGTTGTCAAGGCATACCTGTTTTTTGAGACAAATTGTTGCAGTAAAGTTTACCTGGGTGAATAAAACCTTGGAGGGATATCTTCACCATTACACAATCCTGACCTGCTGTTCTCTTTTTTACTTAAATGTAGGATAAATGACTGGATTATTTATATTGTGTACAGTATACACTGGAATCTGTTAGTGTACTGTTGCGCTATATAAATCCTGTATAATTATTATTCAGTGTAACTTTAGATGGTGGAGTTCCAAGCAAACAAATACACTTAAAGCGGAATTCCACCCAAAAGTGGAACTTCCACGTTGTACTCCTTCCCCCTCCTATGCCACATTGTGCACCTTTCGGGAGGGGGGGGGTATCTGCCTTTCACAGGTATCCTGTCCCCACTTCCGGAAGCCTCAGCCGCGGGTATTTGCGTCATCGCTGGGGCTCCCTCCTCCCACAGCCGCCGGGTCAGTAGGAGAGAGGAGCGGAGCCTCGCACATGCACAGTAGGGTTCCCGGTGGAAAGCCACAGGGCTACACTGCCAGGTTCCCTTACTCGCAATGGAGGCGGATTGAAACATCAGCTGCAGTGTCGACATTGCTGGACTCCAGGACATGCAAGTGTCCTATTATTAAGTCAGCAGCTGCAGTATGTGCGGCTGCTGGCTTTTAATTTATGTAGCGGTGGGTGGACCTCAGCTTTAAAATACATGTATATAAACAGTTGTACCTGCTATACAATGGAATATTTTTGTCCAGCCTCTTTTGAAATGGATAACCCCCTGGGACACTACATAGCCAGGACAGAGCAATCAATAGTCATAATTATAGCCTAATATAACTTTAATTGCACATGATCACATTGGGAAGATTTCCCCTACGAGTTCTCTCTTCTGACCTAAACACATCCCCCTATAGTGCATAAAATATGCAGGCCACACAATGGAACCTGATTGGTTCAATACTGAACCACCCACTTACAGTTTGATTTCTCTCGTTCCGGAGGTCAGGAAATTATAATATAAAAGACAGATTTCAGACAGGTATGCTATCAATATTTTAAAAAAATATTTTTATTGATTTTTTTTAGTTGTATAACGGGACTAATTTTTTGCCACTTTAAAAAACAAAAACAAATGCCCACTTTTTTTGTTCTTCCATATCTTAACATCTTAATAGTTGAACTTTATTATCTCTGCCAGTAATGTGGAATAGATCAGTATGGTGTAACTAGTGATGACCTAAGGTTGCAGAAAACACAGTAGGGTCACTTGTGTGAAATTAAAGTGGTTAACCTCAGACATGAAATATCAGCAAAGAACTATCCCTCTATAGTGTGTACTTGTTTACATCCAGAGCCCCAAGTGTCAATTCTGTCTGCTGCCTAATTCCCCTGCCATCAGCACGAGTCGCTTTTGACAAGTCTTCCTGACACAAAGAAAAAAGGTGACAGGGGAGGGAGCTCCAGGTGATTGACAGCCTCAGTTCTGTTCCTGTGTGCTGTCTGAAGGGGGCAGATGTCCCTTTCCTCCAATCAGCTCTTAGAGCTCTCCTCACTGAGCTCTGCAGAAAGTAATTTCAGCTCTCCACTCACTTTTTTTTCTAACAGCTCAGAAAAGCTTCATAAATTCTGGACTTTGAATAGCTGTAAAGGAGAGAGGACTATAAACAGGTACAGCTTACGTAGGAGGATTTTTTAAATCTCTGTGCATCAACTAGAGCCAGTCACTTCAATGGGTATATATATATGTATATGTATATATATATATATATATATATATATATATATATATATATATATATATATATATATATATATATATATATATATATATATATAAAAGGGTTTACAACCACTTTAATATATTACCTTATTAGAACTTGGCCCAAATATATTACAATCTGGTAGCTCTGGCATTTTGTATTGACTTAAAAACATGGACTAAAACTCAGTTTTATTGGTCTGGCAGTGCTACGCACAATTACCATATGAGAAACGCTACTTTTTAAATTCCAGTAAAAGCTCTTTAACAGAGTGAAAGAGTTCAAACTTCTGTCAAACTTTTATTGACATCTGTTTGCCCATTGAGGCGTTTCACGTACGCCACTAAAGGTGTTTTTATTGCTCTCTGTGTGTCCTCACTGGACAGATTCCTCACTTCCTGCCCTAGTGACTGAAAAGACAGCTATAAAGACCTGGCTGAGGTTCTAACCCTTACCCAGTACATAGAAAAACCACAAAATCAACATTTTATGTATTGGTTTTACACAAGTTTATCAATAACTGGACACTCCAACCCTCTTTGGAGGAGCACTGCATCTCAATGGCTAGCAGACTCAAAATCCATTATATGGCCAAAATGTATGTAAATGCCACTGTAAATTGAGTTAAAGTGCTTCCAGTAGAAGGCACCATCCACACTACATCATTCCATGGAATTTTAGACAATCGTGTGCTTTGTGGCAAAAGTTTAGGAAAGTCGCTTTTCTCTTTCAGCATGACTGCACCCTAGCGCAAAAATCTGATCCATAAGAACATGGTTTGAGAAGTTTGGTGTGGAGAAACACAAGTGGCTCGAACAGAGTCCTGACTTCTACCCTAATGAACATCTTTAGGCTGAAGTGGAATGCTAACTGCAGGTTCTTATCCAACATGAAAGGTCAGATCCTGACCTTCCATGTGATCTTTTGGCTGGATGGGCACAAAACCTTGCGGAAAGCCCTCTTAGAAAGGGAGAGGATGTTCTAGCCACAGAGAGGTGCCCAGCTTTATATGAATGCCCATAGTTGTGAAATGGGATGTCCAATAAATGCATACAAGCGTGACAATGAGGTATTTACAAACGTTTGGCCATATAATATATTTTACAAAATGAAATGTGTAGAAACTGCATCAACATAATTATATATTTTTCAGGTCAGAAAAATTTTACAGTGGTGAACCAATCTTAACAAAAACATGTTAACAGATTACAGTTTTTCCCTTCATTACTGCCCAAGCAGGATGCTACTTACAGCCTCCGAGGCCATATAATAATTATTAAATTTGGCAGCCATTTTGTATTTCTGAATGGAAAAGGAATTGGACTTTTTGGGCACAGGTACACGTTTTCATAAAAACATTACAAAAAAAAAACACACGTTGACAAGAATATATAAAGCACATATTGCCTAAGAGGAGTTGAATCATAACCAAAACAACTGAGACCACCATAATCTAGTATTGGTAGTAGATGTGCGTCTATTGAAAAGCGATTTTTCGGCATCGTCCACTCATAAGGTTATCCAGAGGTGTAACTAAACACCAGAAACTGCTTCATTAGGACTGAAAGCCAGTGAAATTAGGAATCAATGCTTTATTAGTACCACGTGCTTAATATAAGGGTAAGTGACCCCGCTTGACCTCCTGTAATGGTAGCTAGAGCTGCCATTGCGGTTTACAGCAGGAGTCACAATGGAGTTTCCCAGTGATGCTTTCCATTAGGTACTGCTACAGCAGGACAAGTGGGGTCACTTACTTATATTAAGCAAGTGGTACTAATAAAGCATAGATTCCTGAGGAAGCGCTGAAGTGCACAACATGTAGAGCAACTTTACACCATATCCACTTCCTCAGAGCCTATATGGACACAAGTTATCGTCTTTCAATAGACGCATGTCTACTATCAATACTAGGTTATGGTGGTTTCGGTTACGATTCAACTCTTCAGGCAATATGTGCTTTATGTAATAATTCTTGTAAATGTTTTCTCAAATTTCTGAAACAAAATACGTTTTTATGAAACCGTGTGTACCTGTGCCTAGATAGTTCAATTCCTTTTCCATTCCAATATATCTCTCAGCTAGAACGTGGCATCTTCCACTATGGACGTATCCACAGTTCCACCCTGTTGTGATAAGATTTTGTTAATTTAGCACATTTTGTATGTCCACCACTGTTTTGATAATGTGGAATACATATCAGAGCAACTTTTAGTGGAATTCCTTCAGCTGTTCTTCTGAAGACAAAAGAACATCAGGCGATTTGTGCTAAGAATTTGGACTTGCAATGCCCTAAATAAGAAGCGCTCAACAGAGCTAAAAATCAAGCTGACACATAGGCCAAGGGCCCTGCAAACGATTTGAAAAGATCGAGAGAAACAAAAAAGGACGCATATGGTGCGAGTCAAGCCCTGAATTAGGAAAACAATGACTTCCCAACATCGTCCCCTGCTTGTCACATGTACGCAGCCAAACAGAATGACACTAACGCAATGAGACAGGGCAGTTGAGGGACATCATCAGATGTGGGTTCTAGCAGTATTAGCACTTAACAGTCCACAGAAATATTACTACATTGGAAAAAAAGTGCAATTAAAAAGGAAAAAAAAAAAAAAACACTATATTGATATAAAATTCACATATGAAATGGTGCATTTTAACACAGAAAAAAAATGAAATCGAACAGATAGACACTGCTCCTCAACAGGGATAAGACAAGTAAACCAGGTGCATTGTGGTAAACATAAAATGACCGTTTTAATCTTCGCCAAGTTGGGCACGATTCTGTGATGCCAAGATGGACAGAGAGAGAACAGGACAGGAGCACGGACACCTATTCTATGTACTCTCACCAGATCTTTTTTTTATCCCAACGCCTACCTTAGGCGTTTTAGCCAATGCGCAATGCATTTCATAGTCTTGTATTGTTGGGCGGTGCCTTGGGTCTGCACCCAAATTAGGGATCGGCAACTTGGCGCTCGTTGCTACGACTTAAGGAAGCCAACCCGCTGAACTTTCTTCTTTCTGTAGGTTTTCACTGCCCTTGTTAAATGAGTCAACAGTTTCAGGCCTCACCTTCATTAGTTAAACAAATTCAGAAAGACTTCTGCCCACTTGCTAAAGACATGTTAGCAGGTCATCCACATTGAGCCGTACTATCACGCCAGTTTAAAACTGCCCCAGTCTGGGCTTAAAATGCAAAACAAAAAAAAAAAAAAAAAGTAATATATATATAAAAAAAAATATATATATAAGTCAGCGATTTTGTTGACTGTGGTGTTTTCACATTCACACAGATAACATGGTGCTCTTTTGTTAGAGCTTGCAATTTCCTACGTCTGAGTCCTCAGGTCCCACTGAGCTTTTTAAAATAGGCAATGATAAAAATAGCGAAGAATGCAGTACCACATGTACCCTGACAAAAAGGCGAACGACTGTACAAGGAAGAGCCAGACATTGCTTAGGGTCATTTCCCTTGACACGGCTTTCTTCTGTCCCTGCGGGGGAGGAAAAGCACCTGAAAGAAAGGAGAAACAAAACTGAAGGACAAATGTAGCTAGAATCTGGTAAACCACCTTTAGCCTAAAATGGTTGACAAACAGCAAAGTATATCATATCAATGAGCACAAAGTTGGAGTTATTACCAAAGCTTTTTAATTGAAATACAGTGGGGGAATTATTTGATCCCCTGCAAATTTTCTACGTTTACCTACTTACAAAGAAATTAAGAGTCTATAATTGTTATCGTAGGTATATTTTAAATGATAGAGACAGAATATCAACCAAAAATCCAGAAATAAAACATGATACAAAATGTTATAAATTGAGTTGCAATAAAATAAGTATTTGAGTGAAGTATTTGATTCCCTACCAACCAACAATAATTCTGGCTCCCACAGACTGGCTACAGTATGTGCTCACGTGGTACACAGATCAGTTCTGTCAATTTAAGGTGGTGCTCCTAACTAATCCATTCAAACTTTACCATCATGCACAAGACCAAAGAGCTGTCAAAAGATGTCTAGGACAAGATTGTAGACCTGCACAGGGCTGGGAATGGGCTAAAAGACCATCAATAAGAAGCTTGGTGAGAAGGAGACAATTGTTGGAGCGATTATTCGCAAATGGAAGAAATACAAAATAATCATCAATAGTCCTCAGTCTGGAGCTCCATGCAAGATTTTGCCTCATGGGGTAAGGATGATCATGAGAAAAGTGAGGGATCAGCCCAGAACTACACGGGAGGAAGTTGTGAATGATCTGAAGGCAGTTGGGACCACAGTCACCAAACAAACCATTGGTAACAATACGCTGCCATGGATTGAAATCCTGCAGCGCCCACAAGGTCCCCCTGCTCAAGAATACACATATACAGGCCCGTCTGAAGCTTGGCAATGAACATTTTAAAGGATTCAGAGGATTGTGAGAAAGTGCTGAAATCAAAATTTAGCTCTTTGGCACCAACTCAACATGTTTGGAGGAAGAAAATGTTTGTCTCCAACAACACCATCCCTACAGTTAAGCACGGAGGTGGAAACATTATGTTTTGGGGCTGTATCTCTGGTAAAGGTACAGGCGGACTTTACCGCATTGAGGGGCCAATGGACAGGGCCGTGTATGGTAAAAACTTGGATGAGAACCTTCTTCCCTCAGCCAGAACACTGAAGATGGGTCATGGATGGGTCTTCCAGCATGAAAATAACCCAAAACATTCCGCCAAGGAAATATAGGAGTGACTCAATAAGAAGCACATTAGGGTCATGGAGTGGCCCTGCCAGTCTCCAGACCCCAATTCTATAGAAAATTTATGGAGGGAACTGAAACTTCGAGTTGGCAAGCGACAGTCAAGATACCTTAAGCCAACAAGGGTTACTCCACCAAGTAATAAGTCATGTTTTGCTGGGGGAATAAAGTACTTTTTACTCACTGAACTGCAACTGAACATTTGTATCATGTGTTTTTCCTGGATTTTTGGTTGATATTCTGTCTCTATCATTTATAATACACCTATGATAAAAATTATAAACCCTTAAAGTGGGAACTTACAAAATCTGCAGGGGATCAAATAGTTATTTTCCCCACTGTACATGTATTTTGGACCCCTCCCACCCAAGGGTTTGTGTCTGTTCAGCCAGTCCTGCCAAAAATAATAGCGACCCCCATCATTTCTCTATTGCAGTTAAAGAGGTTGTAACCTTATAAAAAAAAAAAACAAAAAAAAAAAAACACTGTTCCTTTAAAGCAGGTTAAACAGCACAGTTCTTGTGCCGTCTAATCTGTCCCTTTCTATGCTGTAAAAATCCTGGTTAATTCTGCCTGTTCCTGTATCCCTTTATGTGAACTGACCATGACAATCATGGCTGCTGATCCACGATACTGTAGTCAGTTTACGTGCCTCCATCATTCCACTATATTAGAGTCTCACCTTCATCCCCCTCAGCTCCTAGTGTGTGAGGGATTTCCTCACCGCTCCTCCCCTTCTGCCGCTATTAGTAGCTGGCAGTAAAGTCAGAGTAGGATTACGACCGGCCCCTCTCTTCTAATAAGGTATACTACACACTGTAAATGTTTTTTATAAAATTATGCCACTAAATACTTTTTTTCAGACAGTCTCTGTGCAGTCATGTGACCTCCTGCCACTCTCCTCCCCGATCTAAGGACTACAGTGGGAGGGGCTGATCAGACAGCACAGAAGTCACGTGACCTCCCAGGTGATGTCAAAGGGGAGTCTGTTTTCCCCTTTTGGGATAAAGGTTTTATATAAATAAAAGTTAATCATTTTCAGCACCCCTGCCAGTGCTAAATGGTTTATCTCAATACAACTGCAAGAGAGCTTTTCTGTTGAAAAACAGACTTACTGGCTGAAAATAGAATGAAAAAAGCCTAAAAAAATGAAAACAAATGCAGCCATCACATCTAAGAATTGGTAAGCTGCACTTGGAGTTTAATACCTCTTTAAAGTGGTTGTAAAGTTTTTCACCCTAATGCATTCTATGTAATAATGTGAAAAAACCTTCTGTGCAGCATCTGTTCCCCAGAGCCCCCCCCCCCCCTTTTCTTACCTGAGCCTGATCCAATCCAGCGCTAAGCACAGGCCCAGCGACTCCAGCCACCACATCTCCTCACTGGACCGATTGAAAGCATGAGCCATTGGCTCCTGCTGCTGTCAATCAAATCCAGTGAAATGGGAGCAGAGGACGGGGCTGAATCCCGCTATCTGTGTCAATGGATGCAGTAGCAGGACTCGGGACCACTACCGGGGAAGAGCCAGAAGCACGGACAGGGCACTCTGGAAGAGGAGGAACGGGGCTGCTCTGTGCAAAACCATTGCGCAGAAAAGGCAAGTAAGGGCATGTTTGTTATTTTTATTAGAAGAAAAAAAAAAAAAACCCTTTACAACACCTTTTAAGCTTTTTAAAAGGTATGAAAGCTTATAAGAGATTTGCATATGATATAACAGACCTAATGTCTGGTTGATTAATCCTTTAATTAAAAATAACCCATAACATCTCTATACCTGTTTCATAAAAGTGTGACAATAGATCTTCTTTTTCAACAAAACGCTGATATAACCAATCTGTTAATGCTTCCGTTTCCATGGGAACCTCTTTGATGGGATAGATTCTGTTTGAAGGTAAAATGACAGATCAGGGAAAATGAGCTGTGCATTTACTTTTTCAAATCAACATTTTAGTAAAAAGTCAAACAAGATTACTTAGTCTCTAGTATATCTCCAACAGTCTTTTATCATCATCACAGTTCTATAAAAAGGAGAAAACTAAAGGAAAGTTGCACTGAAACAAAAATGCTTGCTGCCACAGCGGATTTTATAAAATGCTTGCTGCCTGGCTGTCTCAGGTTTCAACATCACACCTTCTGGGTCACCAATCTAGAACAAATATACAACAAATGCATGCAGAACTGCCATTCGTCTTACTGGTGCTGAGTCAGGGACTCAATGAATTGATGTTCTAGAATTAGCATGCAAGCAAGACAGCTGGTATTTTTGGGAGAGATCAGTAAAAGCAGAAAACAAAATTTTAGCAAGGATTTTTTTTTTTGTGGTTATTTAGGACACTCCCATAAACTGGCAGACATCTTTCTGTGCGCGACACTCAAATACATCCACCTGCTATCTGTAGAACTGGGAGGCACCAATGCTTCTAATGTGAGTGGTAAGTAGCATTTTCAGAAGGAGAGGTCATCATTGGCAGCCTCCTTATTTATATCTTTGTGTAGGATTCCTTTACCACTGCAATACTGGGCACTTATATGCCCCTCCTGCCCAGGCCAATTTTCAGCTTTCATCGCTGTCGCACTTTAAATGACAATTGCGCAATCAAACGCAACACTGTACCCATATAACATTTTTAGAATTGTTTGCTTCACACAAATAATTCTTTTGGTCGTAATCACCACTGGGTTTTTTTTTTTGTTAAATAAATGAAAGACTGATTTTTAGTTTTTAGTTTTAAATCCAGCGTTTCTCCTTGTTTCAGTTTTTGCAAATCTTTCCTAATAAATTTAAGCCAAAATGTATTATACTGTCCACAAACGATGACTGAATAATAAATATCTAAATATATCTATATCTATAACAAATCGATCAATCCTGATGTACTGATCATATTTCTTGAGGCCCAAAAATGCCAGCAAAAGTACAAATATCTCCCACATTATGCATTTCATCATGCATGCTTTTTTTTTACTAAAAATGTATTTCCCGTTTGCAGGGAGAAGAAACAAAGATTGTTCCCTCTGTACAGAGCCCTGTGTTTGTCAAAACAGGGCATTGGGCTGTGATTGGACAAAGGTCTAAGTCATGAATCATTGGCTGGGATGCAGTGTCCAATCACAGTGGAAGACGTTGGAAGCAGGGAACAACGTACAGGTAGGTCACAGTTTCTGTAGGAGCTACCAGTTCGCAGTACAACGCAGGCAGGCGGTCCTGAGGTGGTTAAAGAGCATTTATAATTTTGCAACCAAATTAGGATAACACCAACTTTATATTTATTACATGTTCAACTTCACATAGCATAAAATATAAATGATGCTTAGATTTTATCGGTTACTATATTATATAGCGCCAACAGGTTACGCATCACTTTACAATATAAAAGGGAGACAATACAGTTATAATACAATAAAATGCAAGAGGATTAAGAAGGCCCTGCTCAGAAGAGCTTACAATCTAATAGGGTGGGGCAGGTGGTACAAAAGGTTGTAACTGTGGGGAATGAGCTGATGGAAGTGGTAAAAGATTATCTGGAGATGTGATAGGCTTAGGCACGTTGCTTGCTTGGGCATTCATTTCAATGGCCAAAATGAATGAATATTCCGGCCGATTAAATTAACAGCCAAGTGCTTGACACGCTTAAATGCGTTTGAAAAAAACGTGGCTTTAGGTGTGTTTTTGACGCCGTTTTGCTCCTGCCAGGAGAAAAGACACTTAGCAGAGCAGGGCAAACGCCAAACACCCAGTGTGCATGAGGCCTAATTGTTAAGCGATTGTCCCATACAATAATTTGCCCTATCCCGAGGGCAAAAGGCAGCAGTTAAAGCGGAAGCAAAAACAGGTTTTATTTATTTATGGCAGGTGCTGGAAAGGTAACACTCCCATTGGTTGTGTTCTCAACCAAACTGTCAAACCATCCAATGGCTGGTGTCATAACTGATCGCAGCATCAAGGCAGCTGTAGATTAAACAGGTTCCTTGCCTGAAATCGTTAGGGGGGTTTACTTACACTTTAAGTAGCTATATTTTTTTTAAAAGTGCTTTCAAATGAGCAACATTTGGCCACATGCACACGGGATGTGCTCCCAGCTCTCCTGAGCACCTATTCATCGGCTGAAGAAAAGCAGCATCTAAAATGTGCCGTGTTTTCTTCAATAATTTTTTTAACATTTTTTTAGTTTTACACACATATACATACATACATACACACAAAACAGAACATAAATAAATATCTACAAAGAAAATTGTGCGTTAATTCATTTACTTGGCCCAGTATAAATTTATTCTGGCTAGTGAAATGAACGCTCAAGCACTAAACACGCCTAGGGCGAAGACACATATACACGCATTTAGGCACTGCAAAGCATTTATTTTTGCCAAAATGTTTCTGTTCCTGAACGTGCCGACAGTGGGGATTCTTTTCTGCCTCTAAAAGCCTTCAAATGCATGGACACAAAAGGGGGAGGGTTTACTAAAACTGGATCACTCAATCTGATGTAGCTCTGAATAGTAGCCAATCAGCTTCTAGCTTCAGGTTGTTCATTTAAGCTTTGACAAAACCTGTAAGCTGGTTGGTTTCTATGCAGATCTGCACCAGATTTTACACTCTCCAGTTTTAGTAAATCAACCCCATAGGGCAACATTAAAGAGGAGTTCCTCATACTCATCTGATTCCTCTCCCCCTTCCAGTGCCACAATTGGCACCTTTCGGGAGGGGGCAGGATACCTGGTCTTTGACAGGCATCCTTTCCCACTTCTGAGAGCCTCATCCGCGGCTATTGACGTCATTAGCTAGGAATCCCCTCCTCCTTCCCATTGCCGGGCCAGTAGGAGAGAGGGGCGTGACTCGCACCTGCTCAGTAGGGTTCCTGGTGTGAAGCCAAAATACTACACTGCCGGGTACCCTTAACCACAATGGCGGCAGCAGCACCCGACAGCTGATGGAAACATTAGCTGCGGTGCTGACATCGCTGGACTCCAGGACAGGTAAGGGTCCTCTTATTAAAAGCCAGCAGCTGCAGCATGTGTAGTAAATTTTTTTGGGCTGGACCGCCACTTTAAAGAGGATTTCCGCCCCATAGCTGCGGACTTAATAATTGGACACTTACCTGTTCTGAAATCCAACGATGTCGGCAGCTCAGCCAATGGCTCTCGGGTGCTGCTGCCACCATTTGTACTAAGGGAGCCTGGCAGTGAAGCCTTTCGGTTCCAGCCAGTTTCCTACTGTGTATGTGTGGAGAGTGCCACGCTTTCTGAATAGCCTGGCAGAGGTGAAAGGGGGGCAAACTTCCAAGTGGTCCTGCTGCGATCAAAAACAGGTATCTGTCCCCCATCCCCAAACCCACCCCCCCCTCAAAAGGTGCCAAATGTGACATCGGAGTGGGGGAGGAAGCTGATAAGTAGAGGTTCCACTTTTGGATGGAAGAACCGCTTTAAGGGGCGTTTAGAGGCAGAAAAAGTAAAAAATTTCAAATGCTCATAAAAGTGGAGTTTTTAATGCCCAGTGTGCATGAAGCCTTAATCAAGGGGAACCATTTGGGGATCCATTAAACAGTTCAGCCCAAAAACAAGATACAACAACATTTTTGTTCTCACTGGAATAGGTGTAGAACTCAGGTGGCAACAATGAAAGCTTCACTGAAACGCCAAACTTGGCACAACCTTCTCAATGCAGAGGGAAGTCATCCTGAGGGTCTCAGACAGAAGAGACAGAGGAGGAAAGATATAAAAAAAAAGAAAAACCGACAGAAGGAAAAAGCCGAATGACAAAAGTTTGCATTCCACATCAGAATTCCCGATCCGTTACTTTCTTGCAAATGTAGACATGGAGGGGAAATGCTGTATTTTTTGGTTAGTCAGCACTGCAAGCTTTGGTGTTCCCAAATAGTACAATGCATATCAAATTTACTGCACTACACAAGCTTTACTAGCATTAGCTTAAAGGCACAGTTTAGCTATGTATCAGCTTGGACCAATACATATATGTATGTGCGCTACTCAAAAAAAAAAAAAAAAAAAAAAAAAAAGGATGGATGTGCCACACCTGGCTGATCCCCTTGGAAACTGAAAATCGCTGTAGCTTTCACAGTGATTGCCCATAGCTTCTGCGTTGTGTACCCAGAGCTGCCCTGCTGCTTACTGAACACAGGCGTTTGCTTGCTCAGAGCAGGCTGGACACAAAGTCTTTACTGCCTGGACAAGGTGGGAAAAAGGGGGGTGGGTGCAACACCACAATCTCATCCAATCAGAGAATGCTTTGCGTTCAAAAACATGCAAAGTTTTCCCCAAGAGCTCAGCTGTGAAATTATACAAGAGGTGTAGCCTTCATCAACTGGAGAAGGAATTCCCCGCTGGGGAAGTTTACCATAGAGAACATCGTGGACCAGATGGTCCCCAGCAGTCTCTATGACCTTAGAAGGTCGGGTGTGTAAACATTGCTGTGTATTTGGCTGGAAAGGCTGAGAGCGTTTATTTTTTATTTATTTTTTTAAGTTCAGTCTTTGCAGGCTAGAGGAGGGATGTGGGGGTCTTATACGCCCCTGATATCTCTGTAAAGAGGACCTGTCATGCCCTACTCATATTACAAGGGAAGTTTACATTTCTTGTAATAAAAGTGATCAAAAAAAATAAAATAAATGTAAAGCGTCCCAGTCCCCACATATGTACGTACCGGCCACATATGTAAACAGCCTTAAAACCACACGTGTGGTATTGTCGTGATTATTAGAGCGATAGCAACAATTTCAGCCCAAGACCTCCAACTCTAAACCGGCAACCTGTAAAAAAATGTAACCACCTAAGGACTGAGCCTTATTTTCAGACTCAGTGTTTACAAGTTAAACAGGTTTTTTTTTTCTAGAAAAAATCCATCCCCCCCCCCCCCCCCAGAGAATAAAATAGCGGTCATTGCAATACTCTGCCACACTGTATTTGTGCAGCGTTCTTACAAGCTCACTTTTTTTTTTTTTTTTTAAATACACTTTTTTTAATTAAAAAATAAAACAGTAAAGTTAGCCCAATTTTTTATTTATATTGTGAAAGATGTTACGCCGAGTAAATTGATACCCAACATGTCACGCTTCAAAATTGGGCCCACTCGTGGAATGGCGATAAACTTTTATCCTTAAAAATCTCCATAGGCAACATTTAAAAAATTCTACCAGCTGCATGTTTTGCGTTACAGAGGAGTTCTACCGATCCTGGCGATACCTCACATGTGTGGTTTGAACACCGTTTTCATATGCGGGCGCTACTCACGTATGCGTTTGCTTCTGCACACGAGCTCGGCGGGACGGGGCGCGTTTATTTCTTATTTATTTTTCCTTTTATTTTTACATGGTTTTAAAAAAATAAAAAATGGTGTCACTTTTATTCCTATTACAAGGAATGTAAACATCGCTTGTAATGGAAAAAAGCTTGACAGGTCCTCTTAAATATGAGATCTGGAGTCAAAGACCTCAGATCTCATTTGGACTTGAATGCAAAAAAAATAAATAAAATTGTCATTTTGAAAAAAATTACATAAATAAAATATGTGCCTTTAAGAAATATCTCCCCCCACTGATAAAAAAGTGATCCATCGCAGAGACCACTTATATCTTGTAGCCGGCCAAACACGGGGATAGCAGGGTTATGGCAGCCTAGCTGCTGCCATAACAACGATATCCGTCACCAAAGTAGGGACATACATCAGCGTGCGGCAGTTGGCAAGTGGTTAAAGCATCACCTATGGAGAACCAAAGTTTGGCACCATTCCATGAGTGTGCGCATTTTAAAAGCGTGACATGTTAAGTATCTATTTACTCAGCGTAACATCTATCAGGCTATAGTGTTTCGTTTTTTTAAGTTCATGAAACCACTTTTCCCAGCAAAAAAAAAAAATGCATTTGAAAAATTGCTGCGCAAATACCGTGTGACATAAAAAGTTGCAACAACTGCCATTTTATTCACTAGGGTCTCTGGTTAAAAAAAAAAAAAAAAAAAAAAAAAAACATTAGGGGTTTTGAGTACATTTGTAGCGGAAAAACTATGATTTTTATATGTAGGAGAGGAGTGCCATAATTGGGCCAGTATGGAAGTGGTTAAATCTTTAAACCAATGGGCTGCAAAAGAAAGGAGTGACAGGACTGGATGTGGCCCAAAATGCACCTATTTGACTTGCCGAATCTAAATATCCCAACTCATTCGCCCAACAATATCAAACTACTAATACCTGTAGTACACATGAGTGACAGTAGGGGGCCGGTAACCCAGAATCCAAGTCTGAATGTCCATTGGATGTGCATTAGGGTATCCAATTGTAGCGTCGATCACCCACTGTAAACCTTTTGGCTTTTGATCTATAAATAAAAAAGGGGAGGAAAAATTAACTGATAGAAATATTATTGTTTATAGTATACATGTGTTCTTACCTGTCCTAGCAATTCTAAAGTATAGGACAAATGCTTGCTTATATGGAGATCACTCGTTATCAGCCTTAAAAAGGCAAGTTCACCTTTGTACACTTTTTTTTCTAAATTCCAGGTCCTATATGCACCAATATAGGATCCATGTATTTTTTGGCAAAAATATCAAAGCTTTCCAGCTAGTCACTTACTTTTCTTGTCCTAATCCACGTTTCCAGATGTTTCCATTAGTAATGTCTTTCTTCCTGATTAGACTTTAGGTCATGACACAGGAAGGAGTTGACCAGCTGACCTGAATGGGCTGCCCTACACACAGCAATCGCCCCAAAGAAGCTTCAAAATGTTTTTTCTTTTTGCTTTATTTTTGCAGCTTGGTGCATTTTATACTGCGATTTTTGATGCAGCGCATTTCTAAAATGCAAGGAAATGCCTAGATGCGAATGGAGCCGAATTTCAACCTTTAGGACCCATTCACTTCTAGCATAGTGGGAGCGCACATTTTGTGTCTCGTTTTTTCCTGTGACATGCATAGGGCTGCCTGTTGATTTCAATTGGCTGCACTTCATGTGGTTAATGGAACATGTTGTCGTTTTGTGGGTTGCGAGTTTTTTTTTACTGTGCATTTTGCAGCATTTGCCCCTCGTTTTTTTTCACATGGCAAAATGTAAAACTGGAAAATTACTTGGAACCCCCAAACATTATATATATTTTTTTAGCAGAGACTCTAGAGAATAAAAAAATGGAGATTGTTGCAATATTTTATGTCACACGGTATTTGCGCAGCAGTGTTTTAAACGCAACTTTTTGGGAAAAGGGACACTTTCATGAATTAAAAAAAAACAAAAAAGTAAAATTAGCCCAATTTTTTTGCATAATGTGAAAGATAATGTTACGCCGAGTAAATAGATACCAAAAATGTCACACTTTCTAATTGCACGCACTCGTGGAATGACGACAAAGTACGGTACCTAAAAATCTCAATAGGCGACGCTTTAAAAAATTTTTACGGTTACCAGGTTAGCCTTACAGAGGAGGTCTAGTGCTAGCATTATTGCTCTCGCTCTTACGATCACGGCGATAGCTCACATGTGTGATTTGAACACCGTTTATATATGCGGACGCGACTTCCGTATGCGTTTTCTTTGCTTCGCAAGCTTGCGGGAATGGCGGGCGCTGTAAAAAATTTTTTTATTTATTTATTTTAAAATGAATAAATTGTTTTAAAAAAAATAATAATAATTTTGATCACTTTTATTGCCGTCACTAGGAATGTAAACATCCCTTGCGACAGTAATAGGTGGCGACAGGTACTCTTTATGGAGGGATCGGGGGTCTAAAAGACTCCCCACCCCTCCTTTACACTTCAAAGTATTCAGATCGCCGAAAACAGCGATTCTAAATACTGTATATTTTTTAAAACCAGCGCCACTGGCAGCGGAGTAAACGGGAAGTGACGTCATGACGTCTCTTCTGTGTTTACTATTAGGAGACTGGAATGACGCCGATTACGGCGTCATTCCAGTTTATCCCCAGCAGCTGGAGGCATCACATCGTGAATCTGTGCTCCCGATTGAGCGGCAGGAGGTGGCGGGGGGGACTTCCCCCCTCCCGCTCCTCCGGCATAACAGCCGAGTGGCTTTTAGCCGCTTCGGTTGTTACGGCTAGATAGCCAATCGTCCGCTGTACAAAACGGTACCGGGATGACGCCTGCAGGTGCGGGCACCATCCCGGTATGCCCCCCGGAAGCCGAGTATGCACATCTGCGTACGCTCGGCGGGAAGGGGTTAATGGCACTGAAAGCGCAACTTGTAATTTTAGGTGTACAACGATGGCCACTATACAATCTGATTGTATATTTAGTGAGAAGGGTGATCAGTGATTGATTGCATTTCATTTAAAAGACAAGCACCTTGGAATGAGAGGGTGGATGATGCAGGGTGTGTGCTAATGAGGTCAGCTAGTCTACTCCTTCCTGTGTCATGACCTAAAGTCCGAACAGGAAGACATTAGTAATGGAAGCGTCTGGAAACATGGATTAGAACAAGAAAAGTAAGTGACTGTAGATTTAGCGGAAAGCTTTGATATTTTTGCAGAAAAAGTACATGAATGATGTATTGGTGCATAGGGGAGCTTGGAAAAAAAAAATAAAAAAAAAAAAATAAAAAAAAAAAAGGTGTACAAAGGTGAACTTACCCTTTAATGTACTAAAACATGACCAAACACCTTCAACTTGTTTTCATGCCTGTGCAGATCTGGCTTGAGGGTTCGTTATTTGGGACGTGAAATGTCACTAGGTTGAAAAAAGCAATGTAATTCTTGATACCATTAATGTGAGATGAAGCTAGTCCTTTGCCTTGGTCTTTCAAATAAATTAAACATACTGAACAGTGAACTACAAGTACTACTAATAGGAAAAAGTCTAAACATTCAAAGCAAGCAGAAAGGTCCCGCCGAAGCCAGCTGCAGGTCTTGTGCTTTGAATGACATGAATCACAACCAATTTCCTGATGTGGAAATCATCTGAGAGACCAGCACCTCTATAGAGTTCCTATAGAGAACAGCTAGGTAAGAGCCACCAAAAGGCCTCTGGGAAAGCTTTAGTAAACTGGGAGAACTACCAGTTGTAATAACTGAGGGGTTATTTACCAAGACTGGAGAGTGCCAAATCTGGTGCAGCTCTGCATAGAAACCAAACATCTTCCAGGTTTTATGGTCAAAGCTAAATTGAACAAGCTGAAAGCGGTAGTAAACCGCACTTTTTTTTCTTCTTTTTTTTAAACCTGCAAAGCAAAAGGCATAATGAGCTAGTATGCACCGCATACTAGCTCATTATGAAATACTTACCTTAGAACGAGGCCCCGACATCTGGCCCGATCCACGCCGAGGGAGCTGACATGCTCCCTCGGCGTTTCTTCCGGGTATCGCGGCTCCGGCGCTGTGAGTGGCCGGAGCCGCGATATCGTCACTCCCGCGCATGCGCGCGGGAGATTTCAGTCCGGCCGCTGCCGGATTTTGACGGCGAGAAACCCCTTGTGCGCATGCGCCGCTGCAGTCAGCGGCGCATACCGAGGGGAATATCTCCTAAACCGTACAGGTTTAGGAGATATTTTTTTTTACCTACAGGTAAGCCTTATTATAGGCTTTCCTGTAGGTAAAAGTTAAAAATGTGGGTATACAACCACTTGAAGTTCCCATGCACAGCTGCACCAGATTTTGAGTGCACCCGTTTTAGTTTTTTACTCATTGTTTATCAGGTTGGAATTTATGGTTCCCATACAGTAGATGGGAGAAAAAAAAAAAAAAAAACGGAAAATCTGTCATTTGCACAGTTTGTTGGTTTTTTGTCAAGTTACTGGGCACAATTAGAAAATAAATTGTAACTTTTTTTTTTTTTTTTAAAGGATACGTTTGGAAAAGTACTGCCAAATGAATGATAAAATGAATGGTTAATGCGTTTTACACGTTAAAAATTGAACTGTTGGTACTGTGCATATGTGACCCAAAAAAACTCAAAACGAGAAACAAACTGACTCCATATTCATTGAACAACTTATTCAAAATTCAGTCATTTCAAGATGGCAATATGGTTTGTTCTCTTAACCAGGTGTTCATTTCTTGGAAATCGGGTTGAGTGATTTTGACTGGCGTATGGCTAACATTAGTTCCACAACAGCTATCCTACATTAAACTATGGATCTTCAGCCAGATCTACCTAAAAATGGATACCATCATACAGTATGTATGCCATGGGTGCAAACTAAAGAGATCTTTTCAGAGAAAAGCCATTCCATTGCTAATGCTTGTTCCTTGGCTGTCATAACAATCCTTGTATAATTCAGTACTATAAATCACTGACCCCGACCAAGCATGCGAAAAAGGACTTGACTTGGCTGAGTTTTTCCTATTGTGGGCAGCGAGTCAGCAAACAGCCCAGCAACTACAATTTCCAGAAGTGGTTAAAGAAAGTATTTTTATGTGTGCAGTGAGCAGCACGTCTCCACCCCATTTCTACCAGTCTCTAGGGCAGTACCCCAAACTATGCCCACCTCCACAAGCTGTGCAGTGTCGGAATGCCATATGTACTATTAAAAGCTAGCAAGTGTTCACCCATTACACTGTCAGCATCCAGTTAAGATTGTTTTCTTCAAGATGTCCATGAACATATACCAATCCATAGAGTGCCACCATTATAGCTGTGTCATAGGCCATCTGTGGCAAACCTTAGAGAAACTACTAAAAAGTTATCAAAGAGTTATTAAAGATATTATTGTAGTAAACCGCAGTCAACTAAAAGCAGGTAAGTAATGGCATTCCTTTAGAAGTTCCCACTATCCAAATGCAAGTCCACTATCCCGAGAGAAGAAATCACCACCACTTGTGATTGAAGACAATAACCACACGTACTGTACCAGCCCCCTACGCTGACAAAGCAGCTAACCGCTTATGTTGAACAACACACCATCCCTCTATGGATATCATAGCTCCATCCATCCAGCCATGGTCTTCTCATCACAGATTCCACTCATCACTGCAGCTACAAGCTGACGTCATGCCGCCGTCTCCGAGTTGGCGGCCATTGGAGTAGGTGCACTGTTTGACGTGTACTGAGCTTTTGGATGCTTTTACAAATCTTATCTGCTTATGAAGTTAGTTTAATTAAATACTACACTATATATATATATATATATATATATATATATATATATATATATATATATATATATATATATATATATATATATATATATATATATATAGCCTCTCCTGGTGTTTCTAGCTCTATGTGATGAGCGATCCTCCCATACAGTGGTGCTGCGTTTCAGACTCCCCCTAGTGGTACAGACGGAAACTATGATGAGATGACTATGGACAGACAGGCGGATGGATGGATGGATGGATGAACGGACGGAGCGGTGATATTCATAGAGGGATGTTGTGCCTAACATGAGCTGTAAGCTGCTCTTTTAGCTTAGTGAGCTGGTAAGTGCAACTGTCTTCAATCACAAGTGGTGGTGATTTCTTCTCTCTCTGGATGGTGGACGCACATTGGGATAGTGAAAACTCCTAAAGGACTGATTACTTACCCGCTTTTAGTGGACTGCTGTTTACTACCATCATCTCATAACTCTGATAACTTTTTAGTAATTATTTATACATACACTTAGGTGCTGCAATTTCGATTTTTGCAGTGTTTGAGATTTTTCGATTTGCCTACTGCAGATTATATTTTTAAAATATATAATTTTATTATTATTATACTATATTAACCACTTGAGATCCTCCTTTGCTGGGACCACGTCTATTGACGTCGTCCCGTGCACGAGCGGCCTGCACGCCCCCTGAGGGGCGCGCGCGGCGCGCTCTGAGATCGGCGAGTCTGAGACTCGCCTGATCACCGATCCGAGCAAGGGGTCGATCCCGAGCCCTTATCACGTGATCAGCTGTCAGCCAATGACAGCTGATCATGTGATACAACAGAGCCGGTAATCGGCTATTATTCCTCCTCGCGCTGACAGCGCGAGGAGAAAAAAAAAAGCCGATCACGGCCAGCCCTGCCAGTGCCCACCTGGCCCCTGCCAGTGCCACCTCATTAAAAAATAAGTTTCCCCCGTCAGTGCCACCCAGCAGTGCCCACAATCTGCCTCAATAAAGGTGGTGCACCCCAGTGCCACATATCCATGCCCATCAGTGTCATCTACCAGTGCCCAGCAGTGCCACCCATCAGAGCCCCCCATCAGTGCCACCTATCAGTGCCCATCAGTGCCACCTATCAGTGCCCATCAGTGGTACCTATCAGTGCCCCTTAGTGCCACCCATCAGTGCCACCCATCAGTGCCCATCAGTGGTACCTATCAGTGCCCCTTAGTGCCACCCATCCGTGCCACCCATCCGTGTCCATCTTTGCTCACCAGTGCAGCCCACCAGTGCAGCCCATCAGTGCCCACCAGTGCAGCCCATCAGTGCCCACCAGTGCAGCCTATCAGTGCCTCCTCATCAGCGCACTTCAATGAAGGAGAAAAATGACCCGTTTGCAAAATTTTATAACAAACTATTAAACATGATTTTTTTTTTTTTGCATTTTTTTTTGTTTAGCAAAAAATAAAACTCCCAGCTGTAATTAAATACCACCAAAAGAAAGCTCTATTTGTGGGAAAATGATAAAAATTTCATTTGGGTACAGTGTTGTATGCCCGCGCAATTGTCATTCAAAGTGCATCAGCGCTGAAAGCTGAAAATTGGTCTGGGCAGGAGGGGGGTTTGAGTGCCCAGTAACCAAGTGGTTAATCATTCCTAGTGCTGACAACCTATAGAAACCTTAGAGTAACCACTTAAAGCGGAGTTCCCCTCCACCCAGCAAAAAATTTAAGGTCAGCAGCTACACATACTGTAGCTGCTGACTTTTAATATTAGGACACTTACAGGTCCTGGAATCCAACGATGTCGGCGCCCCAGCCGATGTTTCCTTTGGCTCTCGGGTGTTGCCACTGCCAGTCGTGATAAAGGGAAAGACAGTGAAACCTTTTGGCTTTGCAGCCGGTTCCCTACTGTGCAAGCGCTTTCTGAATTGCCAGTAGCGGGGGAAGGAGGGAGGGGCGCTGAACTTCGCGTGACCTCGTCTCGGTGAGGCTTCTCAGAAGTGGGGATGAGTACCTGTCAAAAACAGGTACCCGCTTCCCCCCAAAAGGTGCAAAATATGGCATCAAAGGGGGGAAAGGAAGCAGATAAGCAGTTTACACGTTTGAAAAATGTTTTTATTGGTTTTAAAGAGGAAGTAAACACTGATAGGTTTTTTTTAAAGACTCATTTTCCATTCCGGTTTTCGGCCAAGCGCATCCTACATTTTTGGTTTTGAAACCAAAATTTCCATTCAGTGCACCTCTAGTATTTATCAGTTTATAGTTATTAAAAAATTAATAAAAAAAATTAAAAATAAAAGTTGCACTTCCATGTTTTGTACTGTGGGAGACCAGACAGATAGTGAATGCAGGCTCCTGGGTTTAGTAACACTTTAAAACGGATGTATAGTCCATTTTTAAACTTGTACCTACATGTACAGTGCCTTGCGAAAGTATTCGGCCCCCTTGAACTTTTCAACCTTTTGCCACATTTCAGGCTTCAAACATGAAGATATAAAATTTTAATTTTTTGTGAAGAATCACCAACAAGTGGGACACAATTGTGAAGTGGAACGAAATCTATTGGATTTTTGAAACTTTTTTAACTAATAAAAAAATGAAAAGTGGGGCGTGCAAAATTATTTGGCCCCTTTGCGTTAATACTTTGTAGAGCCGCCTTTTGCTGTGATTACAGCTGCAAGTCGCTTGGGGTATGTCTCTATCAGTTTTGCACATCGAGAGACTGAAATTCTTGCCCATTCTTCCTTGCAAAACAGCTCGAGCTCAGTGAGGTTGGATGGAGAGCGTTTGTGAACAGCAGTTTTCAGCTCTTTCCACAGATTCTCGATTGGATTCAGGTCTGGACTTTGACTTGGCCATTCTAACACCTGGATACGTTTATTTGTGAACCATTCCTTTGTAGATTTTGCTGTATGTTTCGGATCATTGTCTTGTTGGAAGATAAATCTCCGTCCCAGTTTCAGGTCTTTTGCAGACTCCAACAGGTTTTCATCCAGAATGGTCCTGTATTTGGCTGCATCCATCTTCCCCTCAATTTTAACCATCTTCCCTGTCCCTGCTGAAGAAAAGCAGGCCCAAACCATGATGCTGCCACCACCATGTTTGGCAGTGGGGATGGTGTGTTGAGGGTGATGAGCTGTGTTGCTTTTACACCAAACATATCGTTTTGCATTGTGGGCAAAAAGTTCGATTTTGGTTTCATCTGACCAGAGCACCTTCTTCCACATGTTTGGTGTGTCTCCCAGGTGGCTTGTGGCAAACTTTAGACGAGACTTTTTATGGATATCTTTGAGAAATGGCTTTCTTCTTGCCACTCTTCCATAAAGGCCAGATTTGTGCAGTGTACGACTGATTGTTGTCCTATGGACAGACTCTCCCACCTCAGCTGTAGTTCTCTGCAGTTCATCCAGAGTGATCATGGGCCTCTTGGCTGCATATCTGATCAGTCTTCTCCTTGTCTGAGCTGAAAGTTTAGAGGGACGGCCAGGTCTTGGTAGATTTGCAGTGGTCTGATACTCCTTCCATTTCAAAATGATCGCTTGCAGTGCTCCTTGGGATGTTTAAAGCTTGGGAAATCTTTTTGTATCCAAATCTGGCTTTAAACTTCTTCACAACAGTATTACGGACCTGCCTGGTGTGTTCCTTGGTCTTCATGATGCTCTCTGCGCTTTCAACAGAACCCTGAGACTATCACAGAGCAGGTGCATTTATACAGAGACTTGATTACACACAGGTGGATTCTATTTATCACCATCAGTCATTTAGGACAACATTGGATCATTCAGAGATCCTCGCTGAACTTCTGGAGTGAGTTTGCTGCACTGAAAGTAAAGGGGCCGAATAATTTTGCACGCGCCACTTTTCAGTTTTTTATTTGCTAAAAAAGTTTAAAATATCCAATAGATTTCGTTCCACTTCACAATTGTGTCCCACTTGTTGGTGATTCTTCACAAAAAATTAAAATTTTATATCTTTATGTTTGAAGCTTGAAATGTGACAAAAGGTTGAAAAGTTCAAGGGGGCTGAATACTTTCGCAAGGCACTGTAAGCCTATAATAAGGCTTACCTGTAGGTAAAAAAAATAAAAAATTCCCTCAACCTGTACGGTTTAGGAGATGTTCACCCCATGCAATGAGCCGCTGACTGCAGCGGCGCATGCACACAGGGGATTCTCGGCTGAAAGCCCGGCAGATGCCGGACCTTGCCAGAAAGAAGTCGGCATCGCAGCTCCAGCCACTCAGAGTGCTGGAGCCCCGACACCCAGAAGACACGCAGAGGCAACATGTCATCTGCCTCGGCATGGACCAGGCGAGTCACAGACACCTTGTTCTAAGATAAGTATTTCATAATGAGCTAGTATTCGGTGCATACTAGCTCATTATGCCTTTTCCCATACAGGTGTAAAAGAAAAAAAAAAAAAGCCAAGAGTTTTACTCAGGCTTTAAGTGAAGACCCTACTAAACTTGCATTTGTGAATGTTTGGGATCTCTTTTTCTTAAGGTGGAAAAGCAGAGATCTATACCATCCAATTTGTGGCTGCAATGAAAAATGCCCATGCTTGATTGGCTCCACGTCAATCTTCCCTATATGAGTGCTGGGTATTCTCCAAGCTGGGACATCATGGGGGTGCCGTTTTCTCGAGAAACGCCTCACGGCTCTTATTCGGCTATTTAACTATCGAATAGCAACCTAAATCTAAAACATTTCTCCCAGATCATTAATATTTAATAGACAGGGACAGCTGGATGCACTTTTCGCTCTCGCTCTGCCTCTGCATTCCTCAGTAAATGAGCAAACAGAAACCCAAACATTTAGATTGAAGCCGCATCTAATCCTTTGCAGAGCAGGCCAGCGTTGGCACATCTGAGCTCCGGCACTATTCCTGCTCACTGTGCGTACGCGGCCTAAATGGTTCCTTTTGGTAGATTCAATAAAAATACTGCCAGCTGCAGCCAAGTTGTGCTTTTCTGCTCAATGCCAGTTTGGCCCCCATAAAGACAGATTGAGATGGAATTAATCTATCTAGGATTATTAGATGTAATGATCAATTTTACTTAATCAGATTATATTGTGTGCTTTGTGCAATGTAGGGACAGATTTTTCCATACAATGTTAGCAGATGACAACCCTGGTGTTAAAAAATTCTGAACATTTTTTAATAAATTGCACAGATCAATACCAATTTAGTCAGATGGATTAAAATGTTACTAAAGCCTCTTTTTTTTTTTTTTTTTAATAAAAACAAAACATGCCTATACTTGCCTGCTCTGAGCAATGTTTTTGCACAGAGCAGCCCTGATCCTCCTCTTCTGGGGTCCCCCCACCGGTGCTCCAGGCCCCCTTCTCTTCAGTGGGTGCCCACAAGGAAAGCTGCTTTCCATGGGGGCACCTGTGCGTGCTCATTCCCGAGTCACGCTGCTGCGTGCATTGGCCCAGACAGCGGGACTCAGCCCCGTCCCCGTGCTACTGTGTCACAGCTTTTGATTGACAGCAATCAATCTGTCCAATGAGGAGAGAGACAGCGGCAGGATGTCTCTCTCAATGCATAGAATGCATTAAGGTGAAAAACTTTACAGTGATTGTAAAAAAATCACCTTGTGAAACAACCAATTCAGTTTAAAGAAATTAAGAAATGAAAGGCAAAAACGTGTATTTGCGCGAGATAGAAGCAATACAAACAGGATACTTTCTCATACATCGCTCAGCCTATAGCTGGGCGGTGGTTTCATTATCCTGATAAAGAACTGCACAATTAATCGTTAAATTGTGATCTCAATTCCTCCCTGACAATCTCCAGAGTTTGCAAATTCTTTCATATAACAAGTTTCATAGTTTCATAGTTAGTTAGGTTGAATAAAGACACCAGTCCATCCAGTTCAACCTGAGTGAGTGTCTACAATTGTCCCTTTTCCCTGTACATTGCTATACCCACATCGGTCCCTATCCTCAAGAAGCCCACAATCCAAGGTCCCCATTCATATACTAGGGCCAATTTTGGACAGAAGCCAGAAGCCAATTAACCTACCTGCATGTCTTTGGATTGTGGGAGGAAACCGGAGTACCCGGGGGAAACCCACGCAGGCACAGGGAGAACATGCAAACTCCAGGCAGGTAGTGTCGTGGTTGGGATTTGAACCAGCAACCTTCTTACTGCTAGGTGAGAGTGCTAACCACTACACCACTGTGCCGCCCTTAAAGTGGAGAGACTTATCTGCTCACTCAGCTGTCAAAAGAAAACATCCAGCCAGTCTGCCAAGTTTTTAACATGAAATATTGTAACTCTTCCTTCTTAGATCAAAGGGATAAACTTGTGAGTAGAAAAAAAAAAAATCCAGGCAGTTTGCCAAGTTTTTAACAAAGTGTAAATGCAGGAAGTTTAACCACTTGGCATCCGTGCTATAGCCAAATGACGGCCACAGCGCGGACCTGAATTTCCAGGAAGCGTCTTATGACGGCCTCCATTTTGAACGCTCCCCAGGGCATGCGCGGGACGCACTGTGATCACCGAGTCACTGAGACTCAGTGAGCACAGATACGAGCCCTGGCTCCTTACCACGTGATCAGCTATCAGCCAATGACAGCTAATCACATGATGTAAACAAAAGCTCTGTAATCTTTTTTTTTTCCCTCCTGACAGCGTGAGGAGAAAAAAAAAGCCGATCACTGGCTTATGTGCAAGGGACATTGGTCCCCATCAGCGCCACCTCGCAGTGCTGCCCATCAGCGCCACCTCGCAGTGCTGCCCATCAGCGCCACCTCGCAGTGCTGCCCATCAGCGCCACCTCGCAGTGCTGCCCATCAGCGCCACCTCGCAGTGCTGCCCATCAGCGCCACCTCGCAGTGCTGCCCATCAGCGCCACCTCGCAGTGCTGCCCATCAGCGCCACCTCGCAGTGCTGCCCATCAGCGTAACCAGCCAGTGCCGATCAGTGTCCATTATTGCCACCCATCAGTGCCCATCACTGCCACCTATCGGTGCCCATCAGTGCCGCCTCATCAGCGTACATCAATGAAGGAGAAAAATTACCTGTTTGCAAAATTTTATAACAAAATATGTTTTTTTTTACATTTTTACTAAAAATAATAGCCGCAGAGGTGATCAAGTACCGCTAAAAGGAAGCTCTATTTGTGAGAATTTTTTTTATAAAAATGTAATTCGAGTACAGTGTTGTATGACCGCATAATTGTTATTCAAAGTGCATCAGCGCTGAAAGCTGAAAATTGGTCTGGACAGGAGGGGGGTTAAAGTGCCCAGTAAGCAAGTGGTTAAAGTTTAAATCTTTTTCTGACACTCGTTTAATTTAAAATCAATGTTTTTGCTAGAAAATTACTTGGAACCCCCAAACATTATATATATTTTAGCCGAGACCCTAGGGAATAAAATGTCAGTTGCTGCAATATTTTATGTTGCACTGTATTTGCCCAGCGGTCTTTCAAACACAATTTTTTGGGAAAAATACACTTCAATTAATTAAAACAAAAAAAAAAAAACGAATCAAGTTAACCCAATTTTTTTTTTTTGTTTTAATGTGAAAGATGAAGAGAATTGTGATCTATTTAATGAGCAAAAAAAAAAAAATTGTGATTCTCATTTTAGCCAGAATCGTGCAGCTCTATCCTGACATATGACGTCCAGCAGGATTGGACGGGCGCACAGTGCAGTGTGTTGCTCTGACACACAGCATCACCGATCATGGGAAAGAGCCTATGATGTAGGCTCTTTACCATGTGATCAGCTGTGCCCAAAAACAGCTGATCACATCGTAACCAGGAAGTGTTGGTTATCAGCTTCCCCTCTAACAAGGAGTGAGTAGAGGAGAGCCGATAAACGGTACACTGATTATCAGTGCAGAGGATGCCCACAAGTGCCCACCTAAAGTGCCAACCTGTGCCCATCAGTAAATGCCTACCATCAGTGCCATCTATCAGTGGCCATCATGGCTGCCTAATCAGTGCCCGTCAGTGAAGGAGAAAACATACTTAAAGTGGGGTACCCCCTAAAAAAAAAAAAATTAAAAGTCAGCAGCTACAAATACTGCAGCTGCTGGCTTTTAATAATCGGACACTTACCTGTCCCGGGTTCCAGCGATGCGGGGGAACGAAGCCCCCCCCCTCGCGGCGCCGTCATGCATACTGTGGGCACCCGGCTGTGGCTTCACAGCCGGGCACCCACTGCGGATGCGCGAGCGGCGCAGGGCGCCGTGATACGCTGTACAGTCACCTGGGACACGTGACAGGTCCCAGGTGAATGTGCGGCGCGAGGGGAAGTGATGTCACCAGCCCGGGCAATGAAGAAGGCAGACTACGAGGGACCCCCTAGCAACCGGTATTTAGAGGTGAGTAAAAATTTTTTTTTTTGCCAATTATTATTTTTTGATTTTTTTAAAGAATTTTAAGTAGTTTTATTTTTTGGGGGGCAACTCCACTTTAATTTACGAAATTTGATAACTAAAACAAAGACACACCCCCCCATCATTTTGCCTTTTTTTTTTTTTGTTTAGCAAAAAATAAAACAGCCGTGATTAAATACCACCAAAAGAAAGCTCTATTAGTGGGGAAAAATATGTTTAGTTTGGGTACAGTGTTGCATGACTGTGCCAAGTGTGAGAGCACTAAAAGCTGAAAAATGGCTTGGGCAGGAAGGGGATGAAAGTGCCCGGTACTGTAGTGAAGTGGTTAAAATGGGTGTTTTTAAGCAGACTTGATGAACTCAAAAATTTGATTTAAAAAAATAAATAAAAAAAAACTTGTGTCCCTATGTTCATTATTCCATTTACTTTGTGACGTGGTTCTTTATAAAAAAAAAATATAGAAATGTCTTTTCAACACTTAGGCTCGGTTCACACAGGGGGCGACACGAGGCGACACGACTTGCCGTGCCGCGACCTGACAAGTCGCCCCCGTTCTGTACTACGGAACCGTTCTAAGAGGAGTGACTCGAGTCGCTCCGACTTAGAAAAAAGGTTCCTGTACTACTTTTGGGCGACCTCGGGCGACTTGCATTGACTTCTATACAGAAGTCATTTGCAAGTCGCCGCTGAGGTCGCGGCAGGTCGCGGCGCGGCAAGTCGAGTCGCCTCGTGTCGCCCCCTGTGTGAACCGAGCCTAACTGAGCAAAATCTAGTTATTGTTCTCTGGTATAAGCAACTTCAACAAGTGTGACCATACTGTATCAGTTAATCTACCACAAGTGTGTATGTAGGGGCAAACAGTAAATGCCTACTATAATATGTGCAAATATTTAAAGTGCCAATAAATGAATACATTTAAAATGTGAAAATCTCTCTCTCTATATATATATATATATTATATTACACATCCTAAAATGGATTATACCATAAATATGCAATTAGTTACTAATTGATTACATGTGCCCCCTGAAGAAAAGGCAAATTCATATAAAGTGAACCATATAAACTCATGTGATCAGAAATCTCAATGCAAATTTTGTTTACCTATATCACGAGGCTGCGTTCACACTGTGCTGCCGCAGGGCACAGCAAGGGGTCAGTGCGTCCCGTTTACTGTTTCGGGGCTGAATTTGGACCTAAAATGGGGCCAAAGACTCAAAGGACCCTTCTGCTGTACACACCGCGGGGTGGTGGGGGGGGGTGGGATATGTGAATCAGCTCCATTGAGAGCCGGTCACAATCTCCTGTCATGCAAATTGGATGTTGGGAATCCAATTTGCAATAATGTGAAACCAGCCTTATTGTGAGTGTATTTTTTTTTCTTTGCTATTGGTGCATGGAAGGTTTTGGAAGAATGAACCTGATACTGGTCCCATTAAAGAGATTGTAAAGGCTTGTTTTTAAAAAAGCAGCCCGGATCCTCTTCTCGGGTCCCTCTTTGCTGCTCCTGGCCCCTCCCACATTTAAGTGCCCCCTCAGCCAGCAGCTTGCTACAGGGGCCACCCGAGCAAGTCAGAGCTCAGTGTATCCATTCAGACACTGAACCCCAACCTGGCCCCGCCCCCTCTCCCTGATTGACAGCCGTGGGAGCCAATGACGCCGCTGCTCTGTCTCAGGCAATCAGAAAGAGTGTACTAGATGGCTGAGGGGGATCGTGGACATCGCTGGAGGGAGAAGGGGGCTCAGGTAGGTAATTGGGGGGTGCTGGGAGGGCTGCTACACAGTTTTTTTTATCTTAATGCATAAAGGTAAAAAAAAACTTCTGTCTTTACAACTCCTTTAAAGGTTGAGAAACACTGTTATAAGTACAAACTGTACAACATTTCTTCAACATGCAACAAAAGCTAAGGAGGGTGTATGAAGTTATTATATAGTGATAAGTGTAAAGTCACTCGATAAAACCATATAAGCGGCTGGAATGAACAATCCCGAGGCCCTTCACACGGGGGGCTTTCCGCTACAGGTGATCCAAAAAAGTATTATAATTCCATTGCTGCAGCACAACCCTTGTCAAAAATGGAACATCTCAAATCAAAAAGGGAATTATAGGCAGTGACAGGTCAAAACGGCTTGCCTACAAGCACAAAACATACACTTGAAAGTACAATTACCATCTAATTTGGGAATTTACAACCACAAACTCTTAATTGCTAGTCTGTTTAATGTTATTGAATATGTCAGGCTGAAACACCCCCCAGAGGCAGGCAATCCCTCGTTCATAAATTATTTACACTGGTGCCTAATTTCGTCTTGTTCCCAAACAGATGTGCTGACTTCTAAAAATCTCTGTACAGATATCTGCGCTCCTTGTTGGTCTGTAGGCCACTGCGCCACACCATACCACAAGGAAAATATTAATTGCCATAGATATGCAACCACCCATCTGGGTTTACTGTTACAGTCAACTGTCATTTCCCTGCAGCAGGAATATGTAGAATACAATGGATGGGTCACACACCAGATGTAACCTGTGCTACATAAAGGTCTACAGCTGCATCCACACTTGTCTGTTTTAATGCACATGAAAAAGTGTAAATGCACATTGTGGCTTGTTGCGTTTTAAATGGTAGTTATACTTCATTTTTTTTATTATTATTATTCACGATTTATATAGTGCCAAAAGTGCTTTACAAAACAAGGGCAGGCAGTACAGTTAGGCCAGCCATATAGGGTTTGAATGCTGAACCGGCCGAGATGCGAACCGTTAATGGGCAGGCTGAATGTACCAAGTCGAGCGATCAACTCGGGTACAAATAGCCTGCTGGATTCTCTTGCGATTATGGCTAGTGGCTTCTATAGCCGCTAGCGATAATCACTGTCTTCTCCCAGTAGGGGTGGCTTCCCCCACCCACCGGGAGCATACAATTGCTCGGCAAAAGGGTTTCCCTTGTTAGCATGGTCTGTGCCAGAGTTCTGCAAACTTTCTAAGCAAAGGGCCAGTTTACTGTCTGACTGAGGCCAGTGGGAGTAGAAAATGCCCTGGCATCAGTGCCCCACCGTTGGTTTTAATTGGGGGAGGGGGAGAATAGTGCCCCATTGTTGATATTAATAGGGATAGTGCCCCTATTTTTGGTGTCAGTAGGGGTAATGGTGCTCCATCATCGATGTCAACTGGTAGACTAGTGCACCAAGGGCCAGATAAAGGCAAGCAAAGGGCCACATCTGGCCCCCAGGCCACAGTTTGGGGACCACTGGTCTGTACTGATGGGGGAATTGTGTGATTAGCTTTCCTGCAACCCATGGCTGTAGGAAAGAAATTTGCACAGTGTATGGCCTGCCTTACAAGTCGATACAGGAAGAATTAGAGAACCCTTCTCATTAGAGTTTACAATCTAGGAGGGGGGGGGGGAGGTGAAGTGGTACAAAAAAGTAATAACTGTGGGGGATAAGCTGATGGAGAAAATAAAAGTACAGTTATGTGGAAGAGATTTCTTTTCTCTGCTGGAATAAATAATCTATAGTGGACGGTTCATTTGATTGGTTTGCCACACAGAGAAGAGTGGATTTTGATTGATAGTTAAAGTGGTTGTAAAACCTTACAACCAACTTTGACCTACAGGTAAGCCTAGATTAAGGCTTACCTGTAGGTCCAAGAAATATCTCCTAAACCTACACAGTTTAGGAGATATTTGCCGAAAGACAGGCACCGCTCTCTACGGCGCATGCGCCGTAGAAAGCGGTGCGCAGGTGCACTGAGCGCGCCGCGGTCAACGGCGATATGCTGCGAGTGGCGGCTCCTGTGCGCATGCGCGGGAGTGATGTTATCACGGCTTTGCCGAATGACAGCGTCGGAGCAGCGAGACCCCGAGAGAAGATGGATACGCCAGACTACAGGGGACAGCGGTGACATCGCTGGCTCCTGTGTCAGGTAAGTGACACATAATGGACTACTATGCGATGCATAGTAGTCCATTATGCTTTACCTTTGCAGGGAATGAAAGAGGAAGTAAACCCTGATGGGACAGGTTTAAGAAAAGATCATCACTTACAAATTATTGAATTATTAAAATCTGAAGAAATTCGATTGAAAATTGAGAAACAATCGTATTTAAGAACAAAACATCACAGTGCTGCTGATCGCGCTTGCAATGCTCTGCAGGTTCCTTAAAAATAAAAAATAAATAATTACAAATGCACATTTTTTTGTACCTGCAAAAATAAAGAGAAAAAATGTGAATCTATATTTATTTTTTAAAAAGGTTAACTTATCCTTTAACCACTTGCGAACCGCCTACCATACATTTACTGCGGCAGGGCGTTTGCTCTGTGCCAGATCACGTGCCTAGTACATGATCTGACAATTCTGGGTCTGGGGCGGCCACCGCGGACTCGACACCTGCCGATTATTCGGTACACACACACAATGTTACTGGGCAGATTGCTGTTCTGGGAGGGCGGAAGCCATTAAATCATGTGTTCCTGCAAAAGCAGGAACACAGGTCTTTGCCTTCCCTTAGTAAAAACACCTCCCCCACAGTACACATTTAATCCTTTGATTGCTCCTGATGTTAATCCCTTCCCTGCCAGTGTCATTAGTACAGTGAAAGTACATATTTTTTGAGCACCGATCACTGTATTAGTGTCACAGGTCCCCAAAAAGGGTCAAAAAATTGTCCGTGTCCGATTTACCCACCGCAATATCGCAGTGCCATTACAAGTCGCTGAACGACGCCATTACTAGTAAATAAATATCCCAAAGTTTGTGGATACTTTTGTGCAAATCAAAATACGCTTATTGGGATTTTGTTTTTACCCAAAATATGTAGCGGAATACATATTGGCCTAAAATGATGAAGAAGTTTGACATTTTTTTTTTTCCATTGGATGCGTTTTATAGCAGAAAGTAAAAAAAATAAATAAAAAAAATTGTGGTTTTCAAAATGGTCATAGCCCAAAAAATGTAAACCGCAGAGGTGATCAAATACCACCAACAGAAAGCTCTATTTGTGGGTATTTGGGAACAATGGCGCAAGACTGCGTGATAGTTAAAGGGATGCCAAAAATGGCCTGGTCGTGAAGGGGGGTAAATCTTACAGAGGGTAAGTGGTTAAAAAAAAAATGTTGTGATCAGCTCTCCCCTAGAAAATCATCACAGAGAGCAGGTAAGTATAGCATGTTATTTTAACATACAAAAAATAAAAAGAATTAAACCTTTACAATCACTTAAATCATACTGTCATCATTCCTGGCCTGTCTGGCAGGGCCTACTTGCAGTACTAACCTGTTCATCAATTTTAATCTAGATCACTAAATTAGCTTCATCAGAGTCTACGGTGACATAAGAGATGCTCATATTTATGACACAGCAAAGCAGAGTGACCGAGGAGCACAAATCTATATAATAGACTGTCTGGATACAGCTGAGAAAATCTCAGCACTCTTTAATGTAATGTATTGATTTCCTCTCAGCTGGACACAAACATGCTCTTGTTTATGATCAGGAAGGTCTCTAGTCCTGACATTATAATGCTGCCACAGCGATGTCTGGGCTTTCTGCAGCTTATTAGGCCCCTTTCACACGGGTGTCCCGGTTCTGTGTGATCCACTTGCTCAGTGGCGGGGGTGGGGGTGTTGCTCCTCCGATGACAGGTCCATCTCCGCTTACTGTCCTCTATTGGGAGATCGGATAAAAACAGACTTCTTGTTCGTTATTATCTGATCAACCAGAGGTGAAAAATAGGACCTCCATCTGTCTAGTTTCAGTGCACAGGATCAGATTGGATAGCAGTGGGTGTCTGCTGACATACGCCACTTTGAGGTGAATGGAACGTCTGACCAGGTGAACAACCTGACAGGTTGTCAAAGGATTCAAATGGATTTAATGGACCTGATCACACAGCCCGTGTCAAAGGGGCCTTAAAGAGGAAGTAAACCCTAATGGGTTTACTTCCTCTTTCATTCCCTGCAAAGGTAAAGCATAATGGACTACTATGCATCGCATAGTAGTCTATTATGTGTCACTTACCGGACATAGGAGCCAGCAAAGTCACCGCTGTCCCCTGTAGTATGGCGCATCCATCTTCTCAGTGGGTCTCGACGCTCCGCCGCTGTCATTCGGCAAAGCCGCGATGACGTCACTCCCGCGCATGGGAGCCGCCACTCGCAGCATGCGCCGTAGACAGCAGTGCCTGTCTTTCGGCAAATATCTCCTAAACCGTGTAGGTTTAGGAGATATTTCTTGGACCTACCGGTAAGCCTTAATCTAGGCTTGCCTGTAGGTCAAAGTTGGTTTTAAGGGTTTACAACCACTTTAAGTTACAATTTTGATCTCCCCCTATTCCCATCTATCATCGTGCATCTCAGTGCTACTGATCTCTCCCAGACACTTTCAGGCAATTCCCATCTACATGCACATCACCGCTCTGGACTGGCTTTTTAATGGCCGACTACGGCGGACCAGTGTTCATTTTGACGTTAAATTTCAATTCAGTTTTAGTCATACTATTGACAAAAACACCATTTTAGTTTTAGTTGTATTTCAGTCATCTGAATAAGGTTGCTCAAGCTGAAGGAGGAGACTCAGAAACCATGTAGGCCACCAAGAAAAAAAAAAAAAAAATACTATTAGAGGAGAGATATACTGTATATACCATTAGAAGAGATATACCCCCAGATATCAGAGACATGTTGGAGATGTCGTGGAGCAGAGGGAACACCATTACATATTTTTTGGGAATGTCCAAAAATTAAAGTGTTCTGGGAGATGGTAGCCGATACTATTGTAAGGATTACAGGAATTGACCTGGGAGACAAACCGGCAACTTTTCTGTTGCTGGATATTCAAATGGCAATAGAAAGATTCAAAAATTCTTTGCTGAGACACTTATTGATAGCAGCAAGGGCATGTATTCCGGTTCTGTGGAAAAAAAAGCAGCCCTCCAGCTAGAGCACAGTGG